>NC_084730.1:3707581-4034471 GCF_033807575.1 Cydia pomonella
CCGGGGCCGCGCCCAGCACGCTCCGGACCGCGGTCTGGACCTACAGCAACTTCTGCAGGTAATGTATGTGGCCGGCGACGGGCCGGCGCCGCGCGACGCCGTGCTGCGCGCCGGCGCGCTGCCCGCGCTGCTGCCCAGCATGGCGCCCGGGGCCGCGCCCAGCACGCTCCGGACCGCGGTCTGGACCTACAGCAACTTCTGCAGGTAATGTATGTGGCCGGCGACGGGCCGGCGCCGCGCGACGCCGTGCTGCGCGCCGGCGCGCTGCCCGCGCTGCTGCCCAGCATGGCGCCCGGGGCCGCGCCCAGCACGCTCCGGACCGCGGTCTGGACCTACAGCAACTTCTGCAGGTAATGTATGTGGCCGGCGACGGGCCGGCGCCGCGCGACGCCGTGCTGCGCGCCGGCGCGCTGCCCGCGCTGCTGCCCAGCATGGCGCCCGGGGCCGCGCCCAGCACGCTCCGGACCGCGGTCTGGACCTACAGCAACTTCTGCAGGTAATGTATGTGGCCGGCGACG
The DNA here is from genome assembly GCF_033807575.1 of Cydia pomonella. NCBI lineage: Eukaryota > Metazoa > Arthropoda > Insecta > Lepidoptera > Tortricidae > Cydia > Cydia pomonella. The sequence goes on from NC_084730.1 coordinate 3,708,100, forward strand.
GGCCGGCGCCGCGCGACGCCGTGCTGCGCGCCGGCGCGCTGCCCGCGCTGCTGCCCAGCATGGCGCCCGGGGCCGCGCCCAGCACGCTCCGGACCGCGGTCTGGACCTACAGCAACTTCTGCAGGTAATGTATGTGGCCGGCGACGGGCCGGCGCCGCGCGACGCCGTGCTGCGCGCCGGCGCGCTGCCCGCGCTGCTGCCCAGCATGGCGCCCGGGGCCGCGCCCAGCACGCTCCGGACCGCGGTCTGGACCTACAGCAACTTCTGCAGGTAATGTATGTGGCCGGCGACGGGCCGGCGCCGCGCGACGCCGTGCTGCGCGCCGGCGCGCTGCCCGCGCTGCTGCCCAGCATGGCGCCCGGGGCCGCGCCCAGCACGCTCCGGACCGCGGTCTGGACCTACAGCAACTTCTGCAGGTAATGTATGTGGCCGGCGACGGGCCGGCGCCGCGCGACGCCGTGCTGCGCGCCGGCGCGCTGCCCGCGCTGCTGCCCAGCATGGCGCCCGGGGCCGCGCCCAGCACGCTCCGGACCGCGGTCTGGACCTACAGCAACTTCTGCAGGTAATGTATGTGGCCGGCGACGGGCCGGCGCCGCGCGACGCCGTGCTGCGCGCCGGCGCGCTGCCCGCGCTGCGGCCCAGCATGGCGCCCGGGGCCGCGCCCAGCACGCTCCGGACCGCGGTCTGGACCTACAGCAACTTCTGCAGGTAATGTATGTGGCCGGCGACGGGCCGGCGCCGCGCGACGCCGTGCTGCGCGCCGGCGCGCTGCCCGCGCTGCTGCCCAGCATGGCGCCCGGGGCCGCGCCCAGCACGCTCCGGACCGCGGTCTGGACCTACAGCAACTTCTGCAGGTAATGTATGTGGCCGGCGACGGGCCGGCGCCGCGCGACGCCGTGCTGCGCGCCGGCGCGCTGCCCGCGCTGCTGCCCAGCATGGCGCCCGTGGCCGCGCCCAGCACGCTCCGGACCGCGGTCTGGACCTACAGCAACTTCTGCAGGTAATGTATGTGGCCGGCGACGGGCCGGCGCCGCGCGACGCCGTGCTGCGCGCCGGCGCGCTGCCCGCGCTGCTGCCCAGCATGGCGCCCGGGGCCGCGCCCAGCACGCTCCGGACCGCGGTCTGGACCTACAGCAACTTCTGCAGGTAATGTATGTGGCCGGCGACGGGCCGGCGCCGCGCGACGCCGTGCTGCGCGCCGGCGCGCTGCCCGCGCTGCTGCCCAGCATGGCGCCCGGGGCCGCGCCCAGCACGCTCCGGACCGCGGTCTGGACCTACAGCAACTTCTGCAGGTAATGTATGTGGCCGGCGACGGGCCGGCGCCGCGCGACGCCGTGCTGCGCGCCGGCGCGCTGCCCGCGCTGCTGCCCAGCATGGCGCCCGGGGCCGCGCCCAGCACGCTCCGGACCGCGGTCTGGACCTACAGCAACTTCTGCAGGTAATGTATGTGGCCGGCGACGGGCCGGCGCCGCGCGACGCCGTGCTGCGCGCCGGCGCGCTGCCCGCGCTGCTGCCCAGCATGGCGCCCGGGGCCGCGCCCAGCACGCTCCGGACCGCGGTCTGGACCTACAGCAACTTCTGCAGGTAATGTATGTGGCCGGCGACGGGCCGGCGCCGCGCGACGCCGTGCTGCGCGCCGGCGCGCTGCCCGCGCTGCTGCCCAGCATGGCGCCCGGGGCCGCGCCCAGCACGCTCCGGACCGCGGTCTGGACCTACAGCAACTTCTGCAGGTAATGTATGTGGCCGGCGACGGGCCGGCGCCGCGCGACGCCGTGCTGCGCGCCGGCGCGCTGCCCGCGCTGCTGCCCAGCATGGCGCCCGGGGCCGCGCCCAGCACGCTCCGGACCGCGGTCTGGACCTACAGCAACTTCTGCAGGTAATGTATGTGGCCGGCGACGGGCCGGCGCCGCGCGACGCCGTGCTGCGCGCCGGCGCGCTGCCCGCGCTGCTGCCCAGCATGGCGCCCGGGGCCGCGCCCAGCACGCTCCGGACCGCGGTCTGGACCTACAGCAACTTCTGCAGGTAATGTATGTGGCCGGCGACGGGCCGGCGCCGCGCGACGCCGTGCTGCGCGCCGGCGCGCTGCCCGCGCTGCTGCCCAGCATGGCGCCCGGGGCCGCGCCCAGCACGCTCCGGACCGCGGTCTGGACCTACAGCAACTTCTGCAGGTAATGTATGTGGCCGGCGACGGGCCGGCGCCGCGCGACGCCGTGCTGCGCGCCGGCGCGCTGCCCGCGCTGCTGCCCAGCATGGCGCCCGGGGCCGCGCCCAGCACGCTCCGGACCGCGGTCTGGACCTACAGCAACTTCTGCAGGTAATGTATGTGGCCGGCGACGGGCCGGCGCCGCGCGACGCCGTGCTGCGCGCCGGCGCGCTGCCCGCGCTGCTGCCCAGCATGGCGCCCGGGGCCGCGCCCAGCACGCTCCGGACCGCGGTCTGGACCTACAGCAACTTCTGCAGGTAATGTATGTGGCCGGCGACGGGCCGGCGCCGCGCGACGCCGTGCTGCGCGCCGGCGCGCTGCCCGCGCTGCTGCCCAGCATGGCGCCCGGGGCCGCGCCCAGCACGCTCCGGACCGCGGTCTGGACCTACAGCAACTTCTGCAGGTAATGTATGTGGCCGGCGACGGGCCGGCGCCGCGCGACGCCGTGCTGCGCGCCGGCGCGCTGCCCGCGCTGCTGCCCAGCATGGCGCCCGGGGCCGCGCCCAGCACGCTCCGGACCGCGGTCTGGACCTACAGCAACTTCTGCAGGTAATGTATGTGGCCGGCGACGGGCCGGCGCCGCGCGACGCCGTGCTGCGCGCCGGCGCGCTGCCCGCGCTGCTGCCCAGCATGGCGCCCGGGGCCGCGCCCAGCACGCTCCGGACCGCGGTCTGGACCTACAGCAACTTCTGCAGGTAATGTATGTGGCCGGCGACGGGCCGGCGCCGCGCGACGCCGTGCTGCGCGCCGGCGCGCTGCCCGCCGCTGCTGCCCAGCATGGCGCCCGGGGCCGCGCCCAGCACGCTCCGGACCGCGGTCTGGACCTACAGCAACTTCTGCAGGTAATGTATGTGGCCGGCGACGGGCCGGCGCCGCGCGACGCCGTGCTGCGCGCCGGCGCGCTGCCCGCGCTGCTGCCCAGCATGGCGCCCGGGGCCACGCCCAGCACCTAGGGCCGTAAGTAAGCCTGCGGTACAGCAACTTCTGCAGGTCAGATATAACAATAACAGCTACATACAGAATATACGTATATACAGATGACAGACGAATAGATATGACAAAACTACAGTTCCAAGAAAAAAAACTGTAAAGCTGTGAAGAACTTTGGGACACATCGCTTTATACAATAAAATGGTACACATACATAAATCTAATTTTACTAATTGAATCTACGTTGACACTTCGTTAGCGCGATGCAGCGCACAATACAGCGCCATCTAGCGAAGAATGTTGTAAATAAAATAGCACCTGGGCGCTCGGCCATATCGCCGGCAACGATACCGGACCGAGCTCGGGGCTCTCTCCTGCCTGCATGTAACCTAGGGCTGCGCCTATCACGCTCAGCACTGCCGTGTGGACTTTTACCAACTTCTGTACACATTACGCATACATCAGTCACAAATAATGACGACGCCTCATTAAGGTTTTGATTATAGACCCATAAATAGGCTTCTACACGTAGACAGCGTAGACTTGATCAACAAATCCGTCCCCGTACAAATGTCGCAATACATCGGCATCATATTTCCCTTTTTGACCGCCGAAGACGTGAACTGACGCGCTCGGTCAACCCAATATCCATCTTCGTGCATTACGACAAATTTCACATTGACGCGCCGCGTGGCGTTGAAAAGAATTAACCCTTTTCCAGGCATAGTACGATTTATCGACCACATACGCGCCATTGGAATTTCAACTTTAGCATTCCGATTTAAGGTTCAACTTAGGTTACACTTTCATTAAATGTTACTTGTCTTCAAATGAATCATCAAAACATGATTAATTGGAATATATTTGGATTTTTGGGAAAATGTTGTAGATTGGTGCGGCCTGGAAAAGGGTTAACATACTTGCCAGTGAAGTAAGAATGCGTTTTGATATATATGGCCGTCACTGCTAAAGGGACACAGAGATTTGTGATTAATCCCTATCCTAGCCACCTAATTAATGCCGTTAATTTTATCATAATATGTCCTATGTAATGCCATTTTTACAAGTGTAATTTTGTTGCAGGAACAAGAACCCACTGGTGGCATTCGAGCTAGTTGCTCCGGCCTTACCCTTCGTCTCGGACCTGTTGGAAGTACAAGATACTGATGTTTTAGGTGAGATTTTAGTTATGCTGTGAAAACTTGATACATGTTTGCGATAACCGATTTACTTCAAAACTCGACCACGAAAAAGGTGTTCTACCAATTAATTCTACTAATTAAGCCTTAATAATCTGTGGTAGTTCAATAGGAAGAGTGGTGGGACAGTGCCCTAGAGATACGAGTTCGAATCTCGGCTAAGGCTGAGAACTTGTTCGCTAAGACAAAAGATCTGATCCAACACATACAAATCTGTCAAAAACATAACTCATTCATTACGGTGGCAAATTGTGCATCCTTTTTTCTAAACACTGTCCAAAAGTAATTCATTAGCAGAAGATTCTACTGAAGTACCTCCACCTTACAGAAAACCGCAGCCAAATAATACTAGACCCTTCCTGCCGGTGAGTAAGGTTGCCAGAGCTCAACGAGGGTTCGGAGTGTTAGGGTCGGCAACGCGCATGTAACTCCTCTGGAGTTGCAGACGTATGCTTGTTTGCCACTGACGTAGTATAAAAAAAGAATGCATATAACTTGTAAGTTCACATGATTCCTTGAAATGTAATTGAATATAAACATGACTATTGACAGCGGACGCTTGCTGGGCCATCTCCTACCTCACGGACGGGCCCAACGAGCGCATCGAGGAGGTCCAGCTGACCCCCAACTTGCTGCAGCGCGTGGTCCGGCTGCTGGACCACAAGTCCGCCGCCGTCAAGACCCCCGCGCTGAGGGCTGCCGGGAACATGCTTACGGGCTCTGATGAACAGGTAAGGTTTTTTTAACCGTTTGACCGCCAAAGACGTCGACTGACGTGGCTACAGCTAAAGAGAATTTGAAATAGAGGTGTATTGTCAAAAAAAACTTTGTAGCGAAGTAAATTTACTGCCATATTTCGACACATGATTAAAACTTTTAGAACGCCATTTGACTTTGATCCTTATTCTTTCACTGATATGTGTTAAATTTGTTAAATATTAAAAAGTGGCGCCATGTAATAGATCAAAGGCCAAAGGTATAGAAGCATCGTTCGAACGATGACGCCATAACCTTTAGGTAGGGCCCGGTAAGATGGCGGCACTTTTTCATATTTAACAACTTGAACACATATCGATGAAAGAATAAAGAACAAAGTCAAATGGCGTTCTAAATGTTTTAATCATGTGTCTAAAGATGGCAGTAAATTTACGTCGCTACAAAGTTTTCTGCTGAAAACCATGATGGATGGCGGAAGCGTGTTGTGGAGGGGAGAAGGCTATGCGGCCAAGCCTGCAAAGCAAACCGGGGCTAGAACCTCGGGTGGCACGAGCTTTCTCTGCCAAAAATATGAAGGCCTCGGCCTCCAGTCACCAAACCCGTTGTCTAAACAACAATGCATAAATCGTCTGCAATAGACGCAAAAGCCTGTGATGACTGATATGTTATCTACATTGTCAGGTACCCATAACACAAGCCGTATTGAGCTTACTGTGTGACTAGGTTGATGTAAGATTGTCGCATAATATTGATATAGTGGGACAGAATACTCGAACAAATTGTCGTAAATGTGGACACGCTGGACAAAAGCATAGAGAGAGAGAGGAGAGGTATGGGCATTGTGAATGTCATCTCGCTTTGTGTGGTAGGGCACAGCACAGCGGATGTTATTCCAGATCTAGAGCAGAGCCCAACTGGGGCAGTACCTCCACCTTACAGAAAACCGAAGCCAAATAACACTAGACCCTACTCATAGTGTTGTGTTCCTGCCGGTGAGTAAGGTTGCCAGAGCTCAACGAGGGGGAGAGGGGTTTAGGGTAGGCAACGCGCATGTAACTCCTCTGGAGTTGCAGGCGTACATAGGCTACGGAGACTGCTTATCATCAGGCGGGCCGTATGCTTGTTTGCCATTGCCACCGACGTAGTATTAAAAAAAAGCACCAATTTTTTTTCAGGCACTTATAAGTTTCATAGCTTTAAGTTTTTGATAGGAACCAACTCCTCCGTCGGCCATCTTTAATTTTATGGCGGCCATTTTGAATTATACGTACATTATTAATTTCTTGAGTTCTAAATAACGTAGAATCACAAACTTACCCCCTTATTCATAAACGTCTACTAAAGTTACGATGCCGCTAATAATCGTTTGTCCCTTTCCAATGTATTGGTATGATGGAAAGGGACAAACTATTATTAGCGGCATCGTAACTTCAGTAGACGTTTATGAATAAGGGGGTTAGTGTCTAAATATACATATTTGGGGTCAGGGGCGTCTAGCGACTAAAAATTACGGGTGTTCACTTACATTAAAGAAAAACTAAAACTACAAAATTTATTAACAGTCGCAAAATACATATATAGATATCGGTTTTCGTCCACCCGGTCATTGAACTCTCTTATAGATTTTAGGTAAGTACCTATGTGCAATGGAATATAATGCTTTACGAATATCTTGAATGAATATATGAATGTTTTTTATTTTATGGAAATAAATGCTAAATTGTTAACACACCAGTTTCGGTCCAAACATTTTTACGAAAGTTGAAGGTCGTCCTTTTGTATCTAACTCGAGTCAATTTTGCAAAGTTTTATCACATTCTTATATGAATGTCACGTTATATTCATTCATTTTTAAACACTTTACCACAAACAAATTGTGTGCACTCACTTTTTGAAAGTTTGTCTAATTTTTTAGAATGAAAACAGTCAAAATTTCAAAAAATACTAAGGTAAAAGTTATGTTTGCAAACAACGCATTCGTCGAGCGGGCTAGGCACTGGGCGCGCCGATCCAACTTTACCTCTTTCTCCATAGAACATCTTCTGTTTCACGTGCGGAACTGTGGCGAAACTTCTCTTTCGCTCTTATGGAATTTCCTATTGATTCAATGTACTAAATCTTTTTTCATAGGAGCGCAATCCAAAGCACTCCGCTTCACGCGTTACGTATGAAATTATAGCAGTACGCGAGTAGTCATATGCTAATGATAATAATTACTTATTTAACTATTATTGACTTGTTTACGATAGAAACATTAATTATGAATAAGTAGTATTTATTACATTGATTAGGTACTATAATTTATTATGATTATGGGAGTGCACTGCACAAGTTACTCTGACATTGGGGACCTTTTACATCTCCAGATAATGTGTTTTTAACCATAGAGACTATACATCTCTATTGTATTGTAGTAATTATTTATATTAAGATTATTATAATGTAATGTTTACCCAGGTATTGGCTGTTGTATTTATAAATGTTGTTATGTATTTTTCATGTCACTATATGATGTTACTATAAATGTTGTATTGACTTGTAAAAGAGCCATTGAGGCCTACTTGCAGAATAAATTTTTGAATTTTGAATCAAGCGCTCCTTAAGGCGGGCCGCTACCGTTTGGGGTCAAGGAATTCAACTAGATATTTTTTAGAGTCGAGTTCCCAAAGGATATCAAATAGAACCCTGTTCCTAAGCTTCCGCTGTCCATCCGGCTGTCTGCGTATCAGCAGTAACTGTTCAAATTTTCACAGAATTCGTTTTTCTATTGCTGCTTTACAATACATTCATGAAAATAAAAATAAATCAAAAATTAAACAGAAAGAAGAAGAAGAAGAAGAAACCAGCGTGTCCACATTATCACCTGAAACTGTCTTTATTATATCTCAAGATATATTTTGTTTCAGACCGACCGCTGCCTGGATGCCGGGTGTATCGGCTATCTGTTGAATCTGCTGAGCTGCGGCAAGTCCTCTCTTGTCAAGGAGGCAGCGTGGGCCGCTAGCAACATCCTAGCCGGCACGCAGGTACATTATTTATAACCAACTATTCAATAAGTCTGTCAAAAAAATATTTTTTGATACAAGTTTTTGTCGCTGACTGTACTTTTCTTATCACAGGCAACTAATACTCATCGAGATAATTCTGAAAACTCTAAAAACAATTCAGCTGCGTTGTTTCAGAATGTCTTTTTGTGATGAGTGCAGGTATATTTATTCCTGTAGTCATGGATGTTTTCTATGTATTTAAGTATATGTATATTGTAACATCGATCACATAGAACAACAGATAGACACCACTACTAACGCCACCCAGCAGCGAGTAGCGGAACTACGCCTCTAGGGACTTCACATTCCGAGAGATGGCGCTGACATCGTAATAGAACACGCTAACGTTTGGTCAACGTAGCTTCTTTAAGTTAGTTTGCCGCTATGCAAAATAAACGTAAAAAAAAAACGTCTGTTGAAGATTTCATCATTCGATTTAAAATTGTTTACTCAAGTGAAGAACCACTGGTAACTAGTGGGAATAACCCGAATAATCCTACAGTATTTATTTTTTCCCATGATTTGTCAAATGCATATTATATTTTTGTAGATTCAAATACAACGAGCGATCGACCAAGGCATGCTGTCGAAACTCATTAATGTGCTAGCACACGAAGACGCCAAGTAAGTACATTTAGTTTAGTATCTATCAAAGAGAATTGAAATAGAGGTGGATTGTCAAAGAAAACTTAGCCACAGCAAATTTACTGCAATCTTTCGACACGTGATTATAACCTTTAGAACACCATTTGACTTTGATGCTTATTCTTTAATGATATGTCTTAAATTTGTTTAGTATCAAAAAGTGGCGCCATCTAATAGATCAAAGGCCACAGGTATAGCGACATCGTTTCGAGCGATGGAGGATAGTGTGATAAACACAGATATGTATGTAACTATATATATCGTCGCCTAGTACCCATAGTACAAGTTTTGGTTAGCTTGGGGCAAGGTCGATCTGTGTAAGATTGTCTTAAAAAAAATATATATATATAAACTAAGATAGATAGATAGATAGATAATCCGTTTATTTGTTTGCCACAATACACACAGGAAATATAATTAATAAAATGACAAAAAAAAAACAGATAATACAAAATTATACGAGAGAAATACACATTTATACAAAATAGAAGTAGAAAAAAAAAATACATTTAAATAATACTGTTCCATACATATAGGAAATGTTGTGTGCGTCGCAGCAAAACAAAAGGGTTAAGTTAAGGGGGCTAAGTTGTGTTAAGATAATATAACGTTATATATTTTGAGTTATGGATGTTTTCTATGGAATAGGTCGATTTGTGTAAGATCGTCCATAATATCAAGGCTCTAACCGGTTTAAAAATAGCGGTAAATACCGGTTTATTTCGGTTTTAAGGACTTAATTGCAACAAATAAACCGGTTTATGCGACGAGACGGCTGGTCGGTTTGGTGGTCTGTCGAATCAAAGACACCGACAGAAGAAACCGGTTTTTATTGTTCTAAAACGGTTAACGAACTTTATGGAAATGTTCTTCTAAAACATGTTTAAAAATAACGGTTTTACGAATGAAACTGAATTTAATAGGTTTTGCGCCAAGTACATGATACCGGTTTTGAAATATAACCGGTTTCCGAGCCTTGCATAATGTAAATGTTCCGAAAGTCTATTTTCGAATAACAGTTTTGGATGATTCTCTGTTAGTTTCACTAGATTTAAATCGACCGGGATATAAACCGTCATTACCTTTTACGAGTATATTGTTTTTATTGAGCTCCCAATATTTCGACGCAGTTACATGCATCTTGTTCACGGGTAACTGGAGATAGCGGGTGGGTGTCAGAGTTGTGTAGACCGCGCTCGGCCTACCCTCATTCGTGCGCGTCGGCTGCGTTCGCCTTCAACGTTACCACTGGTCGCGTCCACACTTGTTAGTCTATATTTTCATTTTCGTCTATATCGCCAGCTCAAAAATTGGTTAAAAATAGTTTTCAATCAAGAATTGTAACAACCTTACTATTGCTAACGATATTAATTTGTTTCAGATGTCAAAAAGAAGCAGCTTGGGCAGTCACCAACCTGTGCCTGGGCGGCAGCGCGGCGCAGCTGGACGCGCTGCTGGCGGCGGGCTTCCTGCCGCCCTACTGCGGCCTGCTGCAGGCCGCCGACCACCGCGCCGTCACCGTCGTGCTGGACGGCCTCACCAACCTCCTGCAGGTCACTAGTACTAGCCCATCATCTATACCTCGCTCGGGCAGGCGGCGGGCTTCCTGCCGCCCTACTGCGGCCTGCTGCAGGCCGCCGACCACCGCGCCGTCACCGTCGTGCTGGACGGCCTCACCAACCTCCTGCAGGTCACTAGTACTAGCCCATCATCTATACCTCGCTCGGGCAGGCGGCGGGCTTCCTGCCGCCCTACTGCGGCCTGCTGCAGGCCGCCGACCACCGCGCCGTCACCGTCGTGCTGGACGGCCTCAACCAACCTCCTGCAGGTCACTAGTACTAGCCCATCATCTATACCTCGCTCGGGCAGGCGGCGGGCTTCCTGCCGCCCTACTGCGGCCTGCTGCAGGCCGCCGACCACCGCGCCGTCACCGTCGTGCTGGACGGCCTCACCAACCTCCTGCAGGTCACTAGTACTAGCCCATCATCTATACCTCGCTCGGGCAGGCGGCGGGCTTCCTGCCGCCCTACTGCGGCCTGCTGCAGGCCGCCGACCACCGCGCCGTCACCGTCGTGCTGGACGGCCTCACCAACCTCCTGCAGGTCACTAGTACTAGCCCATCATCTATACCTCGCTCGGGCAGGCGGCGGGCTTCCTGCCGCCCTACTGCGGCCTGCTGCAGGCCGCCGACCACCGCGCCGTCACCGTCGTGCTGGACGGCCTCACCAACCTCCTGCAGGTCACTAGTACTAGCCCATCATCTATACCTCGCTCGGGCAGGCGGCGGGCTTCCTGCCGCCCTACTGCGGCCTGCTGCAGGCCGCCGACCACCGCGCCGTCACCGTCGTGCTGGACGGCCTCACCAACCTCCTGCAGGTCACTAGTACTAGCCCATCATCTATACCTCGCTCGGGCAGGCGGCGGGCTTCCTGCCGCCCTACTGCGGCCTGCTGCAGGCCGCCGACCACCGCGCCGTCACCGTCGTGCTGGACGGCCTCACCAACCTCCTGCAGGTCACTAGTACTAGCCCATCATCTATACCTCGCTCGGGCAGGCGGCGGGCTTCCTGCCGCCCTACTGCGGCCTGCTGCAGGCCGCCGACCACCGCGCCGTCACCGTCGTGCTGGACGGCCTCACCAACCTCCTGCAGGTCACTAGTACTAGCCCATCATCTATACCTCGCTCGGGCAGGCGGCGGGCTTCCTGCCGCCCTACTGCGGCCTGCTGCAGGCCGCCGACCACCGCGCCGTCACCGTCGTGCTGGACGGCCTCACCAACCTCCTGCAGGTCACTAGTACTAGCCCATCATCTATAACCTCGCTCGGGCAGGCGGCGGGCTTCCTGCCGCCCTACTGCGGCCTGCTGCAGGCCGCCGACCACCGCGCCGTCACCGTCGTGCTGGACGGCCTCACCAACCTCCTGCAGGTCACTAGTACTAGCCCATCATCTATACCTCGCTCGGGCAGGCGGCGGGCTTCCTGCCGCCCTACTGCGGCCTGCTGCAGGCCGCCGACCACCGCGCCGTCACCGTCGTGCTGGACGGCCTCACCAACCTCCTGCAGGTCACTAGTACTAGCCCATCATCTATACCTCGCTCGGGCAGGCGGCGGGCTTCCTGCCGCCCTACTGCGGCCTGCTGCAGGCCGCCGACCACCGCGCCGTCACCGTCGTGCTGGACGGCCTCACCAACCTCCTGCAGGTCACTAGTACTAGCCCATCATCTATACCTCGCTCGGGCAGGCGGCGGGCTTCCTGCCGCCCTACTGCGGCCTGCTGCAGGCCGCCGACCACCGCGCCGTCACCGTCGTGCTGGACGGCCTCACCAACCTCCTGCAGGTCACTAGTACTAGCCCATCATCTATACCTCGCTCGGGCAGGCGGCGGGCTTCCTGCCGCCCTACTGCGGCCTGCTGCAGGCCGCCGACCACCGCGCCGTCACCGTCGTGCTGGACGGCCTCACCAACCTCCTGCAGGTCACTAGTACTAGCCCATCATCTATACCTCGCTCGGGCAGGCGGCGGGCTTCCTGCCGCCCTACTGCGGCCTGCTGCAGGCCGCCGACCACCGCGCCGTCACCGTCGTGCTGGACGGCCTCACCAACCTCCTGCAGGTCACTAGTACTAGCCCATCATCTATACCTCGCTCGGGCAGGCGGCGGGCTTCCTGCCGCCCTACTGCGGCCTGCTGCAGGCCGCCGACCACCGCGCCGTCACCGTCGTGCTGGACGGCCTCACCAACCTCCTGCAGGTCACTAGTACTAGCTCATCATCTATACCTCGCTCGGGCAGGCGGCGGGCTTCCTGCCGCCCTACTGCGGCCTGCTGCAGGCCGCCGACCACCGCGCCGTCACCGTCGTGCTGGACGGCCTCACCAACCTCCTGCAGGTCACTAGTACTAGCCCATCATCTATACCTCGCTCGGGCAGGCGGCGGGCTTCCTGCCGCCCTACTGCGGCCTGCTGCAGGCCGCCGACCACCGCGCCGTCACCGTCGTGCTGGACGGCCTCACCAACCTCCTGCAGGTCACTAGTACTAGCCCATCATCTATACCTCGCTCGGGCAGGCGGCGGGCTTCCTGCCGCCCTACTGCGGCCTGCTGCAGGCCGCCGACCACCGCGCCGTCACCGTCGTGCTGGACGGCCTCACCAACCTCCTGCAGGTCACTAGTACTAGCCCATCATCTATACCTCGCTCGGGCAGGCGGCGGGCTTCCTGCCGCCCTACTGCGGCCTGCTGCAGGCCGCCGACCACCGCGCCGTCACCGTCGTGCTGGACGGCCTCACCAACCTCCTGCAGGTCACTAGTACTAGCCCATCATCTATACCTCGCTCGGGCAGGGCGGCGGGCTTCCTGCCGCCCTACTGCGGCCTGCTGCAGGCCGCCGACCACCGCGCCGTCACCGTCGTGCTGGACGGCCTCACCAACCTCCTGCAGGTCACTAGTACTAGCCCATCATCTATACCTCGCTCGGGCAGGCGGCGGGCTTCCTGCCGCCCTACTGCGGCCTGCTGCAGGCCGCCGACCACCGCGCCGTCACCGTCGTGCTGGACGGCCTCACCAACCTCCTGCAGGGTCACTAGTACTAGCCCATCATCTATACCTCGCTCGGGCAGGCGGCGGGCTTCCTGCCGCCCTACTGCGGCCTGCTGCAGGCCGCCGACCACCGCGCCGTCACCGTCGTGCTGGACGGCCTCACCAACCTCCTGCAGGTCACTAGTACTAGCCCATCATCTATACCTCGCTCGGGCAGGCGGCGGGCTTCCTGCCGCCCTACTGCGGCCTGCTGCAGGCCGCCGACCACCGCGCCGTCACCGTCGTGCTGGACGGCCTCACCAACCTCCTGCAGGTCACTAGTACTAGCCCATCATCTATACCTCGCTCGGTCAGGCGGCGGGCTTCCTGCCGCCCTACTGCGGCCTGCTGCAGGCCGCCGACCACCGCGCCGTCACCGTCGTGCTAGACGGCCTCACCAACCTCCTGCAGGTCACTAGTACTAGCTCATCATCTATACCTCGCTCGGGCAGGCGGCGGGCTTCCTGCCGCCCTACTGCGGCCTGCTGCAGGCCGCCGACCACCGCGCCGTCACCGTCGTGCTGGACGGCCTCACCAACCTCCTGCAGGTCACTAGTACTAGCCCATCATCTATACCTCGCTCGGGCAGGCGGCGGGCTTCCTGCCGCCCTACTGCGGCCTGCTGCAGGCCGCCGACCACCGCGCCGTCACCGTCGTGCTGGACGGCCTCACCAACCTCCTGCAGGTCACTAGTACTAGCCCATCATCTATACCTCGCTCGGGCAGGCGGCGGGCTTCCTGCCGCCCTACTGCGGCCTGCTGCAGGCCGCCGACCACCGCGCCGTCACCGTCGTGCTGGACGGCCTCACCAACCTCCTGCAGGTCACTAGTACTAGCCCATCATCTATACCTCGCTCGGGCAGGCGGCGGGCTTCCTGCCGCCCTACTGCGGCCTGCTGCAGGCCGCCGACCACCGCGCCGTCACCGTCGTGCTGGACGGCCTCACCAACCTCCTGCAGGTCACTAGTACTAGCCCATCATCTATACCTCGCTCGGGCAGGCGGCGGGCTTCCTGCCGCCCTACTGCGGCCTGCTGCAGGCCGCCGACCACCGCGCCGTCACCGTCGTGCTGGACGGCCTCACCAACCTCCTGCAGGTCACTAGTACTAGCCCATCATCTATACCTCGCTCGGGCAGGCGGCGGGCTTCCTGCCGCCCTACTGCGGCCTGCTGCAGGCCGCCGACCACCGCGCCGTCACCGTCGTGCTGGACGGCCTCACCAACCTCCTGCAGGTCACTAGTACTAGCCCATCATCTATACCTCGCTCGGGCAGGCGGCGGGCTTCCTGCCGCCCTACTGCGGCCTGCTGCAGGCCGCCGACCACCGCGCCGTCACCGTCGTGCTGGACGGCCTCACCAACCTCCTGCAGGTCACTAGTACTAGCCCATCATCTATACCTCGCTCGGGCAGGCGGCGGGCTTCCTGCCGCCCTACTGCGGCCTGCTGCAGGCCGCCGACCACCGCGCCGTCACCGTCGTGCTGGACGGCCTCACCAACCTCCTGCAGGTCACTAGTACTAGCCCATCATCTATACCTCGCTCGGGCAGGCGGCGGGCTTCCTGCCGCCCTACTGCGGCCTGCTGCAGGCCGCCGACCACCGCGCCGTCACCGTCGTGCTGGACGGCCTCACCAACCTCCTGCAGGTCACTAGTACTAGCCCATCATCTATACCTCGCTCGGGCAGGCGGCGGGCTTCCTGCCGCCCTACTGCGGCCTGCTGCAGGCCGCCGACCACCGCGCCGTCACCGTCGTGCTGGACGGCCTCACCAACCTCCTGCAGGTCACTAGTACTAGCCCATCATCTATACCTCGCTCGGGCAGGCGGCGGGCTTCCTGCCGCCCTACTGCGGCCTGCTGCAGGCCGCCGACCACCGCGCCGTCACCGTCGTGCTGGACGGCCTCACCAACCTCCTGCAGGTCACTAGTACTAGCCCATCATCTATACCTCGCTCGGGCAGGCGGCGGGCTTCCTGCCGCCCTACTGCGGCCTGCTGCAGGCCGCCGACCACCGCGCCGTCACCGTCGTGCTGGACGGCCTCACCAACCTCCTGCAGGTCACTAGTACTAGCCCATCATCTATACCTCGCTCGGGCAGGCGGCGGGCTTCCTGCCGCCCTACTGCGGCCTGCTGCAGGCCGCCGACCACCGCGCCGTCACCGTCGTGCTGGACGGCCTCACCAACCTCCTGCAGGTCACTAGTACTAGCCCATCATCTATACCTCGCTCGGGCAGGCGGCGGGCTTCCTGCCGCCCTACTGCGGCCTGCTGCAGGCCGCCGACCACCGCGCCGTCACCGTCGTGCTGGACGGCCTCACCAACCTCCTGCAGGTCACTAGTACTAGCCCATCATCTATACCTCGCTCGGGCAGGCGGCGGGCTTCCTGCCGCCCTACTGCGGCCTGCTGCAGGCCGCCGACCACCGCGCCGTCACCGTCGTGCTGGACGGCCTCACCAACCTCCTGCAGGTCACTAGTACTAGCCCATCATCTATACCTCGCTCGGGCAGGCGGCGGGCTTCCTGCCGCCCTACTGCGGCCTGCTGCAGGCCGCCGACCACCGCGCCGTCACCGTCGTGCTGGACGGCCTCACCAACCTCCTGCAGGTCACTAGTACTAGCCCATCATCTATACCTCGCTCGGGCAGGCGGCGGGCTTCCTGCCGCCCTACTGCGGCCTGCTGCAGGCCGCCGACCACCGCGCCGTCACCGTCGTGCTGGACGGCCTCACCAACCTCCTGCAGGTCACTAGTACTAGCCCATCATCTATACCTCGCTCGGGCAGGCGGCGGGCTTCCTGCCGCCCTACTGCGGCCTGCTGCAGGCCGCCGACCACCGCGCCGTCACCGTCGTGCTGGACGGCCTCACCAACCTCCTGCAGGTCACTAGTACTAGCCCATCATCTATACCTCGCTCGGGCAGGCGGCGGGCTTCCTGCCGCCCTACTGCGGCCTGCTGCAGGCCGCCGACCACCGCGCCGTCACCGTCGTGCTGGACGGCCTCACCAACCTCCTGCAGGTCACTAGTACTAGCCCATCATCTATACCTCGCTCGGGCAGGCGGCGGGCTTCCTGCCGCCCTACTGCGGCCTGCTGCAGGCCGCCGACCACCGCGCCGTCACCGTCGTGCTGGACGGCCTCACCAACCTCCTGCAGGTCACTAGTACTAGCCCATCATCTATACCTCGCTCGGGCAGGCGGCGGGCTTCCTGCCGCCCTACTGCGGCCTGCTGCAGGCCGCCGACCACCGCGCCGTCACCGTCGTGCTGGACGGCCTCACCAACCTCCTGCAGGTCACTAGTACTAGCCCATCATCTATACCTCGCTCGGGCAGGCGGCGGGCTTCCTGCCGCCCTACTGCGGCCTGCTGCAGGCCGCCGACCACCGCGCCGTCACCGTCGTGCTGGACGGCCTCACCAACCTCCTGCAGGTCACTAGTACTAGCCCATCATCTATACCTCGCTCGGGCAGGCGGCGGGCTTCCTGCCGCCCTACTGCGGCCTGCTGCAGGCCGCCGACCACCGCGCCGTCACCGTCGTGCTGGACGGCCTCACCAACCTCCTGCAGGTCACTAGTACTAGCCCATCATCTATACCTCGCTCGGGCAGGCGGCGGGCTTCCTGCCGCCCTACTGCGGCCTGCTGCAGGCCGCCGACCACCGCGCCGTCACCGTCGTGCTAGACGGCCTCACCAACCTCCTGCAGGTCACTAGTACTAGCCCATCATCTATACCTCGCTCGGGCAGGCGGCGGGCTTCCTGCCGCCCTACTGCGGCCTGCTGCAGGCCGCCGACCACCGCGCCGTCACCGTCGTGCTGGACGGCCTCACCAACCTCCTGCAGGTCACTAGTACTAGCCCATCATCTATACCTCGCTCGGGCAGGCGGCGGGCTTCCTGCCGCCCTACTGCGGCCTGCTGCAGGCCGCCGACCACCGCGCCGTCACCGTCGTGCTGGACGGCCTCACCAACCTCCTGCAGGTCACTAGTACTAGCCCATCATCTATACCTCGCTCGGGCAGGCGGCGGGCTTCCTGCCGCCCTACTGCGGCCTGCTGCAGGCCGCCGACCACCGCGCCGTCACCGTCGTGCTGGACGGCCTCACCAACCTCCTGCAGGTCACTAGTACTAGCCCATCATCTATACCTCGCTCGGGCAGGCGGCGGGCTTCCTGCCGCCCTACTGCGGCCTGCTGCAGGCCGCCGACCACCGCGCCGTCACCGTCGTGCTGGACGGCCTCACCAACCTCCTGCAGGTCACTAGTACTAGCCCATCATCTATACCTCGCTCGGGCAGGCGGCGGGCTTCCTGCCGCCCTACTGCGGCCTGCTGCAGGCCGCCGACCACCGCGCCGTCACCGTCGTGCTGGACGGCCTCACCAACCTCCTGCAGGTCAACTAGTACTAGCCCATCATCTATACCTCGCTCGGGCAGGCGCCGGGCTTCCTGCCGCCCTACTGCGGCCTGCTGCAGGCCGCCGACCACCCGCGCCGGTCACCGTCGTGCTGGACGGCCTCACCAACCTCCTGCAGGTCACTAGTACTAGCTCATCATCTATACCTCGCTCGGGCAGGCGGCGGGCTTCCTGCCGCCCTACTGTCGGCCTGCTGCAGGCCGCCGACCACCGCGCCGTCCACCGTCGTGCTGGACGGCCTCACCAACCTCCTGCAGGTCACTAGTACTAGCCCATCATCTATACCTCGCTCGGGCAGGCGGCGGGCTTCCTGCCGCCCTACTGCGGCCTGCTGCAGGCCGCCGACCACCGCGCCGTCACCGTCGTGCTGGACGGCCTCACCAACCTCCTGCAGGTCACTAGTACTAGCCCATCATCTATACCTCGCTCGGGCAGGCGGCGGGCTTCCTGCCGCCCTACTGCGGCCTGCTGCAGGCCGCCGACCACCGCGCCGTCACCGTCGTGCTGGACGGCCTCACCAACCTCCTGCAGGTCACTAGTACAGCCCATCATCTATACCTCGCTCGGGCAGGCGGCGGGCTTCCTGCCGCCCTACTGCGGCCTGCTGCAGGCCGCCGACCACCGCGCCGTCACCGTCGTGCTGGACGGCCTCACCAAACCTTCTGCAGGTCACTAGTACTAGCCCATCATCTATACCTCGCTCGGGCAGGCGGCGGGCTTCCTGCCGCCCTACTGCGGCCTGCTGCAGGCCGCCGACCACCGCGCCGTCACCGTCGTGCTGGACGGCCTCACCAACCTCCTGCAGGTCACTAGTACTAGCCCATCATCTATACCTCGCTCGGGCTGGGACCGACCTCTGCCTGGGCGGGCGGCATATCATATTTTGCCAAAAACTTATTATAGCAGCGACACTCGGTGACTTAAAAAATTTACCATTCGTCAACCAACCCTTCACAAACAAAGTACGCAAGTAGTTATGACTATAAAAGTTGTTTTGTTCCACCAGGCGGCCGAAAAGTACGGGCAGGTGGAGCCGCTCTGCCTCAAGCTGGAGGAGATCGGCGCGCTCGACAAGATCGAGGCGCTGCAGACGCACGAGAACGAGCAGGTACCACGCACACTTACACCCTTATAGTTGACAGGCCGCTAATAATCGTTTGTTCCTTTCCAACGTATCGGTATGATGGAAAGGTACAAACGATTATTAGCGGCCTGTCAACTTTAATAGACGTTTATGAATAAATAATAATAAACATTATTACACAAATTGACTAAGTCCCACAGTAAGCTCAATAAGGCTTGTGTTGTGGGTACTCAGACAACGATATATATAATATATAAATATTTATAAATACTTAAATACATAGAAAACAGCCATGACTCAGGAACAAATATCCATGCTCATCACACGAATAAATGCCCTTACCAGGATTTGAACCCGGGACCATCAGCTTCGTAGGCAGGGTCACTACCCACTAGGACATACCGGTCGTCAATTCACTTACAAATCTTTCCTCAGGTGTACAAGAAAACGCTGCACATACTGGACTCGTACTTCGCCGACAACGAGGACCCGAGCGCGGCGCCGCGGCCGGCCGGCGCGGAGTACCAGTTCGGCGCGCGCGCGCACGACCACATCCACTTCTAAACCAGAAGGTTTCTAGTGCCGAAGGGGCCTTGGAGCCTTGCTCTTCTGTACGTGGCTAGCCGGGAGCCCTTGGTCTTCAGTCATGCCGGCCAGTGTATGTAACAAGTTGCACGTTCTGTTCTACGCGGTGCCCGCGAGGAAACGGTAATATTTTAACAGTTTCCGGACCGTATTTAAAGACAAAAATTTCATATATTTTTTTTTTAATTCGCCTAGTTTTGCGTTAATACCATTTTTTTATACCACGTCGGCGGCAAACAAGCATACGGCGCGCCAGATGGTAAGCAGTCTCCGTAGCCTATGTACGCCTGCAACTCCAGGGGAGTTACATGCGCGTTGCCGACCCTAACAACCCTCCCTCCCCTCGTTGAGCTCTGGCAATCTTACTCAAATTAAAAAAACGTTTGTGTTTTAGTGCATAACGTGTGCTATGGGACCTAGTCTAGACGTCCTTATTGACAGATATCAAAGTGACAAAAAACACTTTGAATAGACTGGCTTTTATGAAAAAAAATGTACCAATTCATATTACTACTTAATTTTTTCAAGAACATGTATATTTAGTTGTATGAGATTTTTTCCTTCTTATGACCTCAGAAATACGTGGTAATTTTTTTTCCGTTTCCTCGTGGGCATCTTTTATAGTCTGTATCTTTAGGTAGTTAAATGCAAAGCTCCGAAACCGGTTAAATTTCCAAACCCTTATCATGTACTTGGCGGAAAACCTTTTAATTTCGGTTTCGCTAAAACCGGTTTTTATGAGAACAATTGTCAAATTAACCGGTTTAGAATAATAAAAACCGGTTTCTTCCTATGTCGGTGTCTATGTTTACGCGGTGCACCACTAGACCGGCCGGCCGTCTCGTCGAATAAACCGGTTTATTTAGGTTACAATAGCGTTCTTAAAACGTTCGCGTTCTTGTGAAAGTTCGGAGTAAAAGCGAAATAAACCGGTTTACATTTAAATTTTGTGGCTGGGACAATCGCCATCAGATATATCGGAGCGGCCGTGGTGCTCAAAAATATCTAAACACGCACTAACTTCTTGACAATAGAGGCGTGTTCAGATATTTGTGAGCACCACGGCCGCTCCGATATCTGATGGCTATTGTACCTCTACGGCGATATGGAGACCAAGGCCCTAAATATGTTTCGAATAGGAATCTACTGTTATATGTGATAATATTTATTTAAGACTACTTTCATCGTTGTAATATCAAAAACTATTGTTCAAATACATTTTATGTCTAAAAATAATTCGTGGGATCAGATAAACTTGTGTATAAACTTCTATAAAAAAATTGTCTTCTTTGCATAACATTGCCTGTCTTAATCCATCCATACTTTTTCTCATATTATAGGTACATAATAGCAAAGAGAATTTAAAATAGAGGTGGATTGTCAAAGAAATTTTTTGTAGCCACAGTAAATTTACTGCCATCATTCGACACGTGATTAAAACTTTTAGAACGCCATTTGACTTTGATCCTTATTGTTTTAGTGATATGCGTTAAATTTGTTAAATAACGTAAAGTGGCGCCATCTTACCAGGCACAACCTAAAGTTTATGGCGTCATCACTCGAACGATGCTCCTATACCTTTAGCCTTTGATCTAATAGATGGCGCCACTTTTTGATAGTTAACAAATTGAACACATCAGTGAAGGAATAAGGATCAAAGTCAAATGGCGTTCTAAAAGTTTTAATCATGTGTCGAAAGATGGCAGTAAATTTACTGCGGCTACAAAATTTTCTTTGACAATCCACCTCTATTTCAAATTCTCTTTGATAATAGTCGCCAGAGAGCAGCTCTATCGCATATTGTAAACCATAGAGTAACTCGTACAGTCAGCATCAATAGTAGCGGCTGAAACAACGCGCCAAAAGTATCTGATATCTCAGATAACTTTTCCAAATATAGATAAATTTCTGAAATTCGTGTTCCAAAGTATATCCTTTACAGTCTCAGTTGTTCTATATTGAAGACATCAGTTTTTATTAAGCGGTTATAGAATGGTAGATACTTATGAAGCGTTATTTGATCCGCTACTTTTGATGCTGACTGTACATACTATGCCTTGAAAAGTTTTTTTAAAAGGTTTCACTAAGACATTGATGCGTCAAGGCTGTTTGTTTATAACCGCAAAACGCGAAAACTCGTTATCTACCTATTTATCGCTCGAATATGCAAGAGTGATAGAGAGGCAGATAACGAAACTAGTGGCGCCCTCTACACAGAGTTTTGATAAATATCTCCTATTAGGCACATTTTAGTAAGGAATAATTTCTTTTTAAAAACAGGCATTGTATTACATGTATTTATTATATGTGTTGTTGTTAATAGATATATTTCCATAGTACAGTTGTCATATGTATGTTTCCATCAATTTCCATTTAACCTTTTCAACGCTTTCTCCCTCGCATCAAAATGTGGCATACACGCCAATATGTCAACTATTGAGAAACGAATTTAAACCTTATCGGTCAACAGTAAAATAGCTTTTGACAGCGTCTGCCATGACCTCTTTAGTGGTCGTTGGCGTGGTAGGCACGACAGCACACCACCACTTTAGTGGCTCTTGGCGTTCAAAAGGTTAAGAGTCCCCGGTGAGCTCGGCCGAATTTCACCTTCCCATACGAACAGAGTTTCATTCTCATTTTAAAACTACGTGTTGGATTGTAATGAAACTGCTCGTTGATATGAGGTATATCTATGCCTGTATTTATATAGCTCCAGTTTATAAATCGAATAAAATACAGCAAACAATACAATATACATACGTATGCAAAAGCGGCTATAGTTATTAATATTTACAATACCTACTAGCTGATGGAGGGTAGATTTAGTTTTTTTTTTTCTGCCAACAAACTGTACTGCAGTTTGGCAGATTAGTAGTTTAAGGCTTTTTGTAATCTTCTTTTGATTCAAATAAATTAAATTAATTAAAAAAATAATTGTATGATAAACTTAAAATGGCTAATTTTTAACGGTATCTGAAGCTACATAAACTAATTACAGGCGTAGATATACCTTATCCTATTGTAAGTACAAAGTTTCAGAGCAATCTAACTAGTCGTTTTGAAATCAGAGCATAACTACGTTTGTATGGGGAACCGAGGTTGCTGGGGACCCTTACCGGTTTAAAATCTGGGCTGGACCCTTACAACATAATACAGGGATCATCTAACCTTGTAGTCTTTAGTTTTTAAACTAAGCTTCTCCGAAGAATATATTCGTTGTTATACATTTTCCAGATGAGCTCAGTTCATAATCTAATGGCTGTAATGAGTATATAATCCTCTTGCACAACTAAGCACGTTAATAGTACATTACGATACATGTGCGAAAAGTAGGAAATTCGCAACAAGAGGCAATAAATTAAAACACGACCGAAGTGAGTGTTTTAAATCGACACGAGTTGCGAATAGGTAATTTCCTACTTTTCGCACTTGTATCGTAATGTAGTATTGTCATATTTTTGCGCACTTCGTTGTGCCTACTAGATATTGTTGCATGTGTTGTATAGATAATTTTGAGCACTGTCTGCTGGTATTTCATCCATAGTTTCATATCATTCATTAGTTCACTTGTTCTGTATTTTTAAACTATGCCTTAGTTATATCAGCGTTGTCAAAGATAAATTGATTATTGTATAAGATGTAAGTCTAAGCAAAAGTCAACTGAAAAAGATAATTATGGTATTTATAAACAATGTAATTCTGCGAGATTTATGGTTATATATTGTATTGAGTTGACATCTATCACCATAACCAAACTGTTTGAAAATAGTACATTACGATACAAGTGCGAAAAATAGGAAATTCGCAACGAGTTGTTGTAGGAGTTGCGAATTACTCATTCGCACATGTATCATACGTTTTACAGTACATATGGCCCTTTAAATTACCAACAAAGTGCGGTAAAGTAGCACATTTAGCTGTCAAAATCGAAGCTTTAATTTTTCTTACACACATAAAATACAATCAATGAAACTACTATCATCATCAATAACTAAGCGGTGTTTCCTATTTGTCCCCGCCCCACGTGATTACCGCTATACATGAGGCGGGGACAAGTGGGAATGATTTATGTGCAGCGCCTATTCCCATCTGTTCCCGGGGGGTAAATAGGAATACACGGACAAAGCTGTTGTAATAATGTACATATTATAACTTTAGGCTGCCAGTTAAGACTGATATGTGATAATCAATTTGGTGAGTATATTAACTATTTCTTGTGATTTTATCCTTTCATTCAGGAGACTAAGGTCACACGTGACCCAGGAGACGGCCATGGTAAACAGTAACAAGAAATAGTTTATATAATCTAGCCAAGTATTTTAATATTAAAATTTTACTTTTGCAATTGGCTTTTTATTTGTTGTTACTTATAGTTTACCTACGAAGGTGTTAGAGTTCGGGCAAGATAAGTTGGCGGCGATATTAATAGCCCAGAGTGTGCCAGTGTCATGTAAATATCATATTTCATAGAAGTCTGACGTTTAAAATAACCCGCACCGTTTCTTGATTTGACTCTCAAGTCCTCAAATTATAATACTATTAATACTGTTCTAACAGTAGAACAGTGGAGTTAAATTCAAACACAGGACAGGCCACCTATGTTTAACTAAAGGTTGCGAACATTTCGTAACACAGTTAAATTTCAGTTTTGTGGGGTTATTCCCACTACCAAGTTGTTATCAGTGGTAACAACTACTGGTAATTTTTTTCCCACCTTTTACCTCTGCACTGCACTGCGGCACTGGTAAAGATTCTGTTTTGTAGGAAACTTCCTACAAAACAGAAGTTTGACAGCGATTCAGGGCCGAATCATGTTCCTTTCTAATGTATGGAAACTATGCCTTTCGGCTATTGGGGGTTGTCAAAATTCATGTAATTATTTTATCTGTGGTTGTGCACGCAAAGGAACGTCAAGTTTATAATTGCTCGGATTGCCTGGCCGTCAATTTTTGTTCAAGAGGTACGTTGTAGTAAAATGATAGACAATTGTTGTAGAAATAGAGGATTTATTTTAAGTGCTTACAAACATGGGGACTTAGAGATGTAGTACATAATTGTTTTCCATCGTATTTTCTCAGAAACATTTGTATTTGTCATGCTCAATCACTGATATAGCAAAACTAGAATGTGTTTCCGTGAAAATATGATAGAAAATAATTATGCACTACATCTGTATTCCTAGGCTACTCTAAGATTTGTTCTGATCCTTCAGCTTCTCCAGTTGTTGTCTGAAATAAACAAAATAATTTTCAGTTCCGTCTTGCCATAAAAAATAAACCATATCAAACTAAAATATGAACATTTATGTTTTGTATAATAATACATATAGGATACTATTTTGAATATAAACATGGGATGTTCGATGTTCCCGTGCCATTTACACTTATACATTGACATAGCAACTGCATACATTAAGATCCCCTGCTTGAGATGGTAAAACAAGCCATGGCTACCACAAATTATAAATGTG
This sequence comes from Cydia pomonella, assembly GCF_033807575.1. Lineage (NCBI taxonomy): Eukaryota > Metazoa > Arthropoda > Insecta > Lepidoptera > Tortricidae > Cydia > Cydia pomonella. Next base: position 3,732,957 of record NC_084730.1, read on the forward strand.
ACCACTATATTCAACCAAAAAAATCTTAGTTTCAAAATTGATGTAAAAACTGCTAAAGAAGTAGATTGTAAGGCTATATTCTTAGCGGTATTCTAACTGGATTATTCAGTAATTTATTGCCTAGGTACATAATAAGGTAGCATCAGAGTATCAATCAACTATTGACATATATCTAAAGATAGACCTTATGGGCAATAAGAATAGGGCCAGTACAGTGGTATCACACACAAATTCAAGCCAATCGTGCAATCTAATGAATGTCACTAGGCGATTGGTTGATGAGTTCGCATCACATGCACGATTGGTTCTATTAGTTGCATTAGACTGCACAATTGGCTCTAATTCGTGAGTGACACCACTGAATTAGCACCATTAGTAGTGACTGTAAAGCCTGTCCTTAGATATATGCCAATGCAATCAGCTACGTATCCTGTAAGAGCATCGCAACTAGAAATGGGCTGAATATGAAGTGTGCCGAATACAAATATTCAGGCAAATGTTCAGTTCAGACCTTACCAAACTGAACCGAGACATCGCTTAATACCCTAACCCCTGATGAAAAAGAATATGTATAAATCGTGTCATTCAACGCGGGCCTTGACTTGTATTGTCATGTTATTAAAGGTAAGATTTGACAAATCTATGCGTCATCGTGGATGACGCAAACTATACTTCAAAAACATTGGAGACATTTTACAGTGTTGCAATAAGACGAACATAAAAAAACTATTATTTGCCGAATATTCGGCACTTTATCCGAATAAGAACATTGGACGCCTTGCCGAATACCATATAGTTACTGAGTATTCGGCCCATCCCAACAACACACATTTAAAAACTTATTATCTAATTTTCTGTCCTAGTCATTGTCATCACGATTCTGATATTTTGAGCTTCAAACTGTTAACGTGTACTATCATTTTGTATTGTCACCCTTCAGGATGCTGTGAACTAACCTCAATTGCTGGTTGAAATCGTCCTGAACAATATCATCCTCCCAGTTGTCTTCCCAAACAGACACATCTTCGTCATCCGCATCTTCGGTTCCCCAATCTACGAAGAAATAAATAGTAATTTAATAAAAACCTCCCAAAAACATGATCTGTAGCTGCGGCATATGAAATTACAAAAACCCTCACTTTCTGCAGGGAATTCTTCAAATTCATCGTCTTCTTCCAGTAAACCAAGATCTACTTTCTGTTTGTCTGCCATTTTATTTTCGTAATTTGAGTACTATAGATTTAAAATGAAATTTTTGTCGTCGAAGCAGCTAAACAACGCAATTATATATTGACAGTTCGCTTCGCAAGTCACTCAGCAGTGTTGCTAGTGTTCAAATCGCTAATCCTAGCACACCGACCCAACAAATCGTTGACGTTCCGTTTCACGTAAAAAGTCGTAATGATTTAACGTGAAGAGTATAATTAATCAAGTAAAGTCAGACAGCGACAAGACAGCGATTTTGATAGCCTAGCCTGTGCAAGTGTTATTAACACTTAAAGTAAATGTCATAATTTCTCAGAAGTTAGACGTTTAAGATAACACTTCAACCAGAGGGCCTACGGCAAACCCCGAAGTTCGCAAATTGCGGGCATCTTTCTCTTTTAGTCCAATTAAGGCATAATTAGAGTGACAGAGAAAGATGGTCGCAATTTGCGAATTTGGTTTATTGAGACTATTGTAGTCGGCCATGCCTTAAGCACTATGTTCACGGCTCGTTTTACATTTACATGCACACCTAGGGTAGACTGGGTAGTGGGTAGACCGCTAAAACCCTTTATTTGATTCACATTTTACGTAAAGTACCGCTACCACAGAATAAGTAGTAGTACTTCCGTCTGCCACCACTTTCTTAATTGTATTTAAAACGATCGATTTGGATAGAGTCGTTCTAGGAGAGTACTAGAGTTGGACCATGCTAACTCTGCGTGGTATTTGCAACGACAAAGTGTGGAAATGTCACCATTAATTTAAAATTTCTATGAAAGTATGACGTTAATAATGAATATGATACATCATCAGTATCATCACTTTGATACAAGCTTTTATTTAACTTGCCCTCTTAGTAGGTATGTATGTATGTTAGTATGGGTCAAATTTATCCACTTCACGATTTCCAATTGAGCTGATATTTTGCATAAATATGTAAGTCGGGTGATAATGCAATATTATGGTACCATCGAGCTGATCTGATGATGGAGACAGGAGGTGGCCATAGAAACTCTGTGATGAAACAACGCAACCTAAATGTGTTTGGGGTTTTTAGAATTGTCTCGATGAGTATTAGTTGCCTGTGAAAAGAAAAGTACAGTTAGCGATAAAAGCTTGTACTAAAAATACATTTTAGCCAAAAACTTATTCTATTCAAGTGAATGCAATGAAAAGTTAGCTCAGTTAGACGGTATAATCCGTGTAACTAATAGGGGGATATTTCACTTGTTAATAAAATTAATAAGGATCATATTTATATTATACAGATGGATAATCGATAAAAATTCAGGATCAAAATAAAATATAAATTCTTCTTCAGGCATATATTTTCAAAATACAGTCGCAGGATAATTATATACCTGAGATCATGCACGATCACAAGCAGAAACTTAATTCTAATCATATATCACAATGTATCACATAGCAATAATGTAATCAGACTACAAATTGGATAAAACTACACAATACAAAATAAATAGGTACAATTTTCGCGTTAATCTTATAGTAAGCGAAAAACTATTAATTCGAACGAAAGAAGTCGAAATATTAAAAAAAATCATAGGGAAAACATAACGTTATGCATACAAATATAATAACAATGTCTCATAAAAATATTTCGCTCTACAATAATCACTTTCACTTTCGCTCAAAATAAATCATTATTATATTTTTTATTTAAAAAAAAAGACAGCGATAGAATATGACAATTGACATAAGTGTCAAACATATAATATAATACTTATAGAGTACAAAAATACATTTTCCAATACTTAACCGTTCCTTTTCACGGGTCTTACAATCCAATCAATCCCCACGATCTGGGGAAACTAGCTTTATCTGGCAACACCGACAAAAGGCCAAGGAAATCTTGTGCCGAATTGAAAATCCATAAAAATTACAATAATATCTTTAACTGCACTCAAACAACAAATAATGGTGCAGAGTTTTCGGTATTTCGAACTTAGGAGCTAATTCCACGAGCAAATTCCCTAACTGCCTACGAAAGAAGATTCTAGTTTGAGCGAGCAAGGAAATAGGTGTCTTAGCTCGTTCGATTAGGGTTTGTTTTTGAACAGCGTTGAGAATGTTATTTCTCTTTATCATGCAGAGATCGAAGGCCTCGGCGGCTTGTAGAAGTTGGTAGAAGATGTGCTCGTATTCTGCTGCGGTTACGTTCTGCAGGTGGTTTAGGATGCCATCCGGGTCACGAAACTGAGTTTTCATAATTACCTAGAAATAAAAGTATAATTTAAAATTGAAGATGAATATTTTTACAAGCTTTAATTTAACCTTAATTTAACTTGCCCGGTTAGTATGGGCACGTATGGATTAAATCTTGGAAGCTAATTTGACACATTTCCCGATTTCCGATTGATCTGAAATGTTGCATGATTTTTTTTATTTTTTTATTTACAAAACATATATACACATGTAAATCGGATGAGTATAATGCAATATCATGATGACGGAGACAGGGGGTGGCCATTGGAACTCTGTGATAAAACAACGCAAACTAATTGTGTTTAGGGTTCTTAGAACTATTTAAAAAAAAAAATAGAAAAGTAAAGTAAGCTATGAAAGCTTGTACCAAAAATTTTATTTTTGCCAAAAACTTATTTTGTTCTTATGGCACTGGCATAAGCTTGATTGTCCGCACCGACAACGGGCGAGTCGAAGCAAAACTTAGAATGTGTACCTATTAGGTAACCTTTCGAATAAGGCAAAGCGCTTTCTGATTAATCATAGAATTCCCTCCAACCAACCAGGGGTCTCCAACCCGCCTTTTGTTTTTGCCCAGGCACAAGGAACCGAGAGAACCTGATTCCTAGCCGTGGCTCGGGGGTCGAATCATTTGGAAACCCCTCGCTTCAAGTTGACATCTAAAACACATGACATGGCTGTAGGAGTGAACTATTTTTTTTTAATACTACGTCGGTGGCAAACAAGCATACGGCCTGCCTGATGGTAAGCAGTATCCGTAGCCTATGTACGCCTGCAACTCCAAAGGAGTTACATGCGCGTTGCCGACCCTAACCCCCTCCCACCCTCGTTGAGCTCTGGCAACCTCTATTAACTTGAAAATATCTGGGAGACCGAGCTTTGTTCGGAAAACATATAAAAACTCAAAAATGCGCGTCGTCCCAGAGATAAAACCTAGCTAGATCGATTTTTCGCTCCTGAATATGGAGCAAATTTCATCAAAATCCTTAGAGCCGTTTCCGAGATCCCCGAAATATATAAATATATCCAAGAATTGCTCGTTGAAAGGTATAATAATAAGGTTAGCCCTTCCAGCAGTGGGACGAGAGAGTATGAATATAATACCTGTTAGGTACTACTTACTCAAAGTGTTTGTGAACAAATGCTTAAGGCAAATTCTGCACATCTTTTGGCCTAACTGGATCACAAACGCTCACTTATGGAGAATAACCGGACAATACCACCCGCATATGCACACCCGTACATAAGGAGATCCAAACGCGCAAATGGCATTGGATTGGGCATATCCTCAGGAAGCCTGACACCCACCACACCTGGAAGATGCCCGGTAAACGGAAACATGGTCGCCCTAAATCTACTTGGCGCCGTTCCGTGAAGTAAGAGTTGAGTGTATTGGGGTGGGAGGAGGTTACCCAAGCTGCCCAGGACCGGAGTCAGTGGAAGAAAATGGTTCGAGCCCTACACCCCAGCAGGGGGTAACAGGATGAAAAGAAGAAGAAGAAGAATATTACCCTGGCACCATGTCGCAGCAACATGGCTACAATCTCCCCGCTAGGGTCGGAGTTGCTGGCCAGGTACTCCGCTAGGGCCGGTCTGAGCTGCGTCGCGTCCTCATCGTTGTAAACCTTCAGGTTCGGGTCTGCTCCACTTTCTAGAAGAATCTAGAATGAAAAAGGGAAATATATCAAGCTGGGGCTGAAAGTAGTATTTGGGGCAAGTCGGAGTCAGGGCACCGGGCACCCGAGATTCATTTCGGACTTCAAGCACGGACTGTGATATAACGTTAAGTTTTTATCGTTATCTACGTGATAGACTTTGCAACAGTGAATAGGGCAACTTATTGAATACTTTAAGAATCTCACCAAGTTTTTCTGGGGCGCTACATATGCTATAGCTATAAGTAAAAATTTTACACACAGAAAACCAAAACTGTTTTGTTTTTTGTACAAAATTGACTAATCTAAATATATATTCACATTCAGTTCAATCTATTCCAGTTTTTACGAGTAATACTGGCCAAATATTACGTGTTTGAATAAAATATTATGTTAGCATAAACTTTTTGCCAATTCTTGTACTTAATTCCTGCACGTGTTTGGTGCACCTTATAATTCCACGATAACGCGCAGATTTGTCAAATCTAACCTTTAATAACATGACATTTTGAGTTAAGGCAAGCGTCTTCGTGAATCTATACACTTATAAACGTTGTAGCTTTATAAAATGGAGTCTTAGATAGAGATATTGGCTGGTGACCTGCTACCATATTAATAGTAAATGAAAAATGAAAAAATGATTTATTCTCTAACAAGCATATTTAACAAAATACAGGTTGGTGTCCCCTTTTTTTTTTAGGGTTCCGTAGTCAACTAGTTTTTAAGTATAGAAATACCTGTGTTAAGGAACACCGCTCTTCCTTAGTGATTACCTAGAAGCTAAAAGCAAAACTATGATGGCTACAAAGTACAAACTAAACAATTAATAGGTAAGTAAACTATGTAATACTAAACTAAGATGCGAGTAGCAAACTAATGTAATTTAAATGTTCAAGTATAAGAGCCACTTTTAAGTGTTTTGATAAGCGCGCGCGCGTGTGTGTGTGTGTGTGTGTGTTTTTTGTTTTGTGTGTGTGTGTGTGTGAGAGTGTGTGTGTTTTTGTTTGTTTTGTGTGTGTGAGTATGTATGTGTGTGTGTGTGTTAAATAAGTAAAATGTTCGTGTACCTGAACTATTTCCTTTCTGTTGGTGATATTGTCTGAGCAGGCCACGTGGAGAGGTGAACCAATCACGGAGCTCGACGAGTTTACTCTGGCACCTGTAAGATAAATATTTTACTTCAAGTCAAATTCATCCTTCTAGTCACCAGCACGTCGCACTCCAGCTAAGCTACTGGTCGCCTTCGTGGTCGTTAGGGATCGTGGGGTTGGGTAACGATCGGTGCGAAGAGCTGGCCTAACCAACAGCACACACCGTCCTCAAAAAGACGTTCAATTGACCTCCCCACATCGGTGGGTCTCATTAACCCTATAAACCATAACACAAGTAACAACAACAATAAAATAATCGGACCTATTGATAATATCTTTACCAAAGAAGAGTTATTGACTGTAATAGAAAGTGGAGCCTAAGACAATACGTGCCCCGTGCCCCCTAGTTTAACAACCCAAACCACATTTTTACCTACGTGGCGTGCAATGCAGGTTTCAGTTCCATCACTATATCAATAATAATCAATAATAATAAGATTAACAAAACCCTAAACATTTATCCCCTAAATAAACATGAGTGTAAGGAAAAACATAAGTCCTGGTTGCTGTCACTAGACTATGTACAAACTGAAAGCATCTTACCCTGATTTACGCACACACATACACACACACACATCTACGCAAAAAAATGTATATGTAAAATAAATTGCACTGTATTCTTATTAGAATGGCATTTGTTTTCTAGTATTAAAACAAGCCTTAATTATCTACTTTAAGTCTAAAATGAAAATGGTAAATGTCTTAATAGTTACTATTATGTTTGGGAGAGGACACTGACTTCTGTAACACAGGTTTTACCTAGCTCAGAAGTCAGGGACTTCCACACTAAAATGTACTTCCCTTAATGCCAATAAAAAATTATTTATTTTTATTATTTATTTTATTTATTTATCACTTCCACCATCGTACATTTCGGGTATTCTAGAGGAGCGCAATATTGTATAGACCAGGGATCGGAAACCGGTATTTTTTGTATGGGAACGAAAACGGTATTTTTTCGTTCTTTGTTAATTATTTCATTTCTAATTGGGCAATCTAATAATACGAAGCCGTTATCTAAAAACAAAACCGAGTCCTATATTTGGAGTATAAAATAAACCGAAATATATGTTTATTTCAAAGTTTTTCCAAAAAACCGGTTCCGATCCCTGGTATAGACAATGTTAGTCCTTTAAGTTCTCTTATTGCCGAAATATATGCTTACCAGCAGCTAACAACAGTTGCACCATAGGCACGTCTCCTTTCAATATAGCGAGGTCGAGTGCGCTGGGCTTGCTCAGCGCCGGGCACTGGTAGTTGACCCTGGCTCCTTGCTTCACCAGGAGATTTACTACGTCTGTGTTACCTGTAAAATTAAGAATCCTTGAGATGAATACCCAGACTCTACAGACACCGTTTGAAACATGAAATGTGTACAAATAACATGGACATGATGCTTCAAAACTATTTCAAGACTTTTTTGTATGCTACATCGATGGCAAACAAGCATACAGCCCATCTGGCGGTAAGCAGTTTCCGTAGCCTATGGGCGCCTGCAACTCCAGAGGTGTTACATGTGCGTTGGCGACCCTAACACTCTGCACCCTGGTTGAGCTCTGGCAACCTTACTCACCAGCAAGAACACAACACTATGAGTAGGGTCTAGTGTTATTTGGCTGCAATTTACTGTAAGGTAGAGGTAGTTCCCCAGTTGGGCTCTGCTCTAGATCTGGAATGACATCCGCTGTGCTATGCCATATCACACAAAGCGAGATGACATTCACATGTGCCCATATACCTCTCTTTTGGACGTAGTTTAAGGACACACCCGGGTCCAAAACAAACAGAATACTAACCACTCAGCACAGCGTAGTGCAGCACGGTCCGATAGTCATTCCTGGCGTCTGCCATGGCGTTCACGTCGGCGCCGTGGCTGATGAGGAGCAGAACTGCATCCATGCCCTGAAATAAAAATTCTGTTTACTAATGACTACTTTGTCTTCGCCAGGAAATTGAATTGGTCTTGGTCTATTCGTTATTAGATAAAGATCCAGGCGAAACTCTTGAGATCCAGTTGAAAACCTACCTTCCTTTGCCTAGCAGCTTTCATAAGTGGAGTCAGGCCTGCGCGGTCGCGTGAGTCAGGGTTTGCTCCGAAAGTAAGCAGCAGTTCCAGGTACTCAGGGTCGGAGACCAGGTTAATTTCGGCGCCAAAGAAGTAGCGCTTGTTGGGGTCAGCGCCATGCTCCAGAAGGAGACGGGCTACCTCCTGAAAATTAGTAAAATCAGCCTTCAATCACACAAGAACTCTTCTCCTAAAGGAGCTTTATGGGGAATCACAGGCATCACAGCTCCTGTGAAATATCATAACAAAATCAATCATGGATCGTACCTGGTGCAATATTACCAATGCTCTAGGTCAGATAGTCAATACCAGTCCAGACTTAATTAAGTTCAAATATATTGTCTCAAGAGCAATGTCGTCATTCAAGATAACCTCGAACCAGACCCAGCGAGACAATGTGTCCAACTGGACTGATCTGGTCGAGACTGTAGAAACCCGTTGATGAAGGATGAAGGCAGCCAACTGGTCGTTTTGGGCATCCTTGGGGAAGGGTTGGGTCTATCCACTTACGTGATGAGTCCATGGACTATTTTGAAATTGCTGAGATGTGGGATAGATTAAGACTTACATAATGTTCCTGAAGGCCAGCACGGTGCCACTAATTGTGGAGATCCTTGAGGGAGAGGTGGTTGTAAAAATCCTTGGGGAAGGTTATGTCCCTCAGTTGAGATTTTCCAGCTAGCATACCATGAATTAAATGTTTAAAACTAGAAGTAGAAAAATTTACATAATGCTTGTTCCTAATAGCCAGCCTCAGAGGCTCATCACAGAGAGTGGTCCTCGGGAACTCCTCTCCAGTGTCAGGGCGGTAGTCCACCGCAGCCCCACTTTGAAGCAGCAATTTTACCAGCTCCGTGTAGCTGAAAAAAAAGGGAAATTTCTTTAGATGATGTATATAACAGGCCCATTAATTATAATCATCTTCCTAGCGACCGGATTTTTGTCACGGTGGCTATGTAAAGCGTGTGATGTCTTAGAGAATTAAGTAAGCTTATAGTGTTCACTACTATACTATACCTCCCATACAACTTATTATTACCTATAATCATCATCTATCAATTTGTGTAATAATGTCCTATAATATTTATTTATTTATTTATAAGTAAGGAAATAGGGTGAGGTTAGTCTCATATTAGTAGGTTTCCAGCTTCATCCTAAAGAAAACCATGGTCCACTTCTGATAGCTTAATCCCAAGAATTTTAGCAGTTTTTAACAAAGCACAAACCATCTGACGTACCAAACTAAAAGGGAAATGGGATTGGTCCTTTTTCTCTATGTTTTCCTTCACCGAAAAACGGTGAGTATGAAATATCAAGACCGTTTCAATCAGGTCCCCTGCACGTGCGTTCTTGGCGTCTTACCCATGCTCCGACGATAGATGCAGGGCGCTGTATCCGCAGTCATCCCTGGCGTTCACATCACATCCTCTGACGAGCAGCAATCTGGTTGCTTCTAGGTAACGCTGCCAGATCGCGTAGTGCAGCGGACGCAGGCCCTGCGTTACTGGCTCGTTCACCTGGAACAAATATTGAGTATTATTTATAATGAATTTATCAGGCAGTCGTATCCGTAAGGACGTAAAGGCTGCCTTTCCAGGTGAGAGGAATCAACCAATAGCAATGGTTGTAATCCACATATCTTCTCCGCTCAATTTGGCTTGCAATACTTACGAAATTCACAAGAGTAGCGTTCTTAAACATCTTTCTGATGAAATGCTACCTTAGAGGAACCATCCACCAGCTTCCATTGAAGCAACCTTCCTATTATATTCGAAAAGCTAACCTTGGCTTCAATGGCTTCACAAGCCAACAGAATTCTGATTCCAGCATCTGCCTGATGAAGAAGTCCGCCAGTTCTCGCTGAAGCGACTTCCGTGTAGTATTTGGAAGGCACTTGGCGCCACAAGCCAGCAGGCTCCTGATTTTATCCAGGGGCACCATCCTGATGATAGCCGCTGGATCCCGCTGAATCAAATATAGGTACTCCTTATACACCGAAGGCACTCACCTTGGCTCCACAAGCCAGCAGGATCCTGATCTCATCCAGCGGCACCATCCGGATGATGGAGTCCGCTAGCTCTCGCTGGAGAGACTTGCCGGATCTCACCTCGGAAGGCATCTCTGGGAACAGTGTTGATAATTATTATTATTAACAGCTTCCTCATCGCTGCTAACTTAGATTGGTCTGACTCTAGCTTCTAAAACGGCCATGGATAGGAAACACATGTTATAAAAGATAAAAAAATCTAAATCAAACAACTTGTTTTCCAGACTTGCTATTTTCAAACGATCAAGGTCGCAAATATCTTTTGTTTACCAAACGAAAGACGCAAGTTTTGCACATTTATTAAATTATAGAACGCAGATAAACAGTGCGATGTATTGCGGAGGGAATAGATATACCTATCGTAAGTTAAAAATATATCTAGTTATGGATTGAGGTCGTGGGGTGGGCAAAGTGCCATTTGGATTATTTGTTTATGGCTAAAGTTTGGTCTTCAAATTAACGCCGACTAGTTGTGAGATTAAACATATGTTAGGGCAATTTTCGAAGCTACTAAGACGTACAAATTTACCTACAATTCAATGAATAATTAAATATGACGACAGACGACCGGTTTGGCCTAGTGGGTAGTGACCCTGCCTACGAAGCTGATGGTCCCGGGTTCAAGTCCTGGTAAGGGCATTTATTCGTGTGATGAGCATGGATATTTGTTCCAGAGTCATGGGTGTTTTCTATGTATTTAAGTATTTGTAAACATTTATATATTATATATATCGTTGTCTAAGTACCCTCAACACAAGCCTTATTGAGCTTACTGTGGGACTTAGTCAATTTGTGTAATAATGTCCAATTTTATTGTATTGTATTTTATTGTATTTGACATTTCACAAAAAAGATTACGGCTTACCACAGATACAGTTTATTTTAATCTCTATGGTGACTTAAAAACTACCTATCAGTTAAGGGCTCCACAGACCTTGCAATAAATCGCACGCGGTATTCGATCCTTTGCCGACTAAGTATCTACATTCAATTAATCATTTTAGCGAACCGCGAGTTCTCAGTTCGGGGCGAACTAGGTACTAGTTGCCCCATTTAAAATGAAATAATAAACCAAAGAACGAAAAAGAACGTAATAATACCGGTATTTTTGGTATGAAAGAAAAAACCGGTTCCGAGCCATGCTCTGAACACATCGCCACGTGCTTTACGTATTACGTAGAATACGTAGAAATGGGCGCAAGGTCATTGGCCATCTGTCCGCCATTTTTATTTGGCCGATAAACAAAGAAAGTCCAAAATACACGAATACGCTTGATACTTGATACATACAAAAGTGCGCGTGTGACATCAAATGAACATACAATAAATTACAGGAAATCGCCAATAGAAACAGCACAAACCGCATAGTCAACAGCATTCATCGGAAAATCCACCAAATCACACAAGGAGGCACAATACAGTTCTGTTGGATCAAGGCCCATGCAGGACTACTTGGAAATGAGGAAGCGGACCAGGAAGCCAAAAACGCCGCCACTCTCCACCGTGCACCCGACTTTGACCACTTTCCCATCTCCTACATTAAGCACCTCTGTAAAACTGAAACACAAAAAGCGCACTGCAATGACTACCTCACCTCTACCACCGGAATGCACCTAAAGAACTGGCTACCAACTCTTAACCACATCAAAGAGCTCCGGAACAAGACCACCATTTCCTTCCATCTAACCCAAATTCTCACCGGACACGGCTACCACAAGAAATACCTAAAAAGAATGAAAATTACCACCGACGATCTCTGCCCCTGTCACGGAAACACCCCACAAACAATAGACCACCTTCTACGATCATGCCCAAAATTAAACCATGCATAGCAAGCATAGCAAGATTCAACCATGAAATCATCTGTCATAATCTCCAAATTCAACCTTTCAGCCTCCCAGACCTCATTAGCAGAGAAAGTACATTGACCTCATTTTGCAATCTATCCAGGACCATAATCAACAGTCTAAAAAAGTTCAACAACACATAACAACTCATCTACACCATCCATCTTCATATCTTAACATTCATTACCACCATCACCTTTCATAACAACACAACATCATCCCAGTGTCACATAATTAATTCATTGAGATATAAAACATCCCACAGACCTTACGGATCCAGCCGCCCGTACACTTCGCGGGGACTGGACCCAAAATTTTAAACGCATAATAATAAAAAAAACATACAATAAATATCAAATTAAAAATTTCAAAAAACCCCTACTCGTTATGCCAAAAACATCCATTTTATACCAAAAATACCTTAAGTACATCATTGTGGAAATTAGCTGATACTGTTAAAACTGATGGATCGATTTTTATCTAAAAAAGATCTTGTGCCTATTCGATTATTAAACGATTTTCAAAAAATGTTTTATTGTTTCGCCACGTCCATCTGTCTGTCTATCTGTCCGTCCGCGGCTTTGCTCCGTGATGGTTAGTGTTAGAAAGCCGAAATTTGGTATGGTTATATAAATCAGTTATGCCGACAGTCATGAAAAAAAAACTAGAAAATCTTTGTTTTTGGGTTTACCCTACACGAAAAGTAGGGATGTTTTTTTCGCTTCATCACTATAGTGTGGGGTGTAGTTGCATACGGGTTTCAAAACGAATAGGAATTTTCAAGAACCATTTTTATAAACATCATATTTTCGGAAATAATCACTCCGAAACAAAAAAAATGTGTCCTCTAACTTTTGAACCAATCATCTTGATTGATAATATCTAAGTAACGGAACTGTTTTACATACATTTATAGGTGCTTACATATAGATAGTGTTTTGTTTACCACGATAACAACATGCCACTGACCCCATATCACGATAATCCGTACTTTTGTTTGTACACATGATCTAGAAATCCTGCAACTTGGAACTCTTCCAAGCCCACCGTCTAACAGACGTTCGACCGTTTTCCTAAATACTTATGACCAAATTTATTACGTAGTTTACGTAAATATATCGCGAATCACATGGAACTACATAGACATAATAAATAACCGTCGAAAAGCATTTGATAACACACAGAAAGCAAAGAAACTTGATTGCCTAAAAATACTTAAGAGGGTACGGGAGCTGAAATTTAAATATTTTAGGTGTATATATCCGTCTCGCTAACGGAAGCGGCTCCTAAAATTAGTGCGATAAGGACAACGCTAGGTTAGGCGAAATATCCTGCGTAAAAATCTCAAAAAACTATGTTTCGTACTCGACTGTGTCCTCCTCCAAAACTTAACCAATGAAACGAAATATTGAAATCTAAATGGTAATGAAATTATCTGTGTCAGACTGTTTTGCTATTTAGGCTAATTGATGTCAGTTTTGAATACCATGCTTCTTTTTCTGTTCTCTAGTAAATTAAGCCGTTTTTGCGAAAATTTGAAACGCCTTAAGAAACAAAATTAGTATTTGTATCCGAAATAAATGCTTTCATTTTTCATTAACCCGAAATGGAAAGGAAAAATAAAGATTTAAATTTCCACGAAAAGCATTCATTGCCACGGGTTGGATATTTGCCATCTTTGTTCTTCTGAACTAATGACGAACCATAGATAAGAAAAACATTATTTTGCTTTTTGACGGGCAACACTGACGGAGATTAATCGTTTTAAATTGAGAAATGACGATGGGCTACCTACTCGTACGATTTTATAGTAGCAAAGTTAATATACGAGCAAAATAAGGTAAGGTAAGGTAAATATGACCATGTGTCTCAGTTTCGTTCTCAGCTCAAGTGGCTTCCTTGCAATGTCTTCGCCGTGACTCTCATGTTCTTGCCCTCCTTTGTGGCATTCTCTTTAACCCCGCTATCCGCTAATATTCCATTTTGCTGAGAATGTGAGACAAAAAGATCTTGTAATACGAGTGACATTTTAAAGTAGGGAGTCTAATTAGTACTAATTGGAATTATTATTATTTGTATGTCTTTCCATATCTCGGGACCATGAGGTCCCGGACCTTTGGGAGGCATGCGTGGGGCCGAAGCCAACAGCGCAGAGGCCCTTTTAGACAAATTTGATGTTATGTAATACACCAGCTAGAACCCATTCACGTAGTTTTAGTTTAGTTCATTGTATTACTTATATTTTTTTTTATTAACTTGTCTATAAAATTGTATATGTTATTCCAATAAATTAGCTAGGAGTTAACTTTTCTGTGCAACTCAAATCTGCTTCTACGGAAGGTAGAGATACGATGTATTGTGGCGCCACCTATTTAATGACCTTTTCATACATAAAGATGTTCCTCCTTTTATTCCACACTCCATATCTGCTTCTAACAACTTGTCAAAATTGACGTTTATTTCGATTCCGCTGTGATCCCAATAAAATCTATCTACGACATCCACTAATATTAGTGGATGCGTAAAAAACAAATCACAGTAAAGAAACGCTACGCTACGTTTGCTACGACGTAGCGCGTAGCACCTCTTTCCGTTTTACATTTTACTTATTAGGCTTTATAGATATGGTATGACATTGATTTGATTCGTGCTAAATACGGCCTGATTTGAAGAATGAGATACGATAACGATAAGTTCTGGTTTAGATAAGTTCTCATTTAGATATCGTTTGTATGTCGTATAATTGACAGAAGCAGCTCGATTCGGGCAACCAATGTCACTTTGACATTAGAAATGTCGTAGATAGATTTTATTGGGATCACAGCGGAATCGAAATAAACGTCAATTTTGACAAGTTGTTAGAAGCAGATTTGAGTTGCACAGAAAAGTTAACTCCTAGCTAATTTATTGGAATAACATATACAATTTTATAGACAAGTTAATAAAAAAAATATAAGTAATACAATGAACTAAACTAAAACTACGTGAATGGGTTCTAGCTGTGTATTACATAACATCAAATTTGTCTAAAAGGGCCTCTGCGCTGTTGGCTTCGGCCCCACGCATGCCTCCCAAAGGTCCGGGACCTCATGGTCCCGAGATATGGAAAGACATACAAATAATAATAATTCCAATTAGTACTAATTAGACTCCCTACTTTAAAATGTCACTCGTATTACAAGATCTTTTTGTCTCACATTCTCAGCAAAATGGAATATTGCTCACTATTTTAGTACTGTTTTTCATTATTCGTGCTGGTGAGGTGATAATGCATTTTGATTTCTCTCGATATCAATAATTGGGTCAAATTTCTTTTCGTTGTCTTGTTTTTTGTCCCCAAAAAGAGTGACAATGAAATTTTGTTATTAATTTTTCTGGTGTAAAATATAATCTACAGCTAAGAAAGACATATAATATCACTCGACTTCTTTTATTAATTTGATAGAAGACATAGATTACAAGCGTGACAGAGTGGTCAAAAACAAGACAGCAAAATTTTTTTTCCCTGATTATTTATATAAATAAAATAAATATTATAGGACATTATTACACAAATTGACTAAGTCCCACAGTAAGCTCAATAAGGCTTGTGTTGAGGGTACTTAGACAACGATATATATAATATATAAATATTTATAAATACTTAAATACATAGAAAACATCCATGACTCAGGAACAAATATCCATTGCTCATCACACGAATAAATGCCCTTACCAGGATTTGAACCCGGGACCATGGGCTTCATAGGCAGGGTCACTACCCACTAGGCCAGACCGGTCGTCAAACAGTATATAGTTTGGCAAACCATTTCCGTCAGTAGTAAAAGGCGGCAATTTTATAAAATGTAGGCGCGAAGGGTTGTGTTTTTCTACTGGCAAAGTGGGTTTCCCAGAGTATACCTTTCGCATCGAATTGTGGTCCATATGACAGTTTCTTCAATTTATTTGATTGGGTTTAATTTAAAAAATAATATGTTTTTACCGTTTTCAGGGTAATGGAAAAAAACGGAACCCTTATAGGATCATTTTGTTGTCCGTCCTTCCGTCCGTCCGTCTGTCTGTAAAGACCTTTTATCTCGGGAATGCCTGGAGGTATCAAATTGAAATTAAAACCATGTTCATGTATTTTATCATTCTACGCGAGAGAATAGACAAACTTAACCTAAAAACCTGAGCTAAACGGGTCATCGCACGACCTCCGAGGCCGATTTGACAGTTGGACAACAGATGCGACAGTGCTGCCAATTTCCGACCCGCTACTTATATGGGCACGCCTTGTGGCTGAATAGATTAGGTCTTGGCCTAATAAAACTAATTAGACTGCACGTCTGTTCTCTGCAATGAAGTAGGCATCGACAATAGAGTTGCGCTCACGCACACAACATGTCACGTAATGGTTGTGGGATTTGAAAATCTGTTATTTATTCGTACTGCGCCTATTACATCTAATCGGTCGCTGGATACTTGCGAAAGGGGGCGGTCAACGGGTGATACCACGTTAGTTAGCATCCTAGAAAGTTTTCCGTTTTACGTAATAAGTATCAAGACACCGTTAACAATATCTTTAAAAATAAAAACAAATCTACTTCAACAATCACTATTTTTAGTTGAGTTTATTGCATATTTTTGGCAATTCGACACAAAAGATTTATTAAAAAAGCTCTTGTGTAGTTAGTACGGTGCGCTATCTTAGACAATATTGAAAATGGGGCAGTCTCTTATATTAACTAGTACCCGTTTATGTGTTATCATTATCAACATTCACGGATTTTCCGGTATTAAATATTTTGGCAAAGTATAATATTACATAATATTAACACGCCTTCCTCAATTGCTTGTCAATTATCCAACAACCTACTCTTTCCAACCCATTGATAATACGATATAGGCACTATCACTCTGTTGACGTATTCATCATTCATGTCTACATGCCAATTTGGAGGAGATTTCGTCTGCATAATATTAAAAATTTGATGTGACGCTACGACAAGGTCACTTCGGACATCAGTTGTCTGCCGTTTCGGCCAATCAGAGCGCCGTTGCTATGGAGACGAGAGTCTTTCAGCACGTGCTAACATTGAAAGGGCGTGTTCAAATGTCATAATTATGTTTATTGTAATTGGCAGCACGCGTTTTAAGAGCACCATTAATAGCATATTTTGCCATATAACATTGAAGTGAAGAGTAAAGTACGTCTTTTTTTATGTTTGAACCGCTTTTCGTCTTGTTATTTTCTTCTTAATTTAAGACAGAATGCCATCATTTCTTTTTCGGTTTCGGTATTTTAAGTGTACCTTACCAAAACAATGTAACACACTCACGTCATGTAAAAAATATACCATATATCTATGTTATGGCTTTGTTTTGTGAGAAAAAAATAAAGATGTGAATTGAATTGAAAATGCGTTAGGTTAAAGAACTGATCTGTTAGTTTTCAAATTCGCGACTACATTATCAAAAAATGACACCATCTAATAAATCATAAGCCAAAGGTTTTGAGCGATGGCGCCATAACCTTTGGCCTATGTTCTATTAGATGGCGCCACGTTTTGATACTTAACAAATTTAACATATATCAGTGAAATAATAAGGATCAAAGTCAAATGGCGTTCTAAAAGTTTTAATCACGTGTCGAAAGATGGCAGTAAATTTACTGTGGCTACAAAGTTTTCTTTGACAATCCACCTCTATTTCAAATTCTCTTTGACTGGCGCAATATAGCGCTGTCGACTTAGGTTTGGTGTACAAAATAGAAACCAATATTGGAAATGTTGGTTATTCAGTGTTGCCACGTGTTGAATTTAACAGAACGTAATGTGGAAGTATCATTCAATAAATAAACGTCATATTTTCCAAGAAAGTTGACGTTTGATGACATGTCCACACTTTGTTTTAGCATATGAAATGCAGAACTAATAGCTTGGTTCGAATATAAATCGCATGGCGGGGGTAAAAATGGTTTCGACAAATGTCTACTGAAGATTAAATATATTGTTGAGGTAATAGATATTCTACCTCTATGTACATTTAAATCTGTACCCCTAGTGTAAGTTTTATCGACATCATAACGTGACGAACGCGTTTGCGTTAAGTGTCATTTTGTATAGGATTTTGAGTTTCCAAAACGTCCCGCTTGGCGCGCTCTTTCTAAATCACATACAAAATGAGACTAAACTCAAACGCGTACGTCACGTTTCGAAATCGAATTTATTTACACTAGGGGTACAGATCTACTATACCTGCTGTTTATACTTACTTATAAATACATTTCCACCGTAAAGGTTAACCACCAGACGTCCAAAATGGCGGACAGACGGATACAGGCAAATGGCGTATTTTTAGACATCCGCCATTGAACTCTGCCCTTGGAGTTATTTATATTTAGTGAAATTAGCGTACACAAAGACATCCTTGATTGCTATCTTTTGGCTAACATTTTGCTAATTAAAATATTTAAACTTTTCTAGGAACTGTTTTAAATTGGATGTTGCATCGACCAGAGCGAATGTCAAACCTAGAGTTACATACTAGGTTTCTGTGGAGGCTGGCGAGGCGCCCATAGAAGTCAAACAGACTCCAACCAGAATCTTAAAAAGGTTAAAGTTGCCTCGATGTTGCTAAGCGGATCCGAGGCTCCCACGCCACGAGCCGAGGCAAAAAGCCGGGACAACGTGAAGAAGATAGTAATATAATCAGTCTAATCATACTTTTTTGAAGAAAACGACACGAGGGGTACACAAACATTTTAGAAACCTTTTAGCTTCTAAAAGCAAAAAGAAAGTTTCTATTAATCTTAAATATTCTTATCTAGTATTCTTAAAGATGGTTTTTGGTTAGCATACGTAGTTTTAGACAGGGCCGGATTTAGGGGAGGGCAACCGGGGCTACTGCCCCGGGCCTCCACAAAAGAGGCCCCCCCCACAATAGAAAATTCGGTACATTTACCATTTTATTTGGAAAAAATTTGGGGCCAGGGGGCCTCCGGCCTCCACTCCTTTATTGCCCGAGGCCTCCAGACCTCAAATCCGGCATTGGTTTTAGAGGTCATCGACTTGCAAATCAAATGAAAACATCAAAAGGAAAGTTCTCGTCGCATTCGTTTTTCGAATTTCATTGACTCTCCTTGTGATCGCAACCAAAATATTTACAAATGCAATTTCGGGATACAAAACTTTCCGGTAGGAATGAAAACAATGTACTTAAGCGTATTCTTGGCACGGCGCACTTCCTTCACACACCTACGTTATTAAAAAAGTTTATTTTCGTCTTCAATATATTGATAGTTCAAAGAGCACGCGGATCTGTTTATGTTTTTGTTTTTAATCATTGGCGTATATCTAAGGACGCGCCTTACGGGCACTAATAATGGTGCTAAAATGGGGTTAATTTTAATTTTATTTCAAACGTATTTAGACGTCTTTTAATTTTACTCAGTATTAGTTTTATTTAATAGATAAGTTTATATAAGTAATACAATGAACTAAACTAAAACTACTATATAAAACTAAAAATCGAAATCTAAAATGCGCCCCCGTGGCAAGGTACCGAGGATGCTGGCAGCATTTTCTCGCTGGATCGCTATGCTCAAGCGTTGGGCGAGGAAGCTGCCAGCTCTCTTATCTCCGGTCCCATCCACCAGTCGTTTCGCCAATTGCCGGTATAGGCCCTGTGCTGCGGGGCCCCACGGACCAAGAGTCTCGACTCCAAATGCAACAAAGTTGTAGTTGGTGTCGAGACTCCCGTATTTGCGCTTTTTGAGGGCCTCTGCCGCTTCCGCCGCCGCGCCGGCTTTGTGTGTAGTACCGTGGAGGTGGGAAGGTGCCAGCGTGTCAACACAAGTTGCGTCCCACAAGAGCACACGTCCCATCCTCCACGGAATCAAAGACATACCGTCTGGTCTCTTGCCATCGTCTCTGGCAATACCGGCAGGCTCCAGTATAGCCGGAACGTTGACGGTGGCAAGTGACCGACGGAATATGTCGTTAAGTGCAGCGTGGCGCGAAAGGCGACCCGCGCTACGTTGGCAAGCAAGTCCGTGGCGTCCCAGCTGGTCCACCTCAAAGACGCAGGAGCATTTGTGCGGTGCGCAGATTGGGGCCCCTAAGCGTAGCCCCATTGCCAAACGGAGTGTTTCGGAGTCTAGGTGGGTAGTTTATTTAATTTTTTCTATTTACGTATAATTTTATATAACGTTCATATCTAAAAATATTGGAAAATGTTCGAAACTCTGCGTTCATAACTACAGAATATACACCGTTCGGTTCGTGGGCCAATTTAACTCCACAGATTTAAACCACGCACTCCTGAGGTCATAAGGAGCAAAAAATGTAAATATAAGTTTTGACCTATTTTTTTTTGCGTTTTCTGCATACAACACGTTATTTATTTTTACACCTTAGGGAAAAAAAATCATTGCACGAATAAGAAAAGTTTCTTTTTATAATTAGGTACAGATAAAAATAACGAGTTTACTTTAAAAGTTTAATGTCTCTCAGTAATATGTCTAAGCCAAGTTACATAGTGGCAGCGTCAGAGCTAAAAAGGCGGCTCCACTAAGTTTTAACAGAAACAAATTTTCACAAAAATTTACATTATCTCTAAAGCAAGATCGAATTCAGAAAACTTTGTATGACATTTTAATCTCTAAATGTGGTCAAGAATACACGTTTAAAATCTGTGGTGTTTATTTGGCCCACGGTGTATATGTATTATTAAGATGTATTGCGTGGTTTTAACAATAGATATTAAACAAATTACAATTATAATGATTTTGCCTGAACCCATTCAGCGCTAATCACGACACATAGTCGTTAAATGAGGCGTTAAGCCTCTACGCAGCATTTTCACTACATAACGGGAAAACGAAAGCATATCATAACAGTGAAATAACCTTTAGATCTACTATACTCTTAGGTACTAAATCAATGTTATAAATAGCTTTAAAACGATAAATCACCAATCCATCAAACTCACCTTGTTGTTCAGCCGTATTTGCAATTCCAAACACAAAGGATGTCACAAAACGCCTTCGCGCCTAAAATAACAAAAAATCGCGCGCAACTCTATGCCTAGCCTTTTTTATAACCTCAAAATTAACTTCAAATTCGTGTTTTATATCAAAATAACTGTTTTTCTAGCTGACTCTAACGTGTGTTCAGTTAGCTAGATTGTGTCGTACTGTTTCGGAAAACGGTGTTGATGTAAGCTGGGCGGTTGCCAAGATGGCGGCGCGCCAAATACGAAGTACACGCGCTGGGGCAAAGGGGCTGGTTGGCTATTAATTTCCTATGGGGTAAATGTACACATAGCTGTGGCTTTAGGAGATATGACTTGAGTCGATCACGTAGAGGTAGGTAATGTTTAGAACGGTAACCACTTAGTTTAGCACCAAGCTCTATGCTTGCTTACCCGCTCTGTGCAACCGCACCCGCTAGCGGACGCGCTAGAGACCGATGCAAATAATTGTTATCAACGATAACATTAGATTTTATCAAACTAAAATTATGCTTCCAAGAGCCACAGTAGGTAATTATCCTTAAAAAATAGTATTTGAATTTTGTATGATTTATTACTAAGCATATCTAATGGGTCCTCTACACGATGGCCCAGCGCTGGTAGAGAGCTCGCACTATGGAATGGGCCACCTGTAGATGCGTGCCTACCTACCTACTACCTTTGATGTGCGGACGAAAAACCGACACCGTGGCCATCCCATCGCCATCCCGCCGCACCATAAGCCTTTCAACATCACTACCCTCTCTACACGCTGGCCCATCATAGTGGACCAGTATGATGGCCCATCGTGTAGAGGAGCCATAAAAACTTACTTACTTCCGATGGCGCTACAACCCTTTAAAGGTCTTCGCCTCCTCGACTATCTTCCTCCAGTTGTCGCGATCCTTGGCAACCTTCCTCCAGTTGGTATACTTCGTCATCCTCCTAAGATCTTCCATGCAGTCAATCCACCTTTTCTTAGGCTTACCACTAGGCCTTTAATGTTGTGATGTCTACCTTGTCATAATTTTTGGAGCTCTCATATCGGGTATTATTTTATGGTAACCCGCCAATCTCAGGCACTGAGATTTGCACAACCTAACAATGGTCAGGAGGCTCAGGTTTGATCAGAGTTCATGGTTCATGCGCTGCCGGTAGCTATCTAAAAACAAAACTGTAGTTTTTTTTTTGTAAAACTAGATAGGCCGCTTTTTGATAATCCCTGTTTGACTGCTATACCTACCAAGGCCCACAGCCCACAACCAGCGCATTCACCCTACTGCACAAAAGCGCAGTTCTTTGTGCATATCGCCGACGGGCGATGAACTTCGCACATGGCTGATGACCTGACTCCTCACTTTATATAGCAAACAGTTTGAGGGCACTGGAATTAATGTTTATATTGTCAATGTTTGGGCCAAAATTTTTTTGTTTGAATAAAGGTTATGAATAGGCATCGTCGTTTTTTATCGCACGGTAAGACTAAGGCCCTCAGCACAAGACACGCGTAAGCGTAACGTACCTAATACGCGCGTAGAACGAGAGCGCTACGAGCACAAATAACTTCAAACAAGTTCTCACACGAAGACTCGTAGTAACGTACCGTATGAGATTTATGTCGTCATAACGACAGGCGTAGCGTAATACACCCTAAAAAACAAAACTTCTGACATAACCAAACAATAAAAAATCTTTATCTGAAGAGAAAGATACATCTGACGCCAGCGACTACATGATTTCAACTGAGATTTCACTTATAAACCGATTACGCTTACGGCGCTTGGTGTCCAGTACCCCTAGTGTAAATATTTTCGACAGCGAAACGTGACGTACGCGTTTGCGTTAAGTGTAATTTTGTATGAGATTTTTGACTTTCCAAAACGCCCCGCTTGGCGCGCTGTTCAAAAACCCATACAAAATGAGACTTAACGCAAACGCGTACGTCACGTTTCGCTATCGACTAAATTTACACTAGGGGTACAGAACTCTACGCGTCTCGTACTCGTAACGTTTTTACGACACGCTTTGCGACGCTTAGGTACGCTTCGTGTGCTGAGGGCCTAATAGCGATCTATGCAGTCGACACTGGCAATAAAATTCAACTCATATTCATACTCATACTTCTTTATTTAATAAGTGATTTTAATTTTATGATCCAGCACGATATTGTTGACGAGTTTTTAAACGATCCTTTAATTTTATGATTGTTACCTGTAAACAAAATAAAATAAATAGACCGTAGCCAGTATGATGCGTTCAAAAACCGCAAATAACGGCCAGGATAAAAATAAACTTTTTTGTTACAACTAATTGCTTATTATATTAAAAATATATTTATAATATTTAATTTATTCTATTATTTATTTACAATAACAATATATCCTTCGTAAAGCCCGACCAGAAAAATATATGATAGTAAGAAAAATTTTGTTCGAATGAAATTCCGCAATATGGTGCGTGCTCATATATTACTGGTCAAGCTTTACAATGCCTCAGTGGCCTATTTTAGCTGTACCTCTTTATATATCTATATCGATTTAATAATGACATTCAAATTTTGAATATCTCTGAAAAAGAAAGGAATTTCAATTGACCTCATTTCTAGTATTAGTCTGTGATCCAATGCCGCAATGGCGGTCGTAGCATGCGTTTCCTGAAGACATCTTAGAGAGCTAATAATATGTGTGGAGATACAGCAGTGTATGTATCTATGTAACTGTACATAATTAGGCATTATGTAGCAGTCATATAAACTGCTATTAAAACCTAATTTTCTTGCCGGAGCCTTAAAGGGATGTTCAAACCTTCTGCATCTTAAAAGCTATATGATGAAACTGATGAAAGCCTTAGTAATATCTACGCAAGTAGTTAACTTTTTTCTGTCCACAGGAAAGAGGCTTATGGAATGTCTAGTTTACTTCAGTTCGCACTATATTACTCTTTTTGATTAATTGTTTTGTTTCCGCTACCCAAAGGGTGTCTGGAAGAGATCGCTCTTTAGTGATAAGACCGCCTATTGTCTGCCTCTATCTTTATTAGGTGTGCCAAAGATAATTGTATCTATCTATATCAAAGAGAATTTAGTATAGAGGCGTATTGTCAAAGTAAATTTTGTAGTCAACTAAATTTACTGCCATCTTTCGACACAGGACTAAAACTCTTAGAATGACATATGGCTATTTGACCCATGTTCTTTCACTGGTATGTGTTATATATCAAACGGTGTCGCCATCTACTCGAGTATAGGCCAAAGGTATATCGTCATATATTCGAGCATACATTTTTCTTGATTTTTCGAGGCACGTATTTTTCTTAGACTTTATTTATTTTATGCGGAGTTATTTATATCTTTGCTATCTATCTAATATTTTAAGACTCCGTATCTCCTGAATACAGATTTCCGTATTTTCGAGTCCGCTAACCTTACGTTTTGATGCAGTCACGCGGCCGCTATTAATAGTGGCCACGTTTCTTCATTTGTAGTCTGCCTTTTTCGCACTCATGAAAGTTCATATACGTGATGGCTTTCCTTTTGCACACTTCAACTACCTATCTTTAAGAGTACTTCTACATCTGTGTGTATTATGGCTCCTCTACACGATAGCCCAGCGAGATGGCCATGCGATGGTTGAGAGCACGCGCTATGGAATGGGCCACGTGTAGATGCGTACGCATCATCTCTCGCCCACTATACCTATGATGTGCGCACGAAAAACCGACACCGTGGCCATCCCACCCGCCATAAGCCATCCGACACCAATACCCTCTCTACACGCTGGCCCATCTTAGTGGGCCAGTATGATGGCCCATCGTATAAAGGAACCATTATAGGAATGTGACGTCACCGCTAAATCTCTGTATTATTTATTTATTTATTTATTTCCAAAATAGTTGTACAGCATAACAGTATATACTAAGTCACTGCAAAACTACAAACAAATTGAAACAAAAATAGGTTAACTAATAATATTATGATTATGGCTCCTCTACACGATGGCCCAGTGTAGGCCAGTCCAAGGGACGCATTTATGCGTTAGAGGGAGCAAGTGATAATGATATCTCATTCCACTGCATAGCTGCGTCCCTTAGACTGGCGTACGATGGGCCATCGTGTAGAGGAGCCCTAGTCAGTTTCCACCTAAGTCCTCGTCAAAAAATTTGCGTATTCGTTATTATTGTATATTGATCTACACATGATGTCGTCTATTTTGAACGTTATTGACACGTGTTAATCCAGTCTTATGACTAGTAAACGATCAACGAAGTTCATACGCAGATACATTAAAATAGTACACGATTGATACGAATCAACTGACAATCACAATTTAGTTCAGCGCTAATAGGGAATATTACGCGAAACTCTGCGTAGGGGGCGCCACTACCACAATCCATGACAATCTGAGGGTCTGCCGCGAAACAATAAAATCGAAATTTCGTTATCTAACCTCTCTATCACTCTTGCGTATTCGAGCGATGAGGCAAATGTCAAAAAAACTGTTTAAGGCATATTATGTATAAGTTACTCTGTGGTTTACGTGATGTGATAGTGGTGCTCTCTGGCGGCAGAATATTGCAGTAATACTCCCTATTACGACGAATTGAGTAGTTACCTTGGGGCGTCCGCTAGCTGGCGCGGGTGCACGGAGCGGGCTCACGCTCGCGGTGTTATTAATTGTAGCAAAGATAATTTGAAATAGAAGTGGATTGTCAAAGAAAATTTTGTAGCCACAGTAAATGTATTTTATCCTTTGATTTTATCCTTATTCTTTCTCTGAAAGTGGCGCCATTTTACCGGACGTAACCCAAAGGTCCTTTGATCCTTTGGCCTTTGATCTATTAGATGGCGCCACTTTTTGATATTTAACAAATTTAACACATATCAGTGAAAGAATAAGGATCAAAATCAAATGGCGTTCTAAAAACTTTAATCATGTGTCGAAAGATAGCAGTAAATTTACTGTGGCTACAAAGTTTTCTTTGACAATCCACCTCTATTTCAAATTATCTTTGATTGTAGGATTTGTAGGTACAATCCGTCGCACGCGTCCGCGCCAGTTAGCTTTGCTCATACTATCTCTGTATCTTGAGGTATTTAAATAAAAGTAAACAAACAATTTGAAGATTTTCGGGTAGTTATAACATTTAGCGGTTAACCAACCAAATACAAAACCGCTTGGATATAATGTCACTGAACGACCTGACTTTAACCTACATTATTTGATCATGTAACGTTTTCATCTACCCTCAACTGGCTTAAGGAGCCATTTGAGGGTAGATTTTGTTTACTTTTATTTTAAACCTAAAGATACAGAACAGTATTATAAGTATTTTTCGTTTACCAGCGCACCCGCTCCGTGCAATCGCGCCAGATAGCGGACGCCCTTAGACGGACTCTATGTAATAACCAAAGATATGTATAACTTCGTATAGGATAAATAAAATCTACGAAATAAACGTGCCTCGAAGAATCAAGAAAAATTAACTTAACCTGTACCTTTGATTTGATTTGAATACCTTTTGTATAGTTTTTGGATTCCCGATATTTCGACGCAGTTCAGCAACAGCCGAATCTGCCGAATCGCACGCGCAGTGGAACTGTGAGTGTAGAGTGATAGTAGAGTGCTTGGATAGATCAACAAGTGTGGACGCGACCAATGGTAACGTTGAAAGCGAACGCAGCCGACGCGCACGAATGAGGGTAGACCGAGCGCGATCTACACAACTTTGACACCCGCCCGCTATCTCCAGTTACCCGTGAACAAGATGCATGGAACTGCGTCGAAATATCGGGAACTCAAAAACACACAAAAGGTAATCACGGTCCATATCCCAGTCGATGTCTAGTGAAACTAACCGTGAATCATTCAAAACTGTAATGTATGATTTATATTTAGATTTATTTATTTCACAACATATGATTACAGTACATATTACATAATATCAATTTATAAGGATCTATATTGTGATCGTCAGAAATAAATTTAAAATAATAGCAAGATAATCCAAATAAATTCAATTCATGAATTTTTTTTTTGGTACAATGCCTCAAGGGCCTATTTTAGATATAAGCTAGTTATAGTAATCATCTGTATGTATCCATTATATATATTGTTATTCATGAACTATACATAATATGAAAATCTTCACCTGAAAAGGATCGTCAAATAATATCAATAATAAACAAAGACATTGTGAAATAAGTATGCGATTATAAATTATACACTTGTCTTAAAAAAATCACTTATTGAATATAATGGGTCTTCCAGTATACATTTTCTTAATCTTAATACTGAGAGTTTCTGACCTGTTTCAACTATGTACTGTTCCAATTGTATTGGTGAGCAATAAATAATATTTGTGATGTTATCTATGAAAGGGACCTTATAGTTAGGGAGGTGGCGAGCATTTCGGTATATGATTTGCACACGTTTCACATCGAGGTAGATTGCAGTTTACGTCAGTACGAATCGATTTGGTCCAGTCAATAATGGTCCTACGTCGCTGCGTTTTCGCGTTACAGCCGATTAAAGTTGTTAAAAAAAAAAGGGGTATCAAATTATTTGCACACGTCTGCCTCTGGGGTTCATGGTCACAAATATCTTGGAAACGAAGAAAATCGAGGAGGCAGACATTCAGGGCTCTGCATTATCATGGGACGGAGTTGTAAAAGTGTTTGAAAAAAAAACTCTACTAAGTCATTTGCACACGGTTCTCATTGCCCCCATTCGATTCATTACGACTCCGTGGATACGAAAAAACATTTGGCAGACACTTTGCTCACTGATATTTAACTTTATAACGGTTTGAAATGGACGTAATCAAGGGGAAGCGGGTATTGCATGTTATTATTGTGATTCTTTATAGGTTTATTATTATTATTTTGTTTAACTAACCAAATTCTTACTGTACAGGAGCAGCTGCGAGGGATTCTCCCTATTAAAACGGGCGATGGTAGAGGCGCTTTGTACGTTATTTGAAATCTTTAGGCAGAGTACACATAGCGCACTTCAAATCGCACATTTTCCTAAAACGCGCTCCGATTTTTTCAATTATTATGTGTATCAAGCGCTTACACACTAAAATTACTCGAGAAACTTCAAAGACTCCAAATACTCCAATTACTCGAAATACTCCAAAACTGTTGATGAGCGTCTCGGAGAACCTGCTCTGCAACCTCTGCTGTGTACAAAGCCTTACGCTTTCGAGACGTCCTTGTGGAAGTGCCTGGGAGCGCGAGAGAGAGGGAAAGCGTGCAAAATAAGAGGGAAGGCTGTCTCCTGTTTCTTTCTATTTACTTCTATACTACCACATGTATCTATAGATGTAGGTATACGCTATATACATTTAGGTACGCAATACGGAAAAGGTCGGAACTGGGTTATACCGTTCTCACTCATATTCCCAGATAAAAGAGAGACACTACGAAAGGAACTATGGAGATGTTTTATACCTGCGGAGCCGCAGTTAACAGGCAGAAGCCAAATATTTTGAAGAGTTTTGAAAATCGTTCGTATAGATTCTATTAATTATTTTCAATAATATTCAGTAGATGCAAAATTTTGTATTTGCAGCTTGGCGCGAGTGTCGAGTTGAAAAAAAAAAAAAAAAAAAAAATTCAAATGGTCTGCCTTTGGAATATCAGGGGTCTGAACGTCTGCCTCATCGATTTTTTTCGTTTTCATGATAAATTGAAACATCAGTCCAAGAGGCAGACATGTGCGCATAATATAGCACATCTTTTTTTTTTTACATTTTTGAAGCGCTGTCAATAGACAACGCAGCGGCATCACGCTGGCAGACTATTTTTCCGTGGTCCTTTTCATTGTTTTTAATCGAACAATTCAAATCTGCCAAGTGTGCATTTCATATACAGTTTTTTAAATAATAAAAATAACTTAAAAAATTTAAAACTTCAAAAGTCAGAGCCCTGGATGTCTGCCTCTTCGATTTTTTGTGTTTACAGGATGACTGTGATCATCAGCCCCAGAGGCAGACATGTGCAAATAATATCGCCCACCTTTTTTTTTAACATATTTGAAACGCTGTAAATTGACAACGCAGCGCCACCGTGGTGGCAGACGAGGTCCTTTATGTTTCTCAAGGTATCATTATTGCTATTAATAACGTCTGCCATGTGTGCTGATGATATCGAAATTTTGCTCGCCACCTCCCTAACTATTATTGTCGATGGCGCTTCCGACGCCATAAACGATGCTCCGATACAAATACAACGCTGCGCGACGCTTTTTGCGCGATTTTGAATGATCATTTTTTATTACGTTTATTTGGATCTGATTTGGTTTGATTTTTTTGGTATTTCATAGTAATCATAGTTAGTATTTTCCTCGCGTTGGTGTGGTGGAAAATTTTGTGTTTCACTCGGAGGCAAAGTTTGTTTAACCTTTAACCCTCGTGTCTTGAAACCCTTGCAACGCTCGAGATACCAATTCTCGAACCACTCGCTACGCTCGTGGTTCAGTTTTGGAAACTTTCGCTTGCTCGGGTGTCAATTTAGCACGAGCGGTTAAACAACAACTTTGCTTCTTGTAAAACAAATAACTACTTATTGTATTGCGTTATTTCAACCACTCCAATATAACTTCCTGAGCAAGTCTTAGGAATAAATAGGAAAAGGCGTCTTCGGATTCCCGGCTCAAATTATACGGTGGTTATGCGAGTTATCCGTTAGATTAAATCGTGACGACACCTGACAAGGAACGGGGCACACTGAGATCAGTGTATATTCTGTACTCTGGTCTCGAAGGGGAAAGCTCAAAATCAAACACCTCGTTTAATTATAAACGGAAGTATGTTTAATTCGCCTGAACTATTAACCACACAAATCGTCTCACGATACAAAAATAAGTTTTATATCTTATGTATGTATACTACACTACGATGATCTACCGTTCGCGTGATGTAGGATTTTTGATAGACGTAATAGCGACATCTACCAGTGAATTTGGTAAACACATTTAACTAGGCGTTTTATACAATCAGTGCACAGAAAAGATATATTTCTGTGAATCAGTGTCGTTCATAATTGAAAAAGCGTTGGTAGTCTAGCGATATGCCCCTTTATGTAAGAATTTGTATTAATGTCATATCACACTAACCCTAGATTTATGTATTAGTATGTTACTAACACGATATGGACCTTGTTCGAAATAAATGATTTGATTTGATTTGATAAGAGTGTGCGACTTTCAATCCGGAAATATGTACATATGATATGTAATTTGATATTTACCAGTCGGTGAAGGAAAACATCGTGAGGAAACGGGACTAATCCGAATAAGGCCTAGTTTTTTTCCTTCTGGGCTGAAAGGGCAGATGGCAGTCGTTTTTCGTAAAAACTAGTACTCACGCCCCACGCAAATTCCTGGGATTAGTTGCCAAGCAGGCCCCAGGCTCCCACGAGCCGTGGTAATAATCAGGGACAACGCGAGGAAAAATATGAAAGATTATTGCGTGAGTATATTGTTCTGAATAATTCGCTTTTTATGATGTTTGTATTGTACATATAAGGATGTTAGAAAATGCTTGGTGCTAGCCTACTTGTATAAATAATGTTTTGACTTTGACTTTGAATCATACTTTAATTTAATGGTTGCAAAAAAAAATTTGGTCTTGAGGACTAAAGTGCGTTTTTTTACTCTTATTTTTTTATTCTTCTTCTTGTACTGTTAGACTTGTCTTTTAGACGCCCTGTTTCCTAAATAGACTCAAAATGTATGTCTGTGTGAATGAATGATCGAATAAAACATGGGCGGACTAGTGAACGTAATTCATGCATAGGAATGAGCACAAATTCAAACACATTATTTTGAGCAGAAAACGCTTTAAGAACAATTTCAACTAAAAATATCTTTATGCGTTCAATGCATGTGTTTGTAAACATGTTTTTTATACCTTATGAACTACACGAGTAGCGAAGGTGTCATATTTAGGTGTGAGAGTCGTATCTTTGTTTACGAATTGTGCGCAAATCTATACGTCGTTTCTTTAACTATATAACTTATAACATTAATATTTATTGTTTTAAGTCATACAGATCACGTTTTGATAGTACGACGTCAGGAAACATGCGTTCAACACACATGATGGGAGCTTACACTGAACCTTATGCTTGTATCTTCAGCAGGTATATAAGAAGTCGCTGCGTTGAAGGGGCAAATGGCCTGCACCTCACTGCAAAGTATCTTCGGTCACGACTGATCCGTATTAAAATTTTATCGAGTGTTAGCTAACGTCTCCTATGCAGCTTTATGATGAAGATGTTCAAGATTTTGTTCGGTTCGATAGTTAGATATATTTTTTCTGTCGTTTCGTTTTTGGAAAAAGTTCAAAATGGCGGAAATTGGCATAAATGACTTAAGCCAGTACGGTCTTTGGCACTTCAGTTAAGACCATTGTGATTTCACTGTGATAATGAGTTAATGACTCAACGAAAAAGTTTTTATATATATTTTTAAGCTTATCGCGAAGTCTAGAGGTCGCAGAGCTACTGGTTTATTATGTTTGACACTGTTTTATTATTTAAAAAAATTAAGACTCTAAGAGTTGTAGAAAGGTAGTGAGAGGGTAATAGAGAGTACGTTAGGAGTTAGGATATTGTAACTGACAGTCGGCAATCAATAAGCGTGATGTAGGAAATATATTGCGCTTCATAGAAGGTTGCACTCTCTACTAACGCCATCTGTTAGATCTTGTGGCACGACGTTGACAGTCTGTCAAGAGATGCCACAGAGTTTTATAGGTCCAGTTTGTCGTAATAATAATTTAGATACGCTCGTGTTTAGGAGATCTATCCATCTTTGATAATAATAAGATAGTCTAAATGCCGCGGTCCGGTAGGATGAGTAGGTAGCGGGTATAACCCCTACAAAATTATAATACTGATATAAATACTATGCCACTAACAGACATACATATAAACTCCTCTGTTTGTATTGGGGTTCCAAAATTAAAACATTAATGTTCATAAAAAGTCAGGCAGTACTGTACTCATAGAACGACAGAAAATACATTTAAGTATTTACCTAACATCATTTTAAAAGAAATGCCTCAAGGGCCTATTTTAGATATAAGCTAGTTATAGTAATCATCTGTATATATCCATTATGTATATTGCTATTGTAAATAAAGAACTTGTTCATAAAAACATTTAATTTGACGCATTTGAATTACTATAAAATAACACACACAACTCAAACTTGATGTTAAACATGATCATCGTATTGCATCAACGAATGATAGTGAATGTTGAAACTTACCTCAAAATCTAAAAATTAACTTAGAGATTTTAATTTCCGAAAGTGACTAAGACTGAGACCTGTGTACCCCAAACCGGAGCATCCCTTAAACACCTCACTTAGCCCCGAGCTGCGAGCGAGCACTGCCGTCTGCCTATCCCGATCTGAGGTAAGATTAGCCAATTATCTTATTTTTGCCAGTGACAGTCTTTAATAGAAAACAATTCGAAACTTTAATAATATTTAAAAGCAGTGCCGGATTAACCATTAAGCAAAATAAGCACTTGCTTAGGGCACCACGTCTAGGGGGGCACCAAAATCGTAGGAAAAAAACGCGCAGGCTGCATCGCAGTCGTAGTACTTATGTACACGAAACTTTTTGTCGACTTTGACGTGTGCAAGTACCCATCTAATAACGAAGGGTTGTAATAGAGTGAGGACACGTAAGCACATCTCCAACCCTTCGCGGAGGCCCTCAAAGCTCATAGCCAAAATATTTTACCGTCGGGCTTGTGGCCAACCGATTTTCTCGACGTAGATTACCGATTTGGTAGCGAATTTTGCTCTCTTGCACGCCAGATGTGTCGGCCTGGCCGAGTTGCTGCAGAACCACGTTCCTGCGACCTAATTGTCAAACTGTTATAAAGGGCCCCGCGAAGGCACAAAACCAAAAGCAACTTATTAAGTTTCGGTTTCCACTTAAGCCAAAGGCCGAGGAGTAGGAGAACCGTGATTACAGGTTCGATTTCAAGCCACTCTTTTGCAGTTCGGCGTTAGGTCTTATGCGACGCTAGGCCTTCTACTTTGTGCAAACTGCCTTACTTTCACTTAACATGGATCCAAATCTAAGCTGTCCTCTCTCGAAGCTGGGCCTTCTGCCTTGCTCACACCTCGCCATCAGTTGTATTGTATGATAACCTACCGCGATCGGACGCTCCGGACGTTCAGCCATTCATACCTCGCCAGTGGTCAAATTCAAATGCTTTCTTCCAGCTCTACCTTTGGCCTCATCCATGCCTCATCCGTAAGCGCCTATCGAACGCTCCGCGCGTTCAGCCTTATGAAAAGCTCAGCCTTAGACTTTGCCTTTAAAAACACTGATTTAAACTTTCACGATTTAGGCCAATCAAATTAGATCCAAAAATAGCGTTTTGAGGAATTAATTCCCAGCAAGCTGGAAAATATTTTAATACTTTCATTTCATTCTAAATGCGTGTAATCCAAGTTTGCTCCATCTCAGGGGGTATGCATACATTTTGGGGTCCTTAGGAGATATTTTTTTCTTTTCGAAACCATTTGATTTTGAAGGACATAGGACAGTTCGTGGATTAGACACTAGTAAGAAGGCGTTTTTGGATTTTTAACATGATTTTACCAAAAATAAAAAATGTCGACCTTTTTAAGCTATTGCATAGCTTCTATCGCGGGCCTTGAGCGCGGGGACCGAATCCAGAAATTCCGTAACGAAAAAACCTCACGCTCCCCACTTCGTCTAACGTCGTTTCAGTTCGGCAGTCTTCGACACGGCGTTGTGTGCGTGCGATTAGACGTATTGTACGACTCTACGAAACTCGCACGAATCGAGACGAGCTGCTCCGAAATCGGACAAATACATAAGCAGCTGTTTATAGTAATCTGTATGTATCATTGATGTACGTAATAGGGGTAGATGAGGTACCAGGCGCTCGATCGTGAGCCACAAAATATAGGTTCCGGGACCTATATTGAATTAGTCGTACGGGTGACGCTGAAGTGTCAACATTGTCATCAAATTCGATAAAATATTACCAAAGAATGCCGTGTTGCGCCTTTTTCCAGTGCTTCAATAGCTCCAAGCACAAAAACAAAGCTCACGGTATCACTTTTCATTCGTAAGTACTGTTATAACATTTGAAAACATATTTTTTCTAAATAAAATTAAAAATTTCCTTGTTATTGAGTGAGCGCGACAGCTAAATAATGCATTACCCATGTGAGAAACACGTTTATCCGAGTGTCAAGTAGGCATGCCCGCTTCATGCAGTGCATGCATGCCCGAGTCAGCAATTTTTTTTTATAAATAATGCAACTTTTTAAATCATGTGCTCCTATTCCTTGAAACTATAGAATGTAACCGGTTTTTATTTTAATATACGAATAACCGGTTGTTAACCAAAAATCCAGTTTTTCTGATAGTATTGTTAAAACAATATCTTGCATTAACTTGAAACCCAAATATCGGGAATAGTCCATCAAAAATTACTAAATAGTACTTGTACAACAATAGGAAAACTATGGACAACATTTTTAACGAGAGCTCGGATTTACAATTTTAATATGCGAGTTATAGTGTAGTTTTAAGATGTATTTATGTATGTTGAAAACTGTGTAAAAAATATTTAGAACAGATATTAGATCAATCAAATTTAACCTTTTATCATAAACAAAAGAAATAAATAATAATCATCTCTATTTGTCAAGTAAAATGTATGATGACTGGTCTGGCCTAGTGGGCAGTGACCCTGCTTATAAAGCCGATGGTCCCGTCCCGGGTTCAAAGTTCTAATGATGGAATCCATGAAGAATTGAGGGAACACTTAAAATCTTATAGGTACACATATAGTGATTTTTGTATTGTTTGTCTACAAATTAAGCATTTTCATCCAAAAACTGGCAATTAGTGTAGTGGAACTGCTGATGATAAACAGAACGAAACTCCCTAACTACAATAAACAACACAGTAAATTTGCTATTACTATTGGCTATTGAAGCACTGTTAACTATATTTGGTTATCCCTGTTGCTCGTTGTGCACATGTACATTATAATGGTGTGTAGTATTTGCAAATGAGTGGGTGCTGGACCAGATTTTAGTTTTGTCAACTATTAACGTCACATATCTACCCCTTTTACTTATATGTATCCATTATGTATATTGTTATTGTAAATAAATAAATAAAATATACAAAAAAATGGCTCCCTTAAACAAATAACTATGTACTATTTCTATTTTTTATTTGAAAAATTAATTATAAAAAATACAAATAAAAATGTATTTCTACTTCAAAACTCATAAATCACATGTTTAAATAGTGTGAAAAAAGATACTTAAATAAAAATCTAACAAAATAAATAATTATTTATTTGGATTTCATACAATACTAACTTACCAGTAGCGGCGCGTGAAAATTCTGGCTAGGCAACTCGGAACAAAAAAAACACCTTAACATTATGCGCTAGGTGTGTCCTTGGGCGCGACCTTTTGCAGTTAGTGTATAACCACCTTTGCCATACTATTATACACACAACATACAAAATATCACTGGTTTAGTAACTTTATATATAAATTTGTGCACACAAGTAAATAAAATCACATAAAAACATTTAAAACTCTAATAATAACAACAAGCCTTGGTAACAACCGGGACGGGAGTGTTCACAAACACGCAAATTCTAAAACCTATTACTACAAACCTACAAACAGTACTTTCTTTGAAGAAACGTTCTTTATCAAATTATTAAACTTGAGACTACATAAGATTCTTGGATTTTTCTATTAAAATTCATCATTTTTTCAAAGGTTTTTACAAAAATTGTTATCAATGCTAGCAAAATACTGTACAATTTTACCCATTTATTCAATTCAATGTTTTTGTATGGCAATATTAAGCATTTGCGCGGCAAACGCCACTCGATTTAAAATTGTGAACCACTACACTCCAATATAAATCTTACCTGTTTGTATTTAAGGTTTAAATTCAAATGAAGCAGCATGTTAATAATAACTGACGTTATCGCGGTCGTGTACAGAGGGCCTACCGCGTACCCCGAAGTTCGCAAATTACGAGCATCTTTCTCTGTCACCCTAATTACGCCATTGGAGTAAAAGAGAAAGTAGCCCGCAATTTGCGTACTACGGTGTTCGCGGTAGGCCCCTCAGTGCTCGCGGACTTTATGAATATGTGTGGGCATTTTTCCAATATAAACCTTATGCTATTACGTTTAAGGTTTTTATTCAAATGAATAACCCGATACAAGACCGAGTTGCTTTGAAGCTCATTCGCGTGGACTCTCTATAGCAAACTTTATGAGCATGTGCGTGAGTTTTCGTATCTGTGTAGTGGCGCATGAATGAATAGTCAAGCTTAGCTTCACTTCGCGCGCCTGCTATGATTAGTGCTTTAGTAAATCGTGTTATCAATTCCAAGGTAATGTAATACGTAGTGTTTTCATTATGGATATATTTTTAATTTTAATGATGATATATAAGTTTGGTTTATGTAGCAATAAGTTTTAGGCAAGCCGGTGGGAATCGAGTTGTATGGACCCGCCGCCCCTGTAACTTACTAACATTTTATAGCTCAATGCCACTTATAAATCATTAGTTTATAAATCCTAGTGGGAATTGTCTCAGGATGTAGGTTGCACTTATAATGTAAAAACCAATATCCTCTTTTCTGTATCATCTGCCTATGTCTGTTTTTTTTCCCAATAAAGAAAAAAAAAATAAAAACGAAATGGTCTGAGTTTAATATAGGTGTATAGGTATTTATGTACAACAGTGAATAGCTGTACTTGTAAAATTTGTGTATAAAGTGTTTTGAATATGAATGAACAAAGTGCATTTATTATTAATGAAGAAAGTCACGAAAAAATAGTGAAAGAAAATGAGTGAGTACTCTATATACATACATTTTATTATTATCACAAATGCAGTATTAATTTTGAATTGAAAATATAATACTGCTATAAAGATAACCTAAATTTTTGATATTAAAATGAGCGATATTAAAAGTAGCCCTCTTTTATACACACAAACACACACACGCGTATAGTTTAAATTCTCAATTTAGATTCTCAATATAATTGATAAAAGGTTAAATTTTGAGGGATTGATTGATAATATATATATATATAAATAAATTCATTCTTCATTATGTATATAACAGAAACCATCTTGTTGGAGATATTTGTGCGTGCTTATGCAAACTTAGAAATGGCCTACAAATAGTTATGGTAGCAATTTACATTTCTCCGAATCCAAAATTGGACGAGGTGGAGCATTTTATTCATCGCACTTTACTGGAGTACACTGAAGAAGGGTCGAAAATACTTGGTACAAATGGTAATAAATTTCCACTTATCTTGGCTGGCGATTTCAACATTAACTTCGCTGATAAAAAATCAGAGCGGTTGACAACTTTTCTATCAAAGACATTGAATTTGAAAATGAATAATGATCCACAAGAGTCCACAACAAAATATGGGACCACCATTGACGCGGTATTTTCTAGGTATTTAGAGGATATTAAGTCGCAAACTTATGTTTCTTATTTCAGTTATCATAAACCTATAGTTTCAATGAATATATTTCTGACCCACATGTATTGTAAAATAATAAAAATATTTTAAACAATATTAACTTTTTATTTATTTAATAAAAGAAAAAATTGTTTTCTTATCGGTCACCACGCTCAAAAAGTGTAACTTGAATTAATATCAAAGAAAAAGAAATACTGCATAAATAAAATAAATAAATAATTATAATTGCATAAGTTGATACAAAATGCTATGCAATAGCTTTACCGCGGCAGTCCCCGAGTGCCACACGTCTTTTTATACAATTTAGACTAGGAATATTAGGGTACCTTCAATAAATCAATATGTTTTATTGCAAGAACATAATTAAATTACATTTCGGATCCTCAGATATCAGTTTTAATCATAATTAGAACAAATTTTCCGCCGGACGTACCGTTTTCGATTTTCAAGCAAAAAAAAACTGAAAAAGAGGAAACATTTATGCACACCTCCTGGAATGGAGCAAACTGGGATTACACGCATTTTTAGGACCAAATTCGAAAAAATCTAATTTTATTGGCCTAATTGTGACACATTATTATTTAACTACGGGACTTAATCGCGTTTGATTAAGTTCTAAAATTACCTCCAACGTCAAGATAATGATGTCGACTTTACCCAGTCTTCTCCGAGACCATGGGGACAACGCCGTTTTTGAAACGTCGGGTCAGTGGTAATTTTAAAACTTACCTTATTAAGTCCCGTTTTCGTAAACAATAATTTGCTATTTAAGACACTTGCGGCCATTGGTTCTTGTTCTGACAAGAACCAATGGCCAATGGCTAAGCTCCTACTGAAGCTCTGCCTTTGCTCTCACATGAATGAGCTTCGCAGGAAAGCTCTAGAGGTTGCAAAACCCTGTGCGGAGTACGGCTTATGCCTTTAATGTCTTCTCACACTTGGACATTGGTTGGCTCGCCTCCGGCCTTATGCGAAGCACCATCTTCAATTTGCTAACACTTGACCTTACATACTGTTGGAACATTACTGCTGCAGTACTGTCAATTTCCGTGATAAAATGATGTGATGGATTGAAAATTCTATTCTCAGCAGTAATGCGGCAATAGTCACTCAATTTACCAAGAAAATTCAATGTAATCTTGATGAGGGGGCACCATGGTCTAGAAATGCTTAGGGCATCAAAATGTCTTAATCCGGCACTGTTTAAAAGTGATATATTGATAATGTGAATCGTTTTGCGGCTGTCGACAAATGACATTCACTGTCATGTTGGCTACCACACCGTGCATCCTGCCGCGGCTCCAGACTTCATACCTATAGTCGACTGATCTGTCATTTTTAGCACGATGTGCAACCCGAACTGGAGTAATTTCATCAGGAGTTATTTTATAAGCATTTATTTGTGTTTTAAAGTAGTCACGGTGTTTTTAGGGTTCCGTAGCCAAATGGAAAAAAACGGAACCCTTATAGATTCGTCATGTCCGTCTGTTTGTCCGTTTAAGTCACAGCCGCTTTTTTCCTAAACTATAAGAACTATACTGTTCAAACTTGGTAAGTAGATGTATTCTATGAACCGCATTAAGATTTTCACACAAAAATAGAAAAAAAAAAACAAAAAATTTTGGGGTTTCCCCATACTTAGAACTGACACTCGAAATTTTTTTTTCATCAAACTCATACGTGTGGGGTATATAGATACCCCATTTGATTGAATTTTTTTTAACGAGATCTAGAAAGTAGTTTTTTTTTAATACGTCATAAATGACACGGAACCCTTCATGGGCCAGTCGGACTCGCAATTGGCCGCTTTTATTTTCCTTTAGGCGGGCCAGGGCAGATTCGTATTGAGACAGTTTCGTTTTTGGGCCCGAATCTGAGTAAGCCCGACTCTGTAGAGGCCAGATTCGCCATAGGTATCTTTCTGAACAAAACAATATCGACATACGACTTATGATATAGAAGTCACTTTCTTTTTAAAACAATTTCTGAGTAGGTCAGATTCGTATATGGTCCCGTGACATGACAGTAATACGTCTGATTGGTAATAAGTTGGGATCGGATTTATGCAGTTTCTTATCTCATCCGATTAGCAACGATTCGATTAAAATATTAAGCAGATTCTTTTAATGATGAATTCTGTTTCCAGAATTCATCACGCTTTAATATTAGCATAACGCTTTCTTATTAGGACAGATTTTATGTATATTTAATTTCGAAAAGGCCAGGTACAATCAGCAGATTTCTGAGATACTGGCCACTTTAAGATTAAATATGATAAAGTAATTATGATAAGAAACTGCATAAATCCGATCCCAACTTATTACCAATCAGACGTATTACTGTCATGTCACGGGACCATATACGAATCTGACCTACTCAGAAATTGTTTTAAAAAGAAAGTGACTTCTATATCATAAGTCGTATGTCGATATTGTTTTGTTCAGAAAGATACCTATGGCGAATCTGGCCTCTACAGAGTCGGGCTTACTCAGATTCGGGCCCAAAAACGAAACTGTCTCAAAACGAATCTGCCCTGGCCCGCCTAAAGGTTTTAAATAACTCCATTTTGGATATAATCAATTTAATGATTTATTTTTATCTGATAAGGCCCCTACGATCGTGTACACTTGCCTTAGGGACTGGTTACATTTTGATTTTTTTTTATACCACGACGGTGGTAAGCAGTCACCGTAGCCTATGGACGCCTGCAACTCCAGAGGTGTAACATGCGCGTTGCCGACCCTTTAAAAATCTGTACACTCCTTTTTTGAAAAACCTCATTTTGTAGACCCTCGGGAAAACCTCGGCAGGTAGCTCATTCCACAACCGGAGCGTGCGCGGGAGGAAGTTCCTCTTAAACCGCACAGTGCGTGACCATTTAGGTTCTAGGGTGTGAGGATGAACACCCTGCCGACGGCGGGCGGTGATTAGTGTTTAGTATGAGTTAAGAGGGTGTGGACGATCGCTTCTCCATACAAACGTGGTCCTCATTTTCCTCTCTGTATATTGACATTTATAAAAAAAAAATTTACATAGTTTCATGTATATTAACCATAGCTATTCCGCTTTGTTTAACTTTTATTGATTTTTTAAATCTATTAGCGCCACTTGCACCATCCCACTAACCCGGGGTTAACAAGTTAAACCGTTAACCCAGTGTCGAATTGTACTGGGAACCATGGTAACTTCAGGTTTAACCGGTTAACCCCGCGTTAGTGGAATGGTGCAAGTATAGAATTAATAAAAGCTTTGTATGGATAATTCCTCCTGTTTTTCGCTCCTAACTCATATAACAATCAAATAATCGAAAAATGTCCAAAAAAGGTTAAAATCCAACAAATTGTGTAAAAATAGTTTTCATATTCTTGGGAGGAAAATGGGGACTGCGTTTGAATGGGAAAGCGATCGTCGACGATAGTCTTAAACACCAACAGAATGCCGTACACACGCCCGCCAGCCACCCCGACCGTTTGGCACCGCTTCACGGCCCGCGGCGTCACTCTGAGGGTCCAGGATTTGACTCCAGACCTGTACGAGTTAGC
Source organism: Cydia pomonella (assembly GCF_033807575.1). Classification (NCBI taxonomy): domain Eukaryota; kingdom Metazoa; phylum Arthropoda; class Insecta; order Lepidoptera; family Tortricidae; genus Cydia; species Cydia pomonella. The sequence goes on from NC_084730.1 coordinate 3,774,245, forward strand.
TATAACGTTACTGAGAACATATTTCACTAGAGACGAGCCGCCTTGCAAGTACATTGGTGAGTGTTTAACCCGTTGAACGCCAAGATCCCCTAAAGGCGTCGTTACTAACTAATAGTCGCACCCACAGCGCCAAGGACAACTATAGGTGTCATGACGTATGCTGTCAAAGTAACCTTCCATTTCACACTTTCAAGTAAGGTTTACATTAGCTCGCTTGCGCCCGGGAGCTTGGCGTTTGTGTTTATGACATAAAGCGTTCAAAAGGTTAATGCCAAACACGACAACGTGTCGTTAAAATACAGAAGTGTGAGCAGATTGACTAAAAGTGTATCATTTATACTACCATAAACTGTCTCCAAATAACAAGCTCCATCTTATATTCGTCATCAGATATATCGGAGCGGCCAAGTTACTCAAACATTTAAACATTCACTGCCAGCAACCCGCTAGACGGGTTCTCTGTTTGTAGGCACTTTTTGCTACAAAGCATACTACCTACAAACGGACCGCGCAGCTCGCACTGGCAGTGAATGCGTTAACGTCTTGAAAATAGAGGCCTTAATACCTTGGCTGCTCCGATAAATCTGACCACGACCGTCTGGCGCCGCTTCACCGGGCGCGGCGTCACTCTCGGGGATCCAGGATTTGACTCCGCTTGAATCCTGTCGGTTCGGTCCGGTTGGTGACCTGTAACGCTGCTGGGCACATATTTTATTAGGGATGAGCCTCCTTGCAAGTAAGACGACCTGTCTGGCCTAGTGGGTGCCTGCCTATGAAGCCGATGGTCCCGGGTTTAAATCCTAGTAAGGGCATTTATTTGTGTGATGAACACGGATATTTGTTCCTGAGTCATGGGTGTTTTCTATGTGTTTAAGTATTTATAAATATTTATATATTATATATATATATCGTTGTATATGTACCCACAACACAAGCCTTATTGAGCTTACTGTGGACTTAGTCAATTTGTGTAATGATGTCCTATAATAAAAAAAAAACTATATTGGTGAGATTCATCAGATTTTTTACCAAGCGAAAGCGAAGATATTTGTTTCAGCTTGAACAAAAATGTTTTACTATGGCTATCTGCCTATTAATTCTCATATAAAGGCGGCGTTCCTCAACTGATTCTCGTGAAATTTTGCGAGCAGGTTCGATTATTATACAGCGATTGTATTTTGTCGATTCAGTTTTTGTGTGCTTACGTGTTACTACACTAGTTTTATTTTGTTGTGTAGGTAACGACTGAACACACAGAGTCAGACACTGTGTATACACAATACTAAAATTGTTTTGCTAATTGCATTTATGTACCTAATGTAGAGGTCTAACGGAACCGACTAGGTAGTCGACAAAAGCTCCTCAATAAACGTAGTTCAAAAATCATATTTATTAATTGACCTTAAATTCATCAGGCATCGAGAAGTACCCATCAGCAATGCACGAGCTTGAACAACTGTGGCGCAAAACGCTGAACGACAACGTGTCGTTGGTGTGCGTCACGGACGACGGCGTCGTTGTTGGGGCCAACGTGTTGGCGGTCGTGTGTAAAGAGGATAAGGATGAGCCCTTCCAGGTGAGTACTTTGCTGCCCTCTGGGTAATTGTGCTCCAACACATTTTTTCATATATATATAAACTATGTCACAACCAGCTGTAGCTGTAGCTACCGCAGCTGTGGTAGCACAGACGCATTTTTATCAATTGTCACTATGCCTGTCTTCCACTTACATACTTATTAGAACGTGACAGGCATAGAGATGAGTAATAAAAATGCGACCATTATACCAGAGCTGGTCTCACTTAATATGGCAACACATTTTGCAAATTTTGGAGCAAATTTTTGACCAAAGTATGCACATTTTGCAGTACCAAGTACCTACAGCCCCAATTAAATAGACAGTGACGGCCAAAGTGCCCAGATATACGTAACATAAGTACCTTTTCTTAAATGCGTGGAAAATCGTCATTACGTTCGTACTGCGCAACGTTGTGTTGCGAGCACTTCAAAGCGCGCAGGCAATAAATTTTCCGGCCTAGGCCATGCTAGGATTAGTAATGTTTTCGTTTTAATTAATATGGATTTCCGCAAAATAACGCCTGAATCTAATTTTTCGCCAAATTTTTTTAATTTTTTTTTTGCAGACTCATGACAAAATCTGGGGTCAACTTTTCGGAGCCGTGGACCTGGTGTCACGAGGAGTGGACATCTTCGAGAAATATGGCGTCGACAAGTATCTGACGGCGTACGGACTGGTGGTGGACCCCGAGTGGAGGGGGCTGGGGGTCGCCAAGGAGATATTGAAGGCTAGGTATCGTTGTCATAGTTAGGTATACCACTCAGCGCCAATGACGACACGTACTCGTCACCGGGAAATATGGTATCAAATTTCGTTTTTGTTTCTCAATTTGTTACTTTCTCCTCAAGTACAAAAGTCTCAAAGTACAAAATTTAGCAGGGCAGTAAATTTATTAATGGAACTGTTATTTTAATTAGTATCTAGCCTAAACTATAACAGCATAGGTATGTATTAAGAGATACTTACAGGTAGATTATTCAAGTAAAACATGTTAGACAAACGAACACTATGTGCAAAAACTATGGTTCAATTATTACGCAAGTAAATAATAAGGCTAAAAACTAGTTGACACAGCTAACACAATAACGACACGCTGTCGTCATGGTTCTACAAAGCATGTTCAATACATTCCGGGAGAACTGTTGCAGGCTACAACGTAGCGCTATGGCCGCTATGAGAGAAGCTTAGCGGTGACTAAGTTAATTGACCGTTCGTAAAATTTTATTGAGTATTTGCTGGCTTTATATATTTATTCGGTCAGTAAGGATATTGTTCGAATCCTAGTTTTTTTAGGTAGATAAATGGATAGTTTATGTTTGTGTTATTTAATTTAAATTTTAATTAGTTTTATTTGTTTATCCTTTTAAGTGTTTAGATTATTATGTTTGATTGTTTTAATAAAAAAAGGAGAATACTAAAGCATCTCTCATTAAGTCATTACCATTGATTCCTTTGCGATTAGAATTCCATTTTACGCATTATCCCCGCCTCAGAATTCCTTCTTTATTGAGTTCCTCCGCATTTATTCGCATTGCCGGCGTAGTCGCGGGCAAGACTTTAAGACGGAAGAATAGCTTTTCGAATCTAATAAAATAACGGTATTTTTTCTATCAAATTCCATTTCAGGAGAAAATGTTTTCCACTAACTAAATCTTAACAAATCACTTTGATTTTGATGTCGATCGCTTCAGCATAAATATATCTAGGTTTATAGGTTGCGTATTTTTTTTGTTTTCAAAATTTTGACAAGTGGGTCATTAAAAGGCCTATCCAACGATACCCGACACTATTGGGTCATAGCAAAAAAAAGCAAAAATCATTTTGTATTGGAGGTACCCTAAACAATATTTGTTTTTTGAATTTTTTATTATACCGTTCTGTCGCCATGCATGATTTATGTATCCATGCCAAATTGCAGCTTTCTGGCACTATACGATCATGGCAGCAAAGCCCCGGACGGACAGACAGACGGACATGACGAAACTATGAGGGTTTCTAGATTACTAAACCCTAAAAATCAGGGGCAACCGTATTATACGATTTTTCAAAAACTCCGCTCTCTGGTCTAGACCTACAGCACCTTTAGCAGTATGTACTGTACTGATTCTGAGCCCTCGACTCTGCAACGATGAGAAACATCATCAGCATTCGAAATGTGGTCGGCATACAAATAAGCATGGCTTCCATTCCAGAGACATCTTTCTCATCGAGCTTTTCTTATTTACATTCTCTAATCGATGTTTTATAATGCGATGGTTTACCACAAGGTCACGTCTGAAAATATCGGTACGGACAAAGTACCTAAAATATGTATACACTACCCTAATATGGGCCATAAATTCGTGTATACAGATTTTTGGCACTTCGATCGTGTCGATGTTTTCAGACGTGACTGTACAAGACATTTATTCCGCGAGTTAACGTTTTTACACACATTTTTTATAATTGGTAATGCCCTGAGAGTGGGTCATGTTGTTCTAAAAAGTGTGTAGAACATGATACGTTTCTGCTCTAGATCACTGTACATTTTTTTTTCTCTTTTTTATGATAGGCAATTTAAATTTAGGTTTTATATGGATTTGTTGTACAATTTCTTTCTAATAATTAACTCCCCATTCCATAAATAACGATATATTACCTAAATGTTGAATTGAAAGCACCCTCAAGAAATACTACTGAAGTTTATACTTACCGTATTTATTTTCAATTAAAATTTTCGTTTTAAATGGATTTCTTGTAACAATTTCTTTCTGATAATTAACTCCCCATTCCATAAATAACGATATACCTAAATTTTGAATTGAAAGGACCCTCAAGAAATACTACTGAAGTTAATGCACATGCATTTTACTTTCTTAGTATTCAAAATGAAAAGTAGAGTGTTTAACTCGGGTGAAAGGCACCATTTCATCCTCGAACTATTGGCGCTCTCACTGCGCTTGAGCGCCAAACTACCTCGACAGAAATGGGAGCCTTTCATCTAGCCTTTCATGGGAGCTTTTCAAAGTGGCGCCATCTAATACATCAAAGGCCAAAAGTACGGCAGCATCGTTTCGAGCGATGGGCCATAACCTTTAGATAGTGCCCCGTAAGATGGCGCCACTTTTTGATATTTAACAAATTAAACACATATCAGTGTAAGAATAAGGATCAAATTCAAATGGCGTTCTAAAAGTTTTAAGTTTGTGTCGAAAGATGGCCAAAAAATACACCTCTATTTCAAATTCTCTTTGGTAGTACCTATATTTCAAACAATGGAAGGTAGAGGCAAGAACAGAACTGTTGCAAAAGTGTCCAGCTGTCAGCTATAAATAATAGTTCCAAAACTCTCCAGAGTAGCGCTAGAGTAGCTAAGAACCGAGGCGTTATTGACGGAGTGAAGTGCGCTGTCTATGATAAAATTTTATTCTAGGTATTGTAGCGCCACCTATTTATGGTTTTTTGTCGGACACTTTTTGGTATATGGAGATTTTGTTCCTTGCCTCTACCTTCCATATTTCAGACTTCTTTTGTCATTTACAAAAAAAATACTGTCATTGGGACATTGCCGACCAAATAGTTTTCAAATTGTCATTTCCCACTTTGACAGATTTTGACTTGTATTGACAATATATTTCATAGTTATTTGTTTACATTTTATTATTATTTTGGCTAAATGTTTACATTTTTCTGAAACTATTCTTTATTCTAGTTAAAAATGGGGCCAAAATCTCCGCGGAAGTGCATATGCGACACAGCGCAAGTTGTTAGGAAAATCACGGGTCACCCACCGCCTTTAAAAGATACAGAAATCAACAAGATCAGACTTGGTCTATTTACTGAAAAAAACTCAGATGGATCCGGGTATTTAGTATTACGAGGGCAAGATATTTACGACAGATACAAAAGAAGAATTAAAGACAGCGACATAAAAGCAATATGCTACTATATTAAAGAGTTACCACGAAGAATCACGAAGCTGGATTTATGCTACAATCAAATCACAGATGTCGGCTTTTATAAATTGTTAAAAAAGTTGCTGGTCAAAAGTCGTTCCAGTTTGATTAACTTGAATATCATGAACAACGAATTAACAGAGTTATCTATGCTTAGACTAGCAAATTACGCGAAATTCATCAAATTGAAATATTTAAGAATTAACGGTAATGATATTGGAACTAAAGGAGGAGAGTATTTTGCAAAATTTTTAAGAGAAAATGCAAGCGTAGAATATTGTGATATAGGAGAGACAGGACAGACTTTGACCAGCGTGGCTCATCTAGTGACAGCATTAAGGACGGACCAGGGTACAAACACAACTGTAAAAGTGTTGGACTTTAGTAGAATAATACCTTTATTTAACCGATATTCGTATGAAACAAAATGGCTGGCGTACCACATTGAATACTTATTAGAAAGAAATGAAACACTCATTGAATTACATCTTCAAAAAAATCAGTTCATTGGTCACGATATGGAATACTTTGTCAGAGGATTAAGATGTAATAAAACCTTATTATATTTGGATTTGGGGTTTAATAACATTGGTGAATACGGGGCCGAGTTGCTAGGGAAATACTTAGCCGAAAAACCTAACCTACTTCTTCTAAATTTGGCGGGAAACGATATAAAAGATACAGGCGTGCGGGCTCTAAGTTTCGGGTTGCCATACTCAAAAATTCGTGCCCTAGACGTCAGTCGCAACAGAATTACTGAACGGGGTATTTTGGATTTGCTGAATTCGGTGAAAAAGCCGTACTATTTGAGATTTTTAAATATTTGGGGAAATAAATTTGGCCATGTTGCTTGCGAGGTTATTCAGAGAATGCTGACGAGTGGAGCGTTATTTCAAAATACGATTGACGTTCAAATATACGAAGTGGACGAAGTATTGTATGCAGCGTATTATCCAAATCCTTCGAATAGAAATAAACATTTTTATTATTGTGAATTAGACTTCGGCTACGCACAGCCGATTTATCATATTAAAAGAAATGTTATTGTAGAGAAAAAACCGGTTAAAGTTGATTGCAAACACCGGAAGAAGTTGGATAAAGTGTATAATGAAGTTAGGACAGTATTTTGATATTTTTTAATAATTTGTAATAAATTATTTGCCTTTTTGACACTGTTTCTTTTGAATGATTTTCTGTATTTTATGTTATACAGACTGTAGCTGTACTTCGATCTGACTCCTTAGGTACCTACTGGAAGGTATCCGCAGTATCATTTAGCTGCTTAATTATTATCGTCTTTTGATTTTTATTTGGCGTAAGTATTATATTTGCTTTCTATGATTAATCAATTTTATTATATTTTACTTGGTGTACTTTTAGTTTTTCACCACAAAAACGTTTATTTTGTTTTAATCTTTATAGTTACGAATAACAATGTTATTTTTATGTTTTCAGAATCAGCCTCTGCCGCAGCCTTCGAATTAAAGTGACTGCAACAGTCTTCACAGCTAGGGCTTCGCAAATAGCAGCCAAGAAAGCAGGGTTCGAGGACCTCTACGAAATGACCTACGAAGAGCTAGCTAAGAAGGGATGCGTCTTTCCTGGAGTTGAGGAGGACACAAAATCTTCTAAGCTAATGGCCTTAGTCATTGATGAAAATTAAAATTTATAAGAAAATGTACATAAAAAAATATACATGTATAATAAAATTATAAAACATATATTATACCTACGTTTAGAAATGTACCTGCTTATTATATACGCTATGAAATGTAAAATATTTATTTGCGAAAGTAAAAATAAATTATTAAGAACGAATAGTTTAGTCAAACGATTTTATTTCTATGCCCTCTATGAGACGATAGCTGTAACATTTTTTAAGCGACATCTGTGATGCACTAGCGAAAATACGCGAAACTATGAACTTTCATAGTAACATGCCGACGTCACAAGATGTCGCCCTATTACGATTTTAAGAATAATTTTTTTTATTATTTTGGGCAAAAAGCAATATACAGTGCAAAAGATATCTTTATCACATTTGATTGTTATATAAAATTGATGGCCCCAGAATCAAGAACAGTTTTTAATTACAAAAAATCGGGAGCTTCTATCCCTTCATCTGGTAGTACCGAAAGCAAAATGGCGTCGCGTTGTGTCTAAAATGAAATGTCAAACGGTTGTTGACTCCCGTTGCGGATCAACTCGTAGCGCCTGTACGATTTGATAGAATTATTAAAATTCAAATAAACCCTGGCGATAAAACGCCAGATCGCGTTTATTTTTAACTAAACCGTGAAATGTAATGTTTGCTAGTGGGCCTTTCAAGAGGCTACGTGGACTATTTCAGAAACGAAAACATTAAAAGCCAATGCAAAAGAAAACATTTTTGTTTTTCCTAAACATCCTGCATTGAAAAGTGTTTGATTAAACTTTTGGCTCCGCGTTCATTTCCTTGTTTCGCCATCAATTAAAAAAGTGAGATTTATTTTAAAAATAGTGTTGTGAGCTTAGAGAAATAAAAAAAAGTGCCCAAAATATGTCAAATAGTGAAATTTTGTGAAAGTGCGTGTCTGTATACTAAATATGGATTTACTTTGATTCATCAAGGATTACCCCCTACATTGAAGGTATGTTTAAAAATACTATCTATTTTTATCCCAAAACATGGTCCCACTGAGATTAAATATTAAAGTACCTTCTTGATTCGTAAAAAGTTGAGAACAAATATTGTAAACAATCCTAAATTTTATGATGCTTGTTCAAATTCCAATAAATATTGCCAGAAATGAATTCATATGCCTAAAATCTTAGCATGTCCTTTGAGAAAAAAATAAACTTAACTTTTTAAGTGTATGTGAAATTAAATTATTAAATTATTCATGTGTGAGAGTGTTAATTAAGGAGCATCTAGGAACAGTAGTATATGCGCGTTGGTATTCAAATTCAATCTATTTTTTGTGAACTACAGAGCATTTGATTTAACCTTTTAACTGTCTAGAATTTTTCAGTGTCTTATTTATCAGACTGCGGGGAAATGAGCTGAATATTATATGCCTTATATATACAGACTACAGCGGTTAAAAGGTTAACATAACATTATATTTATAACTTTAGATTTATTAAGTTCATGCATTCAGGCCAAATTTCTCATCAATTAACACAGTGCAAAATTTAGCAGCAGCTTTCTTCTCATGATAATCAAGTGTGCAAATTTTTAATTAAATTAGGTCACTAGACTAGTAAATTACGCTAAATATATAATTAATACAAGATCAATAAGCTTACAAGACAGGGATCGGAAATGAGTATTTTTTGTATGGGAATGAAAACGGTATTTTTTTGTTCTTTGTTAATAATACGAAGTCGTTATCTAATAAAAACACAACAGGGACCTACATTTGGAGTATAAAATAAAGCAAAATATATGGTTATTTCAAAGTTTTTACAAAAAAAGGGTTCCGATCCCTGTTATAAAGATATTGAGAGGTACTGGTCAAACCCGATAACTCAAGCAAAAGGGTTTTTGAAATTGGAATTATATGTGACCATGGAGTTCTAATTTGAATGAAAAAATATTTTGATTTATCGGGTTTGACCTCCTACCCCTCTATATATGAGTAGTTGAGAGCCATTTCAATATTTGGCCGAAGTTATGGTCACTTATTTTCATCCCCCAATGCAAAAAGAGGGGTGTTATATATGTTTGACACCACTGTCTGTCTGTTTGTGTCATCGTAGCTCTCCAATGGATGGACCGATTTTGATGTGTTTTTCTTTACGTGATAGCGAGTTTCCTTGCAGTGGTTCTTAGCTATGTTTGATAGAAATCGATCCAGCAGTTTGAAGAGTATCAGCTCTTTTCCAAAATAATGTAAGCATTTTTGGCATAAAATGTTTTTTTTTGGCATTTAGCGTAGGGAGTTCCCGTTAGAAGACATCCATTTCAGCTCTTTCGACCTTTGTGACAACCCAGGGTCCATTTTCAGAACGGATCTCTGTCTGCCTAGATTTACCAGAAATAATGTCATTAACTGACCTTGGGACCTGAAGAGGAAACCGGTTCTCCATATAAGCAGTCCCCATTTTCCTCTCTCATCATCTGCCTGCGCCATTTCCCATCATCTGGGTTCAGTTCTCCTTGTCTGTTTTCGCCATTCTGGGCGATTTTGGGTGATATCTAATTTTCTTCTCTGGTTTTTTACTATGTCGGTGGCAAACAAGCATACGGCCCGCCCGATGGTTAGCAGTCTCTGTAGCCTATCGATATTGAATTTATAGAAAATATTTTTATGAAATTGGATGTTTATATCTAATAATCAGTGATCGGTTATTTGGATTCTCCCTCGCGGGATATCAAGTAGAAAAGTTAATATAGATACGACAGTTTCCCGCGATACCGAAGAAACCGTACAAAAATAAAACAATTTAAATTATCTCTTTTACTCTTACATGGCAACCAGTTGAGACAAAAACTTCTATTCTTTTCCTAATCTCAACATTTTATTTAAAGCAAAATATATTAAAACCTCCACAAAGTATTAGCTTATATATCTGTCATGATGGAAAAAATACTTCAAAATCTTGACATTGACATTTCATTATTTTCTCTGGATTACAGTTCTAATTATTTTTGGTGAGCAATAAAACCATTTGACATTGTGGACATTGTTTTTCTCAAACTACCTGTCAGTTGAAAGAAGTGTCATTCACTTTTTGATAACGAATTGATTTATTCAAACAATTAACCCGTAGTAACCATATATTAGCATAAGCAGTCTATCAAGACACGCGTACTTACTCGCCGAACTTTTATCCAAATGGCACAAAATGTGCCGCTTTGGAGGCAGCAAATGAGCTGTCAGTGTAAACACTTGTGCTCATTTGTTCGATTTAGACAAAAGAACGGTGAGTAAGTACTCGTCTATCAGCTACTTAGATGTTTTAAAGTGTAATAAAATAAACACATTGTATTTTTTTGCCTTTTCTAACAACATAAAGCCCGGATTCCCGGGGCATATCCATACTAACATAATGATTGAGGTCGTTCACCCCATGTCGAATCCAAAAAACCGATCACTGCTAATAATCTCGCCACCGTTTAGGAAAATCATGATCCTATTAACAGTTTATACACATTTTTTTTAGTTAGCCCGTTATAGTGTTCTACTGCTGGGCGATTGCCTCTCCCCGTGATCTCCACAGCTCCCGTATTTGTACGTACGTACCACGAAGGTGTCCAAGTCGTCCCGCCATCTCCATCTGGGCCTGCCAGCCACGTCTGTCTTAACTTGCGGTATCCACTTGGTGGCTATACTAGCCCACCATCCGGATGCATGCGGCAGACGTGACCCGCCCAGTCCCACTTCAGTCTGGCGGTCTTCGCCCGTACGTCAGCTATGCGTGTTTTAGAGCGCATTTTTTTATTAATGTTATTTTCTATAATTATTAATATTTATGTGAAAGAAGAGAGCAAGCTCTTAGTGGCGAAGAGGAAAATTTAGGCCTATCAGAGATGAAGATGGAACTTGGAAGCGAAGGAAGAATAGCTAGAGGACGTGGCTGCGGTGCCTAATATAATTGGCGAGATCAAAGCCACATGACACACGTGCTGTGAGAAGAGCCTATGTGGGGCGCGCGGGTGGAAATCGCCCGCCTGGGCGTCCTAGATACCGCTGGAGTGACGAAGCCCTAAAAAAACCTGTCCGTCCTCGGAATACCCAACTGGCGTGAAGTGACGCAGAATCCAAGAGTGGCGTTCTCGTGTCAGACGCCAAGATCCTTTTTAGGTCACTGAGCCAGTGAAGTAAAGTAATATTTCTGTGAAAACAACCTTCGTAAAAATGTTAGGTTTACATGTTAAATGCTAACAAAATCTGTCATATTTGTTTGCATTTCTATTGACGTCCACTTTAGCTATGCCCCTTCGTTGGTTTTTTATTATTTTAGTCTTTTTTAGGGGTCTCTTTCAAAAAGTCTGAGTGAAGTATTGGATAGCTAATTAATAAATGAACTGCCAGATAAAACTTCCTTCAAAACTTTGCACTTTATCTATCAGTTAAGCTTATTTGATTGTGAAACGCCAACGATGACTTTATTCGTCAGATAAATAGCAAGTTGCTTATTCAGGACTTTAATTGATAATTGGACATTGTGAAATAGATAGCTTAAGTTAGGTACTGTGGCCGCAGCATTAGAAACATTGTTTCTGTTTGTGTTCAAGCAGGAGAAACATTGTACATGCGTAATATGCGTATTCTTTAATCTGCGTTAATTGCCCTCAATTGATATGCGCGCGCCGATAAAGGGTCTTTGTTAATTACTCACAAATTAGGCGGACTAGCCTACATACCAGTGGCGGCGCGTAAAAATATTCGTTAGGTACTACGTACATTTTCAGTCTCATTAAACCGAAGTTTGACAGCGAATCACGTTCTCCCTCTCCAACGCATTTGTCACATGATTCGTTTTCTTTCTCGCTCACCTTTACAGCTCGGTAGAATACACCTAACGTCATATCATGGCAGAAATACTTTCGTTTGCGTCAAGTTCTACGAAAATCGACAATGGACTGTGTTGACAGACTTGATTCCTCATACTGTGTTGCAGGGATGTTACGAATGTCGCATTCTTCACATGAATCGTAAACATGAATGGATTGTAAACATGAATCGTACCATGAGTGAACCCCTTTAATATCGTTTACGATATCATTTACTTAATCGAAGACGATATCGGAAATCGCACAAAAACTCGTGCAATCATGAATATCGTAACGACGAGTCGAATTGAATAGAATAAAATATAATAGAATTATGTTATTCGTTATACGGAGAAGACTGTCTTAAGTTGAATTTAAGTCCCGTTTCTATAAATTAATAACGTGTATAAATCGTGAAAGTTTAAATAAGAACTTATTACACATCCTGCCGCTGCCCCTAATAGGTCTGAAAGGATTTGCTACAGATCGATTGTATAGTCTGTATCTTTAAGTCTTCTTCTTCCTCGCGTTGTCCCGGCATTTTGTCACGGCTCATGGGAGACTCGGGTCCGCCTGACAACTAATCCCAAGATTTGGCGTAGGCACTAGTTTTTACGAAAGCGACTGCTATCTGACCTTCCAACCCAGAGGGTAAACTATGTTTTCCTTCACCGAAAAGCGACTGGTAAATATCAAATACGAAATATCCGTAAGTACATAAGTTATGAAAACTCATTGGTACTAACCGGGGTTTGAACCCGCGACCTCCGGATTGCAAGTCGCACGCTCTTACCGCTAGGCTACCAGGGCTTGCAGTCTGTATCTTTAAGTATTTAAATTAAACAAAACAAACCACTATAAGTTCTATTGGGCAAGAATAAGTCAATGAATATCCGAAGGTGTCGAAACTTACATAAGTTTCACTACGATATATTACTTAATAAACTTAACAATGAAGCTATAACCGTGCTATTTGTTAATAGGAATATATCGGAATGATTTGATTAATCAATAGTAAATTAGTATCACAATATTTGCTATTACTTCGCCCTAGTAAATAACTTAAAACGAGACGGAATGTTTAGCCATTTGAGGGTAGATCAAAACATTACAAGACTAAACGAAAAAGGTTAAAGCTAGAACGATGAGGGAGGGATCCAGGCTGTTTTCAATTTGGTTGGTTAACTGATAAATGTTTCAAGTACCCGAAAATGTAATAAATAACACATTGTCACAGAATAAATAATAGTACTATCGTACGGAAAGGAAACTTCATACAAAACCGAAACAAGTCCCTTTCTAATGTAACTAACCCTTGCGGCTATTTAGGGTTGTTAAAATTCATGTAATTATCTTATCTGTGGTTGTGCACGCAAAGGGACGTCAAGTTGTGCCAACCCTAATAAGAGATGGAGGAGCGATGCCGAGCCGAACGGAGCCGAGGAAGCCCGATCGCTCTAGTTTCCTCCCCCTGACATTGTTTACATTTATTTGACTACCTAATGATACAGACTATAGGTTTATGATTATATTCCTTATTCTGTATAATATTTTTGAGAACGCGACCAACCGCGGCGGGAAACTAGACGCCAATGAAGAACAAATTGACATCTGGGAATGAACCAAAGTCATCCCCACTGCCAGGTGGAGGGAGAAATGTAGAAGGGGTATAGAAAGAGATACCAATAACCGGCGGGAAACGTGCAGCCTATCTCAATTAAATAAGCTTCGAATAACGGTCAAGTCAAATTAATACTTTCGTTTGCGTTTGCGTCAAATTCTACGAACATCGACAATGGAGTCAGTGTTGACCTGTTGACAGACATGCTTCCTCATATTGTGTTGTTAAGTCAACACTTGACTTAATTACATTTTTTCACGCAAAGAAATCCTACTAATTTTATTATGGTGGACTTTGGGAACAAATCATTTTATTGACGTAACGACCTACTGACGTAACCTACGAAGCCGATGGTCCCGGGTTCAAATCCTGGTAAGGGCATTTATTCGTGTGATGAGCATGGATATTTGTTCCTGAGTTGTGGGTGTTTTCTATGTATTTAAGTATTTATAAATATTAATATATAATATATTGTTGTCTAAGTACCCTCAACACAAGCCTTATTGAGCTTACTGTGGGACTTAGTCAATTTGTGTAATATTTATTTATTAAGGGTACAACTCTAGTCTTACCACCAGCTTGACACTGACATATTCGCTAGCGGATGCGTAACTTACTTTCTATGCATCTTGCTCGTACTGGCATATTAGTGCGAGCGAGATTTATAGAAAATTAGAAACGTTACGCAGACGTTAGCCAATACAAGGCTTAACAAAAATAATGGGGATCCGTTTTTCTGATTAGGAAAAAGTAGAAGAAACACTTACGCGAAATTTTTTTGGCCCTTGTTGATCGACTTGGACCATTACCATACCATTTTTCGCTGCAATTTTTTTTCTACTTTTGCCTAATCAGAACACGATACCCAATTTGCCCTTAAGAGGGAAGAATAGCTCTAACGAAATAACGGTAATTTTTCTATGTAATTCCATTTCGGGAGAAAACGGTTTCCACTAACTAAATTTTAACAAATAACTTTGATTTTGATGTCGATCGCTTCAGCATAATGTAATATTCTAGGTTTATAGGTTTCGCTTTAAAAAAAAAGTTTTACAAATTTTGAGAAACTCGGTTGGATAAAATTCGGAATGAGTATATCCGCGGTACTTTTAAAGTTGCAGTTATACATCATAAGATGCAGGAACGCCGTTTACGCTGGTATGTTCATGTAATGCGCAGAAACGAACACCACATGACGAGACGAGTGTTGGATATAGACGAGGGCAAGACAGGCAGAGGTCACCCGCCAACCAACTGGACTAGAACCATCTCCAAAGACATGACGGAGCTAGGCCTAACGCCAGCAATGACTAAAGATCGCAGCAAGTGGCGATCACGTATCAGGAGGGCCGATCCCAAATAGGAAATGCGCCAGGAGAATGATGATATAAACCTAATTTTTAATAACATACTCAAAAATCATGGATTTGGAAAATATTTAGGATTGGAAAAACGTCTTTTTTATGGACGTGATTCACGTGGTATACTTCCCTCTTACACGGATCCCCACTATTTTACTGGTATTTTACCCTGCAGGTTGTAACAATACATTAATAGTTTAAAAAACACTAGAAAAACACGCTTTCGTGTCCAAAGTCCATTACGTGACCTTTCTCACAAGTGCTAATGCCAGTGCCTATCTTCCGGCTTCATCATCACACCTTGAAACCTAATCGTGGTCAACGTTCATTACAAGACTTCTCTAACAAATCCAAACACAGCTATAATACGATGTTCCATCATGAAGTTCCAGTTCATATCTTCCGGCTCCATCATCAGATCAATTCGACAGTACCATATTATTGTATTGTCATCAGAACTATATACAGCTGCCAATTTTCATGATGCTACGATCCTTGGAAGATTGTTAAATTAGTTACCTTAGATTCCATTACATAGTTACATACAGGTCGACCTAATAAAAGCGTGTTAAATTTTTGCAAACTGACTTACAGTCACTGGTAAACTGGTCAAAGTCAATCTTTATTGCGTATCACAAATCACATTAGATGGAACGGAAGGTAGAAGTACATGTGACGCCCTTCAAGGGCACAGAAATTTAAGAGCACTAAATCTAATTTGAAAAAAGAAACAGTGAAAAACCAATAAGGGGTCATCCATTAATTACATCACACGAATTTCTAGGTTTTTTGACCCCTCCCACCCTCCTTGTCACACTTGGTCACATTTGCCAAAACCCCACCCCCCTGTTGTGACGTCACATTTTTCGAATTAAGTATTATTCATATTTTATCAAAATACTTTTTATAAAAGAAATATAAGTAATTTTATAACACAAAACCGATTAGGAAAGAAAATTAAACGAATTTAACGAATAATCGTTCCAAAAACTCGTTATTTACAACGAATAAAAAATCTAAAAATAAAATCGATTACTGGTGATGTTAAAGTGACGTCACAAAGTTTGTGACTCTCCCCTCCTTGCCACAACATGTCACATCTTCTTGACCCCCTCCCTCCCCCTAAACGTGTGATGTAATTAATGGATGACCCCTAATCTAAACATTGCAATTAAATACACGAGTTCTAGTATAAGCCATTAGTATTAGCATCAATCATTAGTACTCGTATTCTCTTCAACATATTCACTTAGGGAATAATAGCATTTATTTATTAGAAATATAGCCTCTCGTCTCGTTCAGCTGACTCATTGCATTTCACTGCACGCGTAGTACTTTCCACTTTCTTCTAGGACCGCAGAATACTTATTAGCCGACTGCGGCGGGCTAGTCTCGCGTTTATCTATGTAAATATTAATTACTTGTATCCTGTCTATTCATTTCATTTATTAGCCATGGGTCTACAGTATGGGGTTCTTAAAAAAAGGAGTGTACAGGTTTTTAAAGGGTCGGCAACGCGCATGTAACACCTCTGGAGTTGCAGGCGTCCATAGGCTGCGGTGACTGCTTACCATCAGGCGGGCCGTATGCTTGTTTGCCACCGTCGTGGTATATTAAAAAAGCGGTGGTGGCCGAGTACCAATGAGTTTTTCGGAACTTATGTACGAAATATCATTTGATATTTACCACTAGCTTTTCGGTGAAGGAAAACATCGTGACGATACCTGCATACATCTGCGAAGAAATTCAAAGGTGTATGTGAAGTCCCCAATCCGCATTGGGCTAACGTGGGGACTATAGCCCGAGCCCTCTCGCGCATGAGAGGAGGCCTGTGCCCAGCAGTAGGACGTATATAGGCTGAATTATTATTATATTATTAGCCATAAATTGTATGTTTACATAAGATGGTACATTTTTATAACATGTTGTTTGGTCTCAATACAATTTTACCAGATCGATGTAGCATAATACGACGACAAGCTTAATCAATGTATAGTTAGCAGCAAGTAAATTGTTAGTATAAATACGTATATAATGTCACTCCTTTTAACATGTGTAGCTTTACTGTAAGTGTTAATTTAAGGAATAAATAAAATAAAGAATACTTTATGATAATTTAAAATAAAGTATTTACAATAATAAATAACCTAGCATGCAATTCATTTTATCTTACATTTAATTTCATAAAGTCCTCGTTAAGGCTATAAGGACACAGCTCATTAAGATATTTCTTTAGACTAAGTAAGAATTAAGAATAGGCGAAAGAGACTTAATTTCGGTCGGTAAGGCGTTGTAAATTTTTGGCCAGTTAGGCCTAGTGGATAGTGACCCTGCCTACGAAGCCGATGGTCCCGGGTTCAAATCCTGTGTAAGGGCATTTATTCGTGTGATGAGCATGGGTGTTTTCTATGTATTTAAGTATTTATAAATATTGATATATTATATATATCGTTGCCTAAGTACCCTCAACACAAGCCTTATTGAGCTTACTGTGGGACTTAGTCAATTTGTGTAAAATGTTCTATAATATTTATTATTATTTATTTATGGCATCTCAAAAACATTGCTGTTTTACCAACAGGAGCCTGGACGTCATGAGCAAATATTTTATTGAGCCTATCTCTATTAAAATTGGTTTTCCGCGGATATATATATCAGGAACTTTTTACAAGCTCTTATTTAACTTGCCCAGTTATGTATGTTATTTTATTAATCTTGAAACCTAAATTTGACCCACTTCCCTATTTCCGATTGAGCTGAAAATTTGCATACTTATTGCAAGTCGAGTGACAAATTGACAATGCAATATTAGGGTATCATCGAGCTGATCTGATGACGGAGACAGGACAGGAGGTGGCCATAGGAACTCTGCGATGAAACTACCAACGCAACATACGCAAACTAGGGAATGCAATAACCGGCCAAACTTCATAACCGCTTTCGCTTACGGTTATGCCCGAAAAATAATCGATAATCGGTTACGGTTATTTTCGACAAAAAATGATAAATTTACAATCAAGTAATGAAAAAAACTCGAAAATAAACACAAAATACAGTAAAAGTTTAAATATGACCTTGGACGTAATACAATATTAAATGAAAATATTTCACAGATAAGGGAAGTGAATTTGGTATATTTTCGTCATTAAAGTAAAAAATTATAGTCACAGGCGTCACAGCCAATAAAGGCAGGATTTTGTAGTCCTTAGGTCAATTCATAGAATTTAAGTCATAAATAAATAACTGAAAATAACCGTAACCGGTTATTTGAGTTTCCAATAATCGCCTTCGCGGTTTGCGGTCGTCCAACTCTTCTAATGTTACACCACGAAGTTACTAACGTTTCTTTGTATCATGGGAATCTTGACTTGCTTTAATGATGTGGTAGACAAATAATTTCAGTTTTATTACTAATTGGCTGCAGTTTTTTTTATTATAAGACATATTTACACAAATTGACCAAGCCCCACGGTAAGCTCAAGAAGGCTTGTGTAGTGGGTACATAAATACTTAAATACATTAATAAATGCCCTTAGCGGGATTCGAAGCCAGGACCATCGGTTTCATAGGCAGGGTCACAACCGAATGGTCGTTCGTCGAGAATCTGTATATAGAAGTTAATACTGGTATTCAAATGGTTTTAGCAGTTTATGTCGTATAAATCTCTACATAAGATAAAGATATATTGTAGTGATTAATCTGCGCAAACCGATTTACGCAGTTTTAGCGATCGTGTGTATAAGGTAGTTGACTGCTTAATCAAATCAGTTTCATTTTTTGAACTGTGAAAACGATTAGCCACTGTGGAATCTATATGAAATACAGAACAATGACGTCATGCTCAAGCTACCTACTCTTTATAGTTGTTTCGGATTTATTAAATATAAATTGGGTCTCAAAGTAACTAGGTTTTTCTAATATTTTTCTGGTTCTTTACTTTCTGACAAATCGTTACGATAACCAACAACGATTTGTCTTACACATATAGAAGTAAACCCAAAGTTATTTCGGTTTGTCCAACTAAAGTTTGGCAAGAGTTGCTTGTCAGTGGAATATAGGCAAAGAGAATTATGCTGTTTTTTTCTTATGCTAGTATTATTGGACCCGGGTATGTCCTTAAACTACGTCCAAAAGAGAGGTATGGGCAATGTGAATGTCATCTCGCCTTGTGTGGTAGGGCACAGCACATCAGATGTCATTCCAGATCAAGAACAGAGCCCAACTGGGGAAGTACCTCCACCTTACAGAAAACCGCAGCCAAATAACACTAGACCCTACTCATAGTGTTGTGTTCCTGCCGGTGAGTAAGGTTGCCAGAGCTCAACGAGGGGGGTGGGGTTAGGGTCGGCAACGCGCATGTAACTCCTCTGGAGTTGCAGGTGTACATAGGCTACGGAGACTGCTTACCATCAGGCAGGCCGTATGCTTGTTTGCCACCGACGTAGTATAAAAAAAAATTATAACCCCAAAAATAGAGACAATTATAGTTTTTTATTCGATTTTTTTTCCATTAGTCTATAGTATTCCATTGCTGGGCAAAGACCTCCCCTGTTCATATTAGTTCCTATTCAATTCAGACTTTAGTATGATTGCCAAAGTATTGTCGCGATTTAACTAAATTATTCTTGGTAGCCATATTAACATAGCCGTTTCAGAACTGGGTTAAACCGCAAGGATTCCGACCTATATACCAGCTGCCGCGAATTCCTGCTAAGTGGAGTAAATACAGGGCCACATAATTGTGTAAACCTTAGAATAATCTTAAAGACAGACCTTTTGTTATTGAAACAAGGTGCTTATTGCTTTGATTTTTGTAACACCTGGCCCGCAGAGAAACCCTTTATATGCTTTATAGTGATTATTAAGTTTTATTATTGACTAAGTAAGCTTAGCCAGTTTAGCCACATTATTGCAAGTGGACGATTGTATGTAATACTACATATTGTCCGGTGAGGTGAGGCGCGTGAAGCGCGTTCAAGGTTACTTTGTCGGCCTAGGCCATCGACGTACGAAATGCTATTGCCGGCACGGTTGTCTCAAGCGCGAACAACGCAGCCTACTGTGCGAATGTAAAAACAATATTTCTACGAATATTTTGAGAAAAAATAATATGTTTTTATTTCTCAAAAACAAACACGTATACGGTTTATTCCCTGATCCTGAATCATTTTTCAATTCATACGTGTTTTGGGCTGCGGCGCGGACCTCTATCACCTCTATGCCTGAGATATAGGCGTGTACATGACGTTCTTGGTTTTGACAAAAGGTTATTTTACATAAAGAGCAAGTAGCTATTATAATTACAGGGGAGCAGAGTAGGGCAGTATTTCGGTAGTTCACAGTTCATAAAATTAGCTAAATATGGGATCCTCGAGAAATCCTGTACATCCTATCCTGTCCTGTACATGTCGAGCAGAAGTTGATAACTTGAGATATCAAATTTAAGAAATATGAACCTCATGTAATTCTCTTTTAATTTCAACTTTCTTTTTTTAAATATTTTCACATTCAAACTGATCGCATAACGCCTCTGTTTTTTGAAGTCGGGCCTAACATTAGGCGAAGTAGAACTGCTGATGAGTTTCATATGATCGCATGCCGTTTTGTGGTAATTTTTTTATTGAAGCCGTTTTATTAAGTCCAATCGAAAGGGACATGATAAATGATAATACAGCTTGTGCTACCCATACCGGGTAGATATCGCGAATATCACCAATGAGTCAGCCCGACGCGACGCCCGACCTTTCGTCCAAAATGGCACGACCTTTCAACTGACAATCCCTCGCTAATGCGAATGCTGTTTACTTTCATCCCATGGGACCCTTTACCAAGATAATTACAAGTGTTTCTATATTATTATCATAAGTTTTAAATTTCGTTTTTGGTACAAGATTTTATCGCTGACTGTACTTTCTTTACATCTTACTTCCTGAGTCATGGGTGTTTTCTATTTATTTAAGTATTTATAAATATTTATATATTATATATATCGTTGTCTAAGTACCCTCAACACAAGCCTTATGGAGCTTACTGTGGGACTTAGTCAATTTGTGTAATAATGTCCTATAATATTTATTTATTTATATTTAGATGCCGATCCTAATAAAATATTAATATGAAATTAATAAATCTAATCATTCCTATAAATTAGAAATATGAAGATAATTTTCTATGTTATTGTACACCAGTCTCTAGAGGCATAAAATGGCGAGTCATCCAAGGGCAGAGGGTTGGCAGGTGACGTCATCGTCGGTTATGTATTACGAGTGTCACCCCTATTACTAGCGACCGGTTATAGACACTCCCGTTTTACTTTGTTGCGAGAATTTTGTGTCACGCAAAACCACAGTAATTTGTGACGGGTAAAGGTACTTTATAATAAAATAATAAATGATAATAAATATTTGCATGGGGACAATCTTACACAGATCGATCTAGCCCCTAACTTCGCAATTGTCAGCTTTTGCGAAAAACTGACAGGCCGATATCGTCCGGCGAACTGATAATCATTGGGCCCCTTAAGCAAAGCTTGTACAGTCAAGTGTAAAAATATGGGTGTACACATCTTACTCAAAAATATGTCCCACAGCATCTTATTCCAGTGTAATAAGAGCGTAGTACCATATTCTTTCGATACATATTTTTGCACTTGACTGTACTATGGGTACTAGGCGACGATATACATACGTATATACATAAATACATACTTATATAATATACATAGGAAACCCCCATGACTTAGGAACAAATATCTGTGTTCATCACACAGATAAATGCCCTTATTGGGACTCAAACCCGGGATCATCGGCTTCATAGGCAGGCTCACTACTTTACTGGGTGCCCTGTACACTATGAGGTCCCTAAAATCGGCCTTTGTAATAACTTTCCACGCCACGTTTCACATAATACCACTACGGCTGTGTCCTTGATACATTCTATCCCCATTTTTTTCGTGTTTATTCCGATCAGAATGAGGACCTAAAAATTTTTCATCAAAATCTGACAAAAAAATAAAAAGTTCAGACATGTAGGTACAACGTGCAGAATGCCTGTTACTCCTAAATACTCCTGGATCGTAAACGGTTCCCTTGACCCAAATACGGTTTTGCGCATTGCGGGCGCTCGGACACCACGTCTTATCTGTCTCAAATTAATTTTACATTTTAAAGACATGACTTATGTTCTTCATAGAAAATATCGGGTTTTATATTTGACGCGTATTTGTATGTATATAAGTGTCATAAGTGACACCTAAATAAATTTATTAAACAATTGGATGCTTTTTATTATTACAAGCTTTTATTTAATTGTCTGTCGGTCTGTAATCAAATCTTGCAAGTTAAATTTTACCCACTTCCCGGTTTCCTATGAAGATGAAAATTTGCATACATATGTAAGTCGGGTGACAATGCAATATTATGGTACCATCGAGCTGACCTGATGATGGAGACTGGAGGTGACCATAGGAACTCCGTGTTAAAACAACGCAACCTAATTGTGTTTGGGGTTTTTAGAAGTGTCTCGATGAGTATTAGTTGCCTGTGGAAAGAAAAGTAAGGTCAGCTATAAAAGCTTGTACCAAAAATGAAATGTTTGTCTACAACTTATTAACGATTGAAGTGTTTAGAGATTTTTTCTAAATCGGTGGTTAACCTAGGCGTTGTTTCTATAAAATTTAAAATTGACAAGTGTAAATTCAAAAATCGTCTTTAGTATTTTTCTATGCTGTTACTCGTAGGTATCACTAACTATAATAATAATTCAACCTATATACGTCCCACTGCTGGGCACAGGCCTCCTCTCATGGGCGAGAGGGCTCGGGCTGTAGTCCCCACGCTAGCCCAATGCGGATTCGGGACTTCACATACACCTTTGAATTTCATCGCAGATGTATGCAGGTTTCCTCACGATGTTTTCCTTCACCGAAAAGCTGGTGGTAAATATTAAATGACTGGTGTGGTAAATATGAAATATGAATGAAAAACTCATTGGTACGAGCGATATGCATAGAAAGCTCTCGCTAGCGAATACGTCAGTGTCAGACTGGTGGTAAGGCGTGTAAATCGACGTTTGATTTGCGTTATCAGTATGTAATTGTTGAAGTTCTAGACTTGTTAAATTGTTAGTTAAGTTTTTTTAATAAAATACGTCCCTTAGATGTACTGTGTAAGTTGTGTAACGTAGGTATATTGTACTCACAAATAGAAACTAAATATATTTATTGACTAACTTTTCCTGCATTGCATCAGTTTTCAGACAAAGCTTCAGTTAGTCACTCGTGAGTCAGTTCTGAAATGAACGTTTCGTGGAATCCGAGGGGGATAAATTCCCCTCGTATCTCGCCATGGTGTCTGGGGGGGATTCTGTTTGTTTTTAGAAGACAGCTCAATAAAGATAGGAATTTACTTGCCATTGGACAGAATAAGCAACAGATTTTGCTTTTAATACCACGTCGTTGGAAACAAGCACGGCCTACCAGATGGTAAGCAGTAAGCGATGAGTAAAGTAGGTAGAGTGATGATTTCTTTGCCATTAACGAGGGGTTGCATTTTCCAAAATTAAGTTTTATATCACATGTCATTCAATAGGTTTAGTAAAAAAACCGGGCAACTGCGAGTCGGACCCGCGCACGAAGGGTTCCGTACCATTATGTATAAAAACGGCAAAAATAATATGTTTGTTGTATGGGATCCCCCCTTAAATTTATTTTATTCTGTTTTTAGTATTTGTTGTTATAGCGGCAACAGAAATACATCATCTGTGAAAATTTCAACTGTCTAGCTATCACGGTTCATGAGATACAGCTTGGTGACAGACGGACGGACGGACAGCGAAGTCTCAGTAATAGGGTCCCGTTTGACCCTTTGGGTACGGAAACCTAAAAACAGTCTGACTGAGGTAGAGAAAGACCCAGAAAACATCATGGTGCGATAATATAAGGAGTTGGATCGGTACTGCAGACGCTACCATTCTGGGTAGAGTGGCGAAACAGAGAGAGGACCTTCGCATGGTGATCGCCGACATCCGTTAGGAAATGGCACGCTGAAGAAAAAGAAGAAGAAGAAAGAATCAGCCCATGTAACTTGTAAATTCCTGGAATTTTCGCGCAAGTTAAATTTTTAAGAAGAGTTAATATGATCTTGAATGAAGTATATGTATATAAATACTCTGAAGTATATTCTATGTCCCTTTCTTGAGAAAATTATATTATGAAATATCCCACGTTAATAGCAAATTTGAAGATAAACAAAACCTTACCAGACAACCAATAGACTTCAGGTTTTTAGGGTTCCGTAGTCAACTAGGAACCCTTATAGATTCGCCGTGTCCGTCTGTCTGTCTGTCTGTCTGTCTGTCCGAGGCTTTGCTCCGTGGTCGTTAGTGCTAGAAAGCTGAAATTTGGCATGGATATATAAATCAATAAAGCCGACAAAGTCGTACAATAAAATCTAAAAATTTAATTTTTTGTAGGGTACCTCCCCTACACGTAAAGTGGGGGTGAATTTTTTTTTTCGCTTCAACCCTAGAGTGTGGGGTATCGTTGGAAAGGTCTTTCAAAACGAATAGGGGTTTTCAAGAAACATTTTTTGATATAGTGAATATATTCGGAGATAATCGCTCCGAAAGAAAAAAAAAATGTGTCCCCCCCCTCTAACTTTTGAACCATAGGTCCAAAAAATATGAAAAAAATCGTGGAAGTAGAGCTTAAGAAAGACATTAAATGAAAACTATAGCGGATATGATCAGTTTAGCTGTTTTTGAGTTATTGCAAAAAGTTTTCCCTTCATAGTAAGAAAGACTTACTTTAATTAGGTACTGCTTATGCAAATTTGCCTATTTGTTTAACTCGGGTGAAAGGTACCGTTTCATCCCTTGGTTAACAATTTACTATACTTTAAGCTCCAGTTTAGCTTATATTGACGGAAGAGTAACTACGGAACCCTACACTGAGCGTGGCCCGACATGCTCTTGGCCAGTTATTGTAAAGAAGAGAATGCGGCGAATCGTAGGAGTCTACTGACCACGGACCATCTCTAATACTAAATTATGGGAATTGACCGGACAAAACCCTTTAGCTAAGGAGATACTTCTGCGGAAATGGCACTAGATATGACTAAGGCCAAACAACCACCTATCCAAGCATGGGCTGACTTGGAAAATTCTCGGAAAAAGGGGTCAAGGTCGCCCACGTACCACCTGGAGGCGCACAGTGGAAAAGGAGGCTGCATCAGTTGAATTCAGTTGGCATCGGCTGGGCGGAGCTGGAGGAGGCCGCGCTGGACCGTGAAAAATGGAAATCCCTCCTGAGAGCCCTATGCCCCTGATGAGGGATAACAGGATACCATCATCATCAAACAAAATATTGAATTGAATAAATGTACGACCTCTCAGTACCCTCTCAAAGTTTGCCCTACATTCAACCTCCAGTTTGTTTAATATTATAGGTATGTAAGGTATGCCTATGACTATTAGTATTGTCGCGACGTCTAGCCGAGACGGCGTCATTAATATACCTATTAGATAGTTATGTTATCCAAGCCTTGAACTCTGTTGAATATCTATCTGTCCTGTCCTCGTATACAATAGCCATCAGATATATTGGAGCAGCCAAGGAGATCACAAATATCTGACCTCTATTATCAAGAGGTTAAAGTGCATGATCAGATATTTTTGAGCACCTTGGCCGCTCCAATATCTAATGGCGCTTGTACTGATGAAGCGAAAAGCTTGAATCTCAGCTTTCTATGTTTAGTAAAACACATTACCCTCCTTTGCGTCGCGATGTCGGGTAAAAATGGAGACCTAAGCTTTCGAATGTTACAAGAGGAATCATTCTTATAAAAACTAAAAACCCGTCTGCTTAATATATTATATTTTTAAAATGGTCTTTTCACTAGATTGATGCCCATATGCTATGGTAAAAAAAAATAACCCCCGACCGTCTTTTTTTCATTTGCGGGTTCCATTTACATAGTTACTGTACTACAACTCTGACGAATTCAACGACACCTGATATGTCAAAAACCGTAGACGTTTGAGCCGTAGGGCGTAGGCGTACCAAAGAAATATACAGACATTATATACGCTCGAAAAACGTTACCTTCTTTCTGATGCAGTCGGGTAAAATAAACACTATTTTCTATATCGGTCCAGCCATTGAAGTACAAATTACAAATAAATAAATAAACACATTTAAGGATGCGCGTTTCTCGTCTTTACAAAAAAAAATAGATACTAGTCTGTTACGCAAATTAATTATGAAAAAAAAAGAAAAACAAAAAGTTGTTTCGCCCAACGTGGGGCTCGAACCCACGACCCTGAGATTAAGAGTCTCATGCTCTACCGACTGAGCTAGCCGGGCTGTGTCCGAGTGACCCAATTTAGCTTACCGCTTCTGAGCAAGGTCAACTCTTGAGAACAAGTTTACCTTCTCGTCAAAAGGGTATAACTTTATGGAATGTACATGTCGCTTTCGATCTTTTTTATTTTCTAAGTAGTATTCAAACCGTAAGAAAAGTAATGACCTTATGTGAAAGTATATAAGATTCATATTAGTCTGCCACGGTACGCTGTTAATTTAACTGGCTAGCTGGCTACCTATGAATAAATTTGATTTTTAAATATCGAATGCGAGCAATATTAGAATTGCCAGTTTTGAGATTTATTTTTAAATACGTAAATACGTGAGAGCAGAATTTATGGTTTCCGTTTTGAAACGAAAATAAAATAACACTAAAACATGTTTTAAAATAATATGTATATTGAAAGCGTGATTAACATGATTTTTATTGACTACTTTTCTTAAATCTTACAGGCATATCACGAGATTATCTATAAAACTCGGTTTTTCATACAAACGTATATACTCTTTTATTTTAAACGACTTGCGAGAGTGCTCTGAAACTTTGTACTTACAATAGGATCCTGTAATTAGTTTATGTAGCTTCAGATACCATAGTAAAAAAATACAGAGAATTTAAGTTTTTCATACAAAACTCGTTTTTGCTATATTTCGTTTGTTTTATGAACTGGAGCTATATTAAACGAATTACAGGACTAGATATACGTCATGTCATTGTATTATAAGTTTCATTACAATCCAACACGTAGTTTTAAAATGAGATCGAAACTCCCTTTGTATAGGAAGGTGAAATTCGGCCGAGCTTGCCGGGGACTCTTAATATTTGGATTAATAGTACATTACTAT
This sequence comes from Cydia pomonella, assembly GCF_033807575.1. NCBI lineage: Eukaryota > Metazoa > Arthropoda > Insecta > Lepidoptera > Tortricidae > Cydia > Cydia pomonella. The sequence continues at coordinate 3,801,430 of NC_084730.1, forward strand.
AGAGGCCGGGAAACGTAGGGTTGCAGGCCAAGTACCTAGATATATATGGCTGAGCGTAGCGGATAGAGATACGCGGCCGGCAACCCCGTTTCTCGCCGAGATATGTATAGTGCTTTTCTCAAACTTGCAATTAAAACAAAAAAATTGTAGTCAATTTGTTTTGTGGCGACCTACTCGGCTCGCCACTCTACCAGCGGTGTACAACCTTACGCGCGTAAGTCCGCGCGCCTGCGTGATGCGCCACCGCCGTTGCTTAGCAACGAATATGCACAACAAATCCCCGTACCAAGCTAACTGAAGCTAGTTGATGGTTGGATGCCAAGACGTTGTGTCACAATTAGACGTTAAAAAACAAAAGAAGGTTGCTTTACAGTCCTAGGTGGGTAAGGCTGTATGAAATTCCTTTACATATCATCTTCACTCATCGCACCTGATATGTAGTATTTCCGGACCTAATATGACGTAAGTCATGTCATCATTTTATAGCAAGTTTGAGAAAAATGGTATTATACAAAGACGCACCGAAAGTGGAAACAGGATATTTCAAAATCAAATTCCTCCAAACTGAAACCTATCAGGCCTTTAAAAGTATACATTTTTATACATTTTATGGTATGATTACACTATTTATTGACTACACGGTGGTCACGCTTACGACTTAAACGTTTTGTAGGTTTTTTAGGGTTCCGTACCCGAATTTTGGTATAATTTGTGCCGGTTTCTCGAACAACGTATGAAGCATTTCATGGGTTGTCCCGTACATATTTTGTCTCGTGTATAATTTATTTATTTATTTAATCTTTATTGCACAAAAGAAAACCTTATAGTACAAAAGGCGGACTTAATGCCATGAGGCATTCTCTACCAGTCAACCTTTAGGCAAAGCTGAGAGATTGTAGGCGGTGCTACTTAACAACAACAACCAAATATAATACAATAACATACCATACATACATATATACATACTTATATTACGTATAAAATATACATAAATATTGACAAAACATAATATCGGAATTTATTTTTTAGTATTTTAAGGCGATGACTATTTTGCTAAGGCTGGTATTCCACCTGTCCAATTGCTTGGTCCAATGAGTATTTGCGTCTCACATTTTGCTTAATGAGAGAGTGTGGCGCAATGCGCAGTGGACCAAGAAATTGGACAGGTAAGCAATTCAGGAACTCCTATTCCAGCAAATCTTCAAAAAAATCGTTTTTATGGGACAATGGAAGACAAGTGTGTGGAATGCTCAATAAGGAATTAGGGTTACCATGTGAAAAAATAGAAAACTATACTCTGGCAAGGCAACTGTCGGACGGGACGATCCTCCGCGCCTACATTGTCAAAATTGCCGCTTTTTTCTACTGACAAAGCTAAAGCCAGAATATATGTATTTATTTATATACCCACCAGTAGCGGCGCGTGAAAATTCTGGCTAGGCAACTCGGAACAAAAAGACACCTTAACATTATGTACTTTTTTTTCATGATAAAAGTGAGGCGTGCGCAAGGTGTGTCCTTGGGCGCGAGCTTTTGCAGTTAGTGTATAACCACCTTTGCCATACTATTATCGTATTATCAATTCCAAGGTAATGTAATACGTAGTGTTTTCATTATGGATATATTTTTAATTTTAATGATGATATATAAGTTTGGTTTATGTAGCAATAAATTTTAGGCAAGCCGGTGGGAATCGAGTTGTATGGACCCGCCGCCCCTGATACCCACACCTAAACCTCAGTGAAAGAAAGACCTCTTCTACACAACCTTTTCATGTATTCTATAAATGCGGCAGTTTTTTTCAAACCGCTGTCCTTTTCCTCTCTGTAAATCTCACCTGTGTTTTTAAATCTTAATATTACGGAACCATCCATGTGCGACTCCCGACTTTGCCTGGCTTTTTAACGAAATCCCAATAATGATTGGCTATTTAGTACCGTTATTTGATTTGTAAGATATTTGTGGGTCGTTACCATATCGTAGAATAAATAATTGACCGAACATCGACACACATGCCATGCGTAGTTTTCGTTTCGATGCGGTGTGACCTGATGCAGTGTCATGACAAGCTTTTAATAATAAAGTGACAAGGTAGTAGGGGTATTGAAAATATATTAGGTTTTATCATGCGAAGATCCGTTGCCTCGTTGGGTGGATGACATTCGAAAAATCGCGAGACAGTTCTGGATGCGACTAGTCCAGGACCGGGATAAGTTGCGTACACGAAGAGAGGCCTATGCTCAGCAGTGGGCGACTGGAAGCTAAACTGATGATTAGGTCTAGCTAAACGTAAATTACTCAGAACTATCGCTTATAGGGTGGTTGACTGTTAAGTCAAATCAAGTGGTTTTTTTTCTCTCTCTTAGAACAGTCAAAACGATTCGCGACTACGACGTCAGGTTCATCCTTTTTTTATTGATTATATATATATATATATATATTTATTGTGTAATGTAATACAGTCAACAACCATGGACTTACACACCCTATATTGTCCCTATTTTGCTTGTTTGCTTAGCCGTTGCTGTATGTACAATTTTTTTTTGCGACAATAGATGACTTTTTATTTATTTATTATATGTGCGGGTCGGACTGAAAATATTGTCTTTCCTGGGTTCCACTTTTCGTATCATTCCGTTTCATTTTAATCTCTATGCAGTCAATAGTAATGTCTACACCGTGTTTTTATTGAATTCTGTTAACTTAGGGGCATGAGTATATAAGATTACGTTTAAGGAAACTAAATTTACAAAAAAAAATCTTTTCACTAGATTTTTTTTATAAAAAGTATTTGAATGTTACATATAACGTTGTTGTAACATAGGTATTTCATTTTATTTAACCAAACAACTGAAAACTATGACATATCAATGTTATTTCTAACATCGATCGTCCGAGATAGTACTGACGTTTAGTAGCAAATTTATTAACTCGTACTAAACACTAATCAATATGTAAATAGGCCCTTTTTTTTTTTTTTTTTTTTGATGACCCAGGGGGAATCCGTTATGGATCCCACTGGCCCGGGAGAAGCCGAGTGGGTATGTCCGACTCCCACGGACTAAACCCCCTGGGGTGTTCTGGCGCTCGCTTTGTTGACGGGGTTTCGGGAACACGGTTGCAGGCCACCGATACCCTGCCGGCGTTGCCCTTGCGGGACCATCTTTTCGGGCTGCTCGAGCAGCCTACTTCACTGAAGGCACCTCGGAACACGCGAGGGCCTTCCAGCTCGGAATCTCTTCAGGCGGGTGATAGAACTCCCGACCCATCACCCGCAGGGTTCCGTTAGGGTGGCAGCATTCGGGCCGCGAAGGCTCTTCGCCGCCTGCCCGGCCTCCTGCGGCGCTGAGGGAGCGAGCTCGCATCATCCTCGCGCATTCGCTCTGCCGCCTCCTTCTCCGTCATAACGGTGACACTGAAGGAGGTCACTGCCGCCCATGCCTCCTCACTGTCCACCATGCGGCGGATTAGCGCCGGCAGTGAGAGGTCACCTCCTATAGCCGTGGACAGGACAGCGCGAGGCTCCGCCCACGCAGGGCACTCTTCGCGCGTGTGCTTGGCCGTATCCACGGCTCCTCCTCCACAGTGGTGACACGCCGTTGTCGGCTCTCTTCCCACCCTCTCACACAAGTACCAGCCGAAGCAGCCGTGCCCCGTCAGGAGCTGTGTGAGATGGAAGGAGGGTGCGCCATGTTTGCGTTCGACCCATTCCTTCAGAACGGGCCGAATAGCAGCCACCAGGTCCCGGCTAGCTCCCGGGATCTCTAAACGCTCCGACCACTTTTCGAAGAGCACTTCTCGCGCCTCTTCCCGCCACTGGCGAACTTCTTGAGGGGCGGGCCAGTTTTCCTCCCTCCTAGCAGCCTGCACCCGCCAATAGACAGCGGACTGCACTTTGGCTTCAAGGTCCCATGGCGGGCTTCCAGCCAGCAGGCAATGTAAATAGGCCCTAAGGCAAGTGTACGCGAATACGCGCTCATAGGGGCCTTATAAGATAAAAATAAATTATTGATTATCTCCGAAATGGAGTTAATTAGAATACCGGTGTCTTTGAGAAAGTTGCTTAATTTAAGCTCAGGAATGCACCCTTGAAATTAACGGAAAAAAACACGGTGTATAAATACTCAATAGTTGTCATTATTATTGATAGTGTCTGGTTCCCAATTTCAGTTAGCAGATTTCTTTCAGTTAGCATTACAATGTTAATATTAATGTCATTCAAAGTAATGTTATTCTTACTTATAACTGATTGTATTTGGTCCGTATCCGCAATCATATTATATGATAGTAATGCTCAATTGCTCAGAGACCGGACAGCCCTTTCCTCGATAAAAGTATTTCAATGCCCTTTAAGAAGCCAGTGAACCCAGTGAAAGACTTACCAGTTCGAACAGGCCGAACTGCTAGCCCATTCATTTGACTATCCCTTACCAAAAAACTTACTAATCATAATTTGCAGTTGCTTAAATACTGCTATCCATATGCATTGCATTCCCATTATAAGGGTCACCCTAACAATTTAGCACAATTAGTACCAAATACAACTTTTGTAGGTGCCCTGTGTTGATTAGTATTTATTTATACATATTGTAGTGCTTCTTCTCGCATGGTTACTCTAAACTATTACTACTACAACAATCGGGATACTTGCAGGTACTCTGACCTAACCAGTTCATTACGATGCGTCCTCTTTGACGGCCTCAACCCAAGTGCACGAGCCTGTCCAAAATTTACCGTGTCCCCACCACTTGTTAAAATTACCGTGTTGCCAACAGTATAATGTTATTTTTTCAACTACCCCTGTATTAATCGGGGTAACATAATAATGTTGTCACAGTATAATTATTATTTATCTGCTATCTTAAAAGTAAACATAAATAAATCATGACATTATGAAACCTTTTACAATCTCTACTAAAATAGACACTGTCAGTTCTGATTACATTATATAGTAGACGAGCGCTCGCTATCAGATGCGAAGTAATGTGTACTCTATGAACAAGATACACGGTTTAAATTAGCACGCTTATATGCTAAAGGGTAACCCTTTATCAACCTAACGATTGTAAGCAATATGCAAGGTATTGGTGAGCGGATGATAAATAAATAAATGGTATAGGGACATTCTTACACAAAATGACTAAGTCCCACGGTAAGCCAACAACGCTTGTGTTTTGGGAACAAATATCTGTGCTCATCACATAAATAAATGCCCTTATCGGGATTCGAATTCAGGACCATCGGCTTCATAGGCAGGGTCACTACCTACTAGGCCAGAATCGTCGTCAAAAGATAAGGGTTTTGCTTTTGTGTGGGTATTTTTTATGATACCGATTAATCAAATGGGTTACTGTTTAGATAAGGGCTTTAAAAGCAAATTGAAAAGGTTTTGTCTGGCAAAGGGTATGGTGAGTGGTGAGTTAAGCCTTTCATAAGGGAAGGGATAGCCGACCGGTCCCTGGACTAAAGCTAGTTCGTTGACTGTTGGATTGGGTACCTACCTAAACCAGTAACTATTTACACAATAACTCATAACTTACTTGTTTTCGCCGTAATCAAACAAAAACCGTTGTTTTCACAACCGGAATTTGCTACAGGTTATTCCTAATGTTTGGATTGTTCGATGATTGATTTTACCTTTTTTTTCAGATACGCAACCATGCAACGACGTAGGTTGTGAAATCTGGATACCGACGGCGAAAACGTAAGTTTACTGTTACCGAAGTTTCATTGAATGTAGAAAAGTTGTAAAGTTATATAATTTTATTATTTTGGTAATTAATAAAAATGGTAAGTGTTGTGGTTGTCTTTAAACTAAAGCCAGTGCGGTAAAATTAACAATTGCTTTGTTTTCTTATGTACCATGTTAATTGGATGGGACAAAAATAAAAATGAAACACTATACACCGTGTTTTTTTATTTCTGTTAATTTCAAGGGTGCATCCCTGAGCTTAAATTAAGTAACTTTCTCAAAGACACGAGCATTTCGGAGATAGTCAATTATTAATTTTTATCTTATAAAGCCCTTACGAGCGTATACACTTGCATTAGGGCCTGTTTACATATTGATTAGTGTTTAGTACGAGTTGTTTGATTGAGTTAAATCTAATGCCTGTGTTACACTTACAACAACGCTATATTCAACATTTAATTACTTACTTTTTATGAAAATAAAAATAATAAAAAAATAGTATAAAAATATGTAGTAATAAAAAAATAGTTTTTGGAAAATTAACTATGCCATTTAGTTTCCTTAAACGTACTTACCGATACCAATAAAAACACGGTGTATAATATACTTACTCGTATAGAATTCTCATTGTCTAGCTAGCCTAAGAAAACTTATTTTTGATAGTGAATCACGTTGTGTGCGCCGGGAGCATTGGAACAATTGAGTGAAATACCCAGAGGGTCTACCGCGAACACCGAAGTTCGTAAATAGCGGGCATCGCTCTCTTTTACTCCAATTAAGACGTAATTAGAGTGACTGAGAAAGATGCCCGCAATCTGCGGTGTTCGCGGTAGGCCCTCTGATCGGTCGCCAGTCGCCACGGCGTTTTAATTAATACTTATGCATACATATCACGAAGGTGGACACATAAAAATTAAAATGTTCTATGTATAAAATCCATTATTTTCTTTAAGGCCCAGTTAGCGTTCTTATCTCACTCTCACTGATCGTAAGCGTGAGCGAGATGGAAGTGGAAGTGCGTGCCGAAGAGCGCGGATATCATTGTTTTGAATAGTTATTTTTAATTATTTTTAAAAAGTCTCTAAGAAAACCGAATTTAACCAATTTGCAAGACCGAAGTGATTCCATAAGTATCCCGTGGAATTTTTTTTTATGGAACCTCTAAAAAATTGTGTTTTAAAAATAAATAAAGTAATCGCCGAGTGCCCTCAACCTCAAGCATAATATTGGTCATTTATATAAATAATAGTACATTACGATACAAGTGCGAAAAATAGGAAATTCGAAACGAGTGGCGATAAATTAAAACACGACCGAAGGGAGTGTTTTAAATCGACACGAGTTGCGAATTACCTATTCGCACATGTATCGTACAACGTTTTACAGTACATATGGCCCTTTAAATGTTCGACACAGTAACGTAATATGCTACTTCTCGCACTAGTGCTATGTATGCCGTTCTATTAACATGCTTAGTAGGGGGCCCATTATGGACATTGGTTATAACGACCACAAAAACGCAAGTTTGATACATTTAAGTACCATAAAATCAGTATTTCAATGAACTTTTGTCCCCTGGACAACTAATCGTAACCATGGCAACGAGTGACGCTAAAAAGTTGATTCTCCCAATAGTAGATTTTGTATAATACAATTTGTGTATTTTTTAAGAAATTGTCAGCAAAATCACATTTTAAGTTTCGACGGGGTGAATTGCCCCGTTTGACGGTACGGTCACGTCTGAAAATATCGATACGGACTAAGTGCCAAAACTATGTATACACTACCCTAATGTATGTGCCATAAGGTTGTGTACTTATACATATTTTTGGCACTTCGATTGTGTCGATGTTTTCAGACGTGATTGTACCTAGTCATATTACGAAGGTGGACATATAATGTTCTTTGTATAAAATCCATTCATTTCTTTAACAACACTTGAATATATGAATATAATTGATCGTTTTAGCTTACAATAAAAGTGCGAATCATTTTTCATGACGATGCTCTATTGAAATGAACATATAATTCTATAATTTTTATAACCTAATACTTCTAATAAAATAAAGCCTTAGAATGACGATGCTTATAACTTCCTAACTGTACTCATCAATACAATTACAATACATTTGTATACTTATTATTTAGTATTTTATTAGTTATCGGTGCACCGACTTTGACAGGATAAAGTATGGCAATGTCATTATAAACGTCACATTTTCATTGAAATTTAACGTTAGAATTAGATACTCGTACTTACCTGTGATTGTAAAGGACAATTTTGTTACAAAAAATACAAAAGGTACCGGACCTATGCAAGGCCCACTTTATTTATTTTAGACATAACTATGAATTTCAAGAAAAAATACAACAAATTTTATTAAATCAATAAATGAATCATCGACATATTAATAGTAGCTTTGGCTTTGAAAACAATGTTTAATAATAAGTGTAGGTAACCGTTTTTTGTCAAAAAAGATTTTAAGAAGTGGGCTTTGTGAGGCACTGGGCCTTATATGGGTTAGGTACCTTATAATTTTATTTTATTGTGCAAATTTTTTATACGATTATTTTTAAAATAAATTCCTATATAATACGAAAATGATATACAACTTGCCTAGTTGCTAAGAGCAGGCAGAAATAACCGATGCCGATGGCACAGAGTGGCTTGAGTCCTATAAGTATTCTGTTTTTAGGGTTTCGTAGCCAAATGGCAAAAAACGGAACCCTTATGGATTCGTCATTTCTGTCTGTCTGTCCATCCATATGTCACAGCCACATTTTCCGAAACACTAAGAACTATACAGTTGAAACTTGGTAAGTAGATGTATTCTGTGAACCGCATTAAGATTTTCACACAAAAATAGAAAAAAAAATTTTTTGGGGTTTCCCCATACTTCGAAATGAAACTCAAAACAAAATTTTTTCATCAAACGTATGGGTTTGATTGTGTTGTGGGGTTATATAATTGATAGGTCTTCAAAAATGATATTGAGGTTTTTAATATAATTTTTTTCTAAACTGAATAGTTTGCGCGAGAGACACTTCCAAAGTGGTAAAACGTGTCTTCCCCCCCTAAAAAATATATGATGTACATTACCATGCAAACTTCCACCGAAAATTGGTTTGAACGAGATCTAGTAAGTAGTTTTTTTTAATACGTCATAAATGGTACGGAACCCTTGATGGGCGAGGCCGACTCGCACTTGGTCGCTTTTCACGTTTTACACGAAACCCTAAAACAGCAGAGTACATCCAGACTAGTGTTGTTATTGTTACTAATTCTAGGCGCCGATGCACACACATACACCTTTTTTCTGTTGAGACGGAACCCAATTGACAGTTAACGGAAGTGCCAATGAACGAGGCGGGAAACGGACGTTCTTATTTTTAAATTTCTTAATTGTCAAGGCGTTTAGTGTAGGTTAGTTCAAAAAAAAGAAAAAAGTAATCGCCGAGTGCGCCCTCTAAAATAAATTGCGCATTTTTAATAGCAAAGCAATTTTCATAGTTTTAGCTTTAAAAGCAAATTGTTAAAGTGCGTTTTAAACCTATGTTTGTTATTTTTAAGGTTCAGTACCCAAAGGGTATAACGGAACCCTATTACTAAGACTCCCCTGTCCGTCCGTCTGTCTGTCTATCTGTCACCAGGCTGTATCTCGTGAACCTTGATAATTAGACAGTTGAAATTTTCACAGATGATGTATCTCTGTTGCCGCTATAACAACAAATACTAACAATTATAGATAATGGTACGGAACCCTTCGTGCGCGAGTCCGTCTCGCACTTGGCCGGTTTTTTTCTATAGAGCGAAAGTCAAAAATCATGAGTCCCTAGGTATATATAGAAAATCCTCAAGATCGCTAATAAAAATTTTGGTATTGTTATCTAAAAAAACGGTACTACGGTTAATATGTCAAGGTTATGGTACCATTGGCATATATCTAAGGACGGGCCTTACGGGCAATAAGAATGGGGCCAGTATGGCGGTATCACGAATTCGAGCCAATGCAGTCTAACGCCACAACGCGATTGGTTGATGAGTTCGCATCACGCGCGTTATTGGTCGCAACTAGTTGCGTTAGACTGCACGACTGGCTCTAATTCGTGAGTGACACCGCTCAACTAGCACCATCTTAGTGCCCGTATAAAGCAAGGCTCGGAAACCGGTTAAATTTCCAAACCGTTTATCATGTACTTGGCGCAAAACCTTTTAATTTCGGTTTGGCTCGAAAAACCGTTATTTTTAAACCGGTTTTTATGACAACAGTTCTTGTCTAATTAACAGGTTTAGAACAATATAAACCGGTTTCTTCCTATGTCAGTGTCTATGTTTACGTGACTCACCACCAGGCCGGCCGGCTGCTTCGGCGCTTGTCGAATAAACCGATTTTTTTAGGTTACAATAAAGTACTTAAAACGTTCGCGTTCTTATAAAAGTTCGGAGGAAAACCGAAATATACCGGTATTTACAGGCTCTGTCCTGGTTCGGGAGACAAAAGCTGGACATTGGTGACACCATTACAAACCTAATTATAGGCTTTTCTGTATCTAGTATAGCATAATATCGACACTCTATACCGTGTTAGGTTTTTAAGTGAATAAAGATTTATTATTATTATTTACCGGTATTTTATAAGGCCCGTCCTTAGATATAATAGATATACATATGTCGATGTATGGAACCCCTTACTCAGGCCCAGCCTGTCTAAGTAAATGTAACAAGCCGCACCCTCGTTGTCTTCGGGTCTTTTTATAGAAGTCTTGTTTACGTTAAACGCCGTGTCTCGCCCACTAGTATTTAAGTTAGTTGTATTAATTATGTAAAAATATTTTAAACAACTGTTAAATTAATCAACTAAATAATTTTAAAGAAAAAATAAAATAAAATTATAAACGTCAGTATTTAAAAAAAAAACTCATTCATAGCTTTTTTTTTTTCACAATCCATAACTCCGTGGGAACAAAATAGGCTTTTGTCCTTCAGCACACCTGCATGAAATAAGATCTTTTTCGAGCAAGTGTGATGAAAAGAATATTTACTTACTTACTGTTTTGCTTTTTAGGCTAATTGATGTCAGTTTTGAATACCATGCTCTTTGCGATCGAGTACGTTTCCATGGAGAAGCGGCCGTCCCCTTTCCTCTTAACATCTATAATTAGATAGAAGTATCTACTGTATTAAATCTTCAAAGCATCTATTACCGCTATTAATTGCAAAAGCCTTGGTCGCACGCGGTCATTGACTGCTCATGTGCTCATTGGCCACTAGTTGACCTCATCTAAAGGTCAATATCATGTGGTCATTAGTCCAAAGAGCTGCACGTTAGCTTTTGCACGCTTCGTATCACTTCTGTACACAGGCTGATTTTGTTGTTTGACCATGCCTTGATGGATAAATATACCACTGCTTACCATCAGGCAGGCCGTATGCTTGTTTGCCACCGACGTAGTATAAAAAAAAAATATATATATATATTATGGCTCCTCTACACGATGGGCCATCATACTGGCCCACTAAGATGGGCCAGCGCATAGAGAGGGTAGTGGTATCGGATGGCTTATGGCGCGGCGATGGGATGGCCACGGTGTCGGTTTTTCGTCTGCACATCAAAGGTAGTGGGCCAGCGATGGTGCGTACGCATATGCACGTGGCCCATTCCATAGAGCGTGCTTTCAACCATCGCATTGCCATCTCGCTGGTCCAACGCGTGGCCTTCGTGTAGAGGAGCCATAACCAATCGCATGGCCATCTCGCTGGTCCAGCGCTGGGCTATTGTGTACACTGTACACGAGTCATTTGGTCATACTGAACAACTTTTACTATGGTACCAACCCCGAAATCGAGAAAAAGAATCTGCTGTTCCATACTTCCATAGAAAACATTGACATTGTGATTCACCGAAAGGGCATTCCATTAATTATTACATCACACGTTTAGGGGGAGCGAGGGGGTCAACAAAATGTGACATGTTGTGACTAGGGGGAGAGGGGAGTCACTAACTTTGTGACGTCACTTCATCAGTGACCGAAAATTTATTTAAAAATATTCATTCGCTGTACAGTTAAATTAACAAGTTTTTGGAACCATAATCGTTTTTAGTCGTTTAAATTTTCTTTCCTAATCAGTTTTGAGTTAATATTACTAATATTTCTTTTATCAAAAATATTTTGATAAAATATTAATACCTAATTCGATTTGCCGATTTCGTTGAAAACAAAATTGCCAAAAGTGTGTGGTCACACTAGGGGGGAGGGGTCAAAAAAACTAGAAATTCGTGTGACGTTATTAATGGATGACCCCAATGTGTGAGGCGGTAGATTTTTTTTCGCGATTTCGGGGTTGACCCCATAGTAAAGCTTGTCAAGTAAGACCCACATATTTACCCCTCAGAGTACGGTCAATAATAACAAAATTGTGCTTTTTCTCGGTAACAAATACACCTTCACCCACTGTTTAAAAAAAAACTAGAAATGTGCGAGTCGGACCCGCGCCCCAATGGTTCTGTCTGTAAATCAGATAAGTTCTATGTGTGTGTCTCTGTATGTAAATAACTATGGATGGTTATGAATATGATAACTGTATTTTCTCTTTTTTTTCCATAAATGGCTTTTAATGATAAACTGTTAAAAACTTCCCGAACCGAGTACCTTTTGTCATGTTCATGTTAAAGTGAAATTATCAAGTAAAACTGGTAACCGTTAACTGTCGGTTATGAGCGTGGGAAATGCTTTCAATTATGTGTTGACAAATTGTAATAAACATCCTTCAAAATGAAATTCTACCTTAAATCGCTTGAAATAAAGTTTAGTTTAAATCGGTACATATTTGCGACGATGCTCAGTTCCTGTGGAGTTCTATTTTGAAAAATAAAACGATTAAGAACCTTAATAAGAAATGTTAGTCTTTTTTAAATTGATTTAAAATTGTTGACGCATAACCGACTGTAGTATTCTATTTTCAAAAATTACACGTAAAATTTAATCTAAATTGGACGTTATTTTGTAGGCAGTTGTGTTGATAATATTATGAAACGGCCAAGAGTTGGGTTGTTTATTTATTTATTTTTAATTTAGACGGATAATAGTAATAGTGTTGCTAGATTAAGAGCCACTTGCACCAATCCAGGGTTAGCCACTAACTCAGAGTTAACCGTTAAATTATTCTGGTAATTTCGGGTTTAACCGGTTAATCCCGAGTTAGTGGCCAACCCTGGATGGGGCAAGTGGCCCTAATAATTGTTGCCCTCTATTTAAAAGTATACAGGATGTTTATTTAATTTAGTCACCTGCAATAATTAACGGGGTGAATATATAGATCATACTTACGTACTTTGCCCACCGCTGAACAAACACAAATTTAACTAGTCCCATAGTAAGCTTAATAGGTTTGGAGTTGATGTTGATACACACACATAGAATCCATACCTCAAGAACACGCATTAACAATTTAATGCCCTTACCGGGATTTGAACCCAGATCTCAATGAACACCGTTATTTCCGCTATCCTAGCTATACTCATAAAGACAGAGAGACAAAATTACTATAATTGTGAAATTCTATCTGAGATTGCACATGTCGTACTATCTTGCGGTCCGCTGTACTGTACCCAATTGCCTTAGGAATGTATAATAGAAACAGATCTACACACTGTTTTTATTGAATTCCGTTAACTCCGGGGTATGGATAAGTACGTTTAAGGAAACTAAATGGCATATTAAATTTAAAAAAATATATATGTATATATTTTTTTATAAAAAGTAATTAAATATCGCATATAGAGTTGTTGTAACACGGGCATTACATTGAATTCAACCAAATAATTGAGAACTGTGACATATCAATGTCATTTCGAACATCGATCGTCCGAGATAGTACTTGCGTTTAGTAGCAAATGTATGCACTCTGACTAAACACTAATCAATATGTAAACAGGCCCTAAGGCAAGTGTATACGCTCGTAAAGGCCTTATAAGATAAAAATAAATTATTGATTATCTCCGAAATGGAGGTAGAATACCGGTATCTTTGAAAAAGTTACTTAATTTAAGCTCAGGAATGCACCCTTGAAATTAACGGAAATAAAAAAACACGGTGTATCTATAACCGTTGTAGTGTAAGACGATAATACTTGCCAATTTTCATAGTTCTAGGTCAAAGGGAACTACCTTATAAATTTTGATTCCGGCATATTCCGCCAGATTCCGGTTTTTTGCGGCATAAACAGCTGTATCTTTGTTTAAGTTAACTTAAAAAAATTACAGCTTTAAGGTACTGTAGTTTGGAAAGGGTCAGACAGACGGACGGACCGACAACAAAATAAATCATAAATAAATAAATATTGGGGGTAAGGACATTCCTACACAAATTGACTAAGTCCCACGGTAAGCTCAAGAAGGCTTGTATTGTGGGTACTCAGACAACAGACAAATATAGAAATACTTAAATACATAGAAAACATCCATGACTCCGGAACAAATACATGTGCTCATCACACAAATACATGCCCTTACCGGGATTCGAACCCAGGACCATCGGCTTCATAGGCAGGGTCACTGTCACTACCCACTAGGCTAGACCGGTCGTCGTCGGTATAAGGGTTCCGGTTTTTCCTCTGATATTTCTAATATTCATCTATTACTTTTAGATTTAAAGAAATTCTTATAACAGTACCCCTAGTGTAAATTTTATCGACATCATAACGTGACGAACGCGTTTGCGTTAAGTCTCATTTTGTATAGGATTTTGAGTTTCCAAAACGTCCCGCTTGGCGCGCTCTTTCTAAATCCAATACAAAATGAGACTAAACGCAAACGCGTATGTCGCGTTTCAAAATCGAATTTATTTACACTAGGGGTACAGGTTAGGTACAATATGAAAACTATCTAAAATACCAGTAATACTAGCCCTTTATACATAGTAATTTTAGGGTTGCCGCCTACCACACGTCACAGTCCGGTTTAGAAAGCAGACGACCGACCGGTCCAGTCGTGAGATACTGTATTAATAGCACTAACCATTGGGCCTTATGTGGTTTATTAATCCGTTCATTACTGAGGGCCTACCGCGGACACCGAAGTTCGCAAATAGCTGGCATCTTTAACTTTTACTCTAATCAAGGCTTCCTAGTGACAGAGCAAGATGCCCGCAATTTGCGAACTTTGGTGTTCGCGGTAGGCCTCTGCAGTATTAACATTAATATACTTGACCATTGTAGGACCTTATAGTCTTTGCAATAGGTTTGAGAATGTGTAGTGCAGATTAATGGATTATCGACCGGACATCATTCACATGATATATGTCGTTTGGCTAGTAAATTGAGAAGAAAGTTGCCTGGATATAGTTTTGATGCTGGGAACTGGGTGGTGTGTTGAAAGAAAGGGATTTTCAGAAAAAAAATTACCCATTTTGCCTTAATGATCCTTGATTTTCAACGTTCAGTTTTGTAACGGTCCATACTATACAACATGTTTGGTTAACTGACTTTAATTTTTTTAAATTTCGCGTTACAAAACTAACAATTAAAAGTGGGATACTTCTTTTTATTGCTTAAATCGATAGTGCTCGTGATTATGAGTAGAAATAACCCAGCATTTGTTAGGTTAAAAAAAAGTACAGAGTACACTTTTTTTAAAAATGCCCAAATATGACGTTAGATATAGGAATATAATTTGAAGTTATTTAAGAAAAAAGGTGCGAAAACTGTCCATCCCCTTGAGTCCATTCATTAAAAAAAATACAGACAATAGTTTATTAACCCTAGATTACAGGTTTTATTTTAAATAAAAGTTAAGTGTGAGTGGATGTGGAATATTTGTATAAAAAATGTGTAGTAAGGAACTTTTTAGGTACGCGAGTCGTCGAGCACTTAGTCAGTTTTTTTTAGGGTTTCGTACCCAAAGGGTCAAACGGGACCCTATTACTGAGACTTCGCTGTCCGTCCGTCCGTCCGTCCGTCTGTCACCAGGCTGTATCTCATGAACCGTGATAGTTAGCCAGTTGAAATTTCTACAGATTATGTATTTCTGTTGCCGCTATAACAACAAATACTAAAAACCGAATAAAATAAATATTTCTTTCCAATCTCGAGATTCTCATCCAATCACCGAAGTTAAGCAACGTCGGGCGGGGTCAGTACTTGGATGGGTGACCGTTTTTATAGATAATGGTACGGAACCCTTCCTGTGCGAGTCCGACTCCACTTGTCCGGTTTTTTTTGGTTAATTATAATTTATAAAAGACATGTTAATGTTACAATATCGACTTGTATGTTTAATATGTATGTACAACATTACTGAGATCTTTACGTACTAAGCATTTACATTTGATATAGTTATTTGTTTTACAAGGGGACAAAGTTGTTGTTTAACCGCTGGTGCTAATATTGATACCCGAGCCAACGAAAGATTCCAAAATTGAACCACGAGTGTAGCAAGTAGTTCGAAAATTGAATCTTGAGCGTTGCTAGGGTTTTATGGCACGAGGGTTAAACAAATTTTGCCACCGAGTGAAACACACCTTTTTTCACCACACCAAACGCGAAGAAAATTCTAACTGTAAAAAATCAAACCAAATCAAGTCCAAATGAACGTAATAAAATATTTATCATTCAAAATCACCATTTAAAAGTCAATTCTACCAGCTAACATAAGGAAAACAAAATTTGCATCAGAATTCTTTGCCCCACATGTGGCTAAAATGCAACTTTCTGATACGTTTTTGAACAACCAAGAGAGCCTTTACTAGCTGCAGGGCTAAGATGGTCGGCTCTTTATCATTTGACACCACGGCTATCCCGTTCTAACAAGTATGTAAACGCGAAAGTGACGGGTATAGTGATAAGTGATAAAAATGGAACCATGATGCCACCGCTGGTGTGGTGAAAACTATGTTGTATTACAGTTATTACATTTGACGACCGATCTTGTCTAGTGGGTAGTAACCCTGCCTTTGAAGCCGACGGTCCTAGGTTCGAATCCCGGTAAGGGCTTGTATTTGTGTGATGAGCACAGGTATTTGTTCCTAAGTCTTGGATGTTTTCTATGGATTTAAGTATTTGTATATCATATATATCGTTGTCTAATTACCCACAGTACAAGCCTTCTTGAGCTTACCGTGGGACTTAGTCAGTTTATGTAAAAATGTCCAATGTCCAATACTTATTTAATACATAACCAACAATACCCTGATTAGTGTAGATGGCATTCGTTTTTCATTGGGAAACATTCCACCTTGACTGACTGTATTATTGTATTGTATTCATTGTTCGCGTGT
Organism: Cydia pomonella; assembly: GCF_033807575.1. NCBI lineage: Eukaryota > Metazoa > Arthropoda > Insecta > Lepidoptera > Tortricidae > Cydia > Cydia pomonella. Next base: position 3,818,396 of record NC_084730.1, read on the forward strand.
GGATGAGATGAATCAAATGCTAAATCAGATTAGCGTTTTTTACGTTTTATCTGAAAAAGTCATTCCTCAAATTTTTCTTTTTTATATTTTGTGAAGTTAATTATAAAGCTCCCTTAATTATAAAGCTTAAAGAGACTCGAGCATAATTAACATTTTTTTTTAACATATTATTACATGCTCGACAAGTTTCGATCGGTTCTCTGACTTTTCGCCGAAAATTGTATTGCCGAATTTCACTTGTCAACCAAATTTTCGCAGAAGTTTCATTTGGGCAAATCTAATTTCCGAACTTTACATAATCCAACCTAACCTAACCCAACCTAGTAAGCAATTTACATTTCCCAACTTTGGGGTTGGGAAATAAAATGGTGGCGAAATAATTCTTTGGTAAAACATTATTCGGCCAAATGAAACGTCTGCGAAAAGTTGGTTGGCAAGTGAAATTCAGCAATACAATTTTCGGCGAAAAGGTAGGATACCGTTTCGATCCGTTGTTGAGGATTTTCGACTGGAGCACCGACTGCACTGTAGCCACTATATATATCTACTGATCGAACGCGCGACGTGTACTAAAACATAATAATTTAATACGTGAGTAACCCGTTTAAAATAATCTACGAAGTAAACTATTAAAGTGATCGAAAAATACGACAAACAACTTTGAATACAGAATACCACCACAATGTGGTTGAAATTGGTGATCATTTGGTACGCCCGCCCGGTCCGTATAAGACCTAAAATATCTCCCATTGCGAAAAGTATTAAAACCGAAACTGTCTGAAGATGTGATAATACTAGAAACAATGATACACTCTAATGATCAGTAGGAAACCAAATGATACGGTCACGCTACCGTCATAGCGCGTAACACTCGAAATCAATAGTGCATGGCGAATGGTTTTTCGTAGTTTAGGGGTCCGTTCGTCGGGGATAGAGCAATACCGCGCAAACACAGAATAAATAATAGAACTACCGTACAGAAAGGAAACTTCCTACAAAGCCGAAGTTTGACAACGATTCAGGGCCGAGTCATGTTGTCCCTTTCCAATGTATAACTAACCCTTTCGGCTATTTAGGGTTGTCAAAATTCATGTAGTTATCTTCTGTGGTTGTGCACGCAAAAGAACGTCGAGCCGAGAAAGCCCGTACGCTCCCCCGGGCGCAACTAACAAAGTCTCTACATTATAGCAAAACATGATAAACATGATAGCTAATAAGCTAGAGTGTCAGCGGACCAAGTCGCTATTGTTTTTAAATTATTTTTTTTTTATTAGGTTTTACTAATTAAAACAAATTATTATCTAAATTATTATCTAATTAAAACAAAAAATATTACTTAACTTGTTCAGTTGTCGGGCGTCACCGTCAACATCTCCAGGATTTCCTGAGGATGCCTCATAGAGAAGCGAAACACGTGTCGAGGTTTGTACTTTTGGTGGCGGGTTGTTATACATATTTGCGTATTTATTTTTGCGATGAGAGGGCGCAAGTAAGTATAACGGGTTAGCACTGATTGACTAGCACGTTATTTTTTTACGGATTAGCAAAGTAACACACAACAAAGTTTATGAGGATTTGTTGTATTGGTTGACTTATATAACGCCAGTAGCCTTACCACAACTGCCTTCAGAGTCAAACTGACATATTCACTGGTGTCTGCCTAACTTTCTATACATCTCGCTCGCACTAATATGCGAGTAGGAGCGAGATGTATAAAAGTAAGTTACGCACACGCTATCGAATATGTCAGTTCAGTATCAAGCTGGTGGTATCTGACAGATTTGAGAATATTAAATCATAGAAACGACCCTTAATCGCGTATTGAGTTTTAAAACCCGTTTCTAGGATTTGATAATGTGTAAAAATCGTGAAAGCTTAAATCAGATCTGAGATTCTAATTATTCGTTTCTACATTACCATAATAAAATCGCTAACAATTTAAATAAACTTACATAAATACCTACGGAACCCCAAAGACAATGGACTGGCAATAGTATAAAAACACCGCGATCGACCGTGAAGACAGTTATGTCAGTTACACACATACAAACAGAAGCTATTGTCTAACATTCGCACAATTACTAAAGAATTGCTGTGAAGTTATTACCTCTTATTGTACGTCAGATATACATATTAACACTTGCACATTAATCCATTCCATATAATCACTTTACTATTAATACTACTAGAGTCCGACCAAGCTAAGGTGGCAGCAATTTTGATAGCCTAGCCTGTGCAAGTTTTAAGTAAACGTCATAATAAATTTGCCTAAAGGTTGACTGGTAGAAAATGCCTCATGGCATTAAGTCCGCCTTTTGTACTATAAGGTTTTATTTTGTGCAATAAAGATTAAATAAATAAATAATTTCATAGAAGTCTGACGTTTAAAATAGCCCTTGCACTGTCTGGGGAGTCAAAACCGCTGCCAACTTATCTTGGTCTGCCTCTATTATACTAGGGATAGTAAGGATGAGCTCACACACATATTACTGACGTAATGGCATTACACTAGTTTCGTGTATTATGTCATGTTACTCAATGTTTGGGTAGAAAGTAGTGTTTGATAGTTGCAGCGAATAAATATTTGCACGAACCAATCCAAACAATGTATAATCGCTTAATCGCCACGGCTTCAGTTTCGCATTACGTTAGAGTCCGACCAAGATAAGTTGGCAGCGATGACAGCCCAGACAGTGCAAGTGTTATTTTAAACTTCAAACTTCTAGGAAATAACGATGTTTACTTAACAACGGGCTGGGCTATCCAAATCGTTGCCAACTTATCTTGGTCGGACTCTAGGTGCCAATCAGGTACCTACTTGTGGCCTCTTCGACCCCCTCCCCCCATGTAAGAAAATAAAAAACCGGCGAAGTGCGACTCGGACTTGCACAGGAAGGGTTCCGTACCATTATCTATAAAAACGGTCACCCATCCAAGTACTGACCCCGTCCGACGTTGCTTAACTTCGGTTATTGGATCAGAACCTCGAGATTGGAAAGAAATATTTTATTTTATTCTGTTTTTAGGGTTCCGTACCCAAAGGTTGACGCTATTACTGAGACTTCGCTGTCCGTCCGTCGGTCTGTCACCAGGCTGTATCTCATGAACCGTGATATATGATCACGCGCCATATTGCGGAATTTCATTGAAACTACATTTTCCATACTAAACTGAACTGTCATCCTAAACATGAGAACAACAGCGCCCTCTTGACAATGATCATATATTTCTGGTCGGGCTTTAAAATAATAAATATTACTTTGCTAATTCGCCAAAAAAAACGTGCCAATCAATCAGTGCTAACCCGTTATACTTACTTGCGTATTTTTACATGCAATTAATGTTCCCACCCTCCCACCGCAAATATAAATACGCAATTAAACTAAACTCGACTCGAGAGAGGCGAAACACGTGTCGAGTTTTATACTTAAGGTGGTGGGTTGTTATATTTATTTGCGTATTTATTTTTGCGGTGGGAGGGTGGGAACATTAATTGCATGTAAAAATACGCAAGTAAGTATAACGGGTTGGCACTGACTGATTAGCACGTTACCTTTTCGCGGATTAGCAAAGGAATATGTTTTTAGGGTTCCGTAGCCAAATGGCAAAAAACGGAACCCTTATAGATTCGTCATGTCCGTCTGTCTGTCCGATTCTGTCACAGCCACTTTTTTCCGAAACTATAAGAGCTGTACTGTTCAAACTTGGTAAGTAGATGTATTCTATGAACCCCATTAGGATGTTTACACAAAAATAGAAAAAAAACAATAAATTTTGGGGGTTCCCCATACTTAGAACTGAAACTCAAAAAATCTTTTTTCATCAAACCCATACGTGTGGGGTATCTATGGATAGGTCTTCAAAAATGATATTGAGGTTTCTAATATCATTTTTTTCTAAAATGAATAGTTTGCGCGAGAGACACTTCCAAAGTGGTAAAATGTGTGTCCCCCCCCCCGTAACTTCTAAAATAACAGAATGAAAAATCTAAAAAAAATATATGATATACATTGCCATGTAAACTTCCACCGAAAATTGGTTTGAACGAGATCTAGTAAGTAGTTTTTTTTTAATACGTCATGAAATTAAAAAAAAAATTTTTTTTTCATCATACCCATACGTGTGGGGTATCTATGGATAGGTCTTCAAAAATGATATTAATGTTTCTAATATCATTTTTTTCTAAACTGAATAGTTTGCGCGAGAGAACCTTCCAAAGTGAAAAAAAGTGTGTCCCCCCCCCTGTAACTTCTAAAATAACAGAATGAAAAATCTAAAAAAAATATATGATATACATTGCCATGTAAACTTCCACCGAAAATTGGTTTGAACGAGATCTAGTAAGTAGTTTTTTTTTAATACGTCATGAAATTAAAAAAAAAAATTTTTTTCATCATACCCATACGTGTGGGGTATCTATGGATAGGTCTTCAAAAATGATATTAATGTTTCTAATATCATTTTTTTTCTAAACTGAATAGTTTGCGCGAGAGAACCTTCCAAAGTGAAAAAAAGTGTGTCCCCCCCCCCTGTAACTTCTAAAATAACAGAATGAAAAATCTAAAAAAAATATATGATATACATTACCATGCAAACTTCCACCGAAAATTGTTTTGAACGAGATCTAGTGAGTAGTTTTTTTTTTTAATACGTCATAAAATTTTAAAAATTTTTTTTTCATCAAACATATACGTGTAAGGTATCTATGGATAGGTCTTCAAAAATGATAGTTAGGTTCCTAATATCATTTTTTTCTAAACTGAATAGTTTGCGCGAGAGACACTTCCAAAGTGGTAAAATGTGTGTCCAAAGTGGTAAAATGTTGAACAAGATCTAGTAAGAAGATTTTTTTTTAATACGTCTTAAATTGTACGGAACCCTTCATGCGCGAGTCCGACTCGCACTTGGCCGCTTTTTTTATTAACGGTTCAATATTCGACGACGAAACGGAAAATTAGAAAAAACTTAAAAGGGGACGACCTTTTCTCCTTATAAACGTAGTCTCCATTTTCCTCCTCTGGATATTGATATAATATATGGAAAATATTTTTCACAATTTTATGTGTGTTAACCACAGCGTACACAGCTATGTCCCTTTGTTTGACTTGTTTGTGTATTTTTCTATTCGTCGACTGTAATAGATGAATTAAGATTTCGTATACCAAACTATTATTGCGTACTTTTCATGTATGGGCTCCCAACTCAACTATAATATTCATTTCAATACGCTGTAGTCGGCTATAAAATAATTTGACCAATCACGTGCCGCGGCGTTCCCATAGAAGACTTAACGGGGGACAGGCAGTCGGCGGGTCGCGTGTTTATGTCTTTTACCCTATAGTTTTGTCTATTGGGATACTTAACAATTATCATTATTTTTTTAGGCTTTATAATAAAAAAAGTTTTATTTGTGATAACTCGTAGAAAAAGTATTGTATACAATAGTGATATAATCAAGCTTTTCAATCTCGTACCTTGCTTAGGCAACTCAGCAAGCTCTCTTTTATATCACGATTGTATAAACTACTATTTTAATATTACAAGAGTTGTGAGTGAAATCAATTACGAACATAATTATTTTTGGAAGCCCCACCAGCATACTTATTCGCTACTGGCTAATGGCTTTGGTCATACTAAAAAATTAGCCTTTTCAATAGACACACTTGTAAATATTAGATAGGTACATAACGGATCATATAACTGCGCAATTATTAACGTTTTTTGTATCCACCACGTTATACGCCTTATCTCATCGTCCATTTAAATTGACCATTCGTAAACCTTATTCCAAAGGCATAAGGTCTAATAATGGTCAGTCAAGTGTTGCTATTTTTTGTATAGTTCTTCATTATAAAGAACTCCACAGAAGTATGCGGTACGTGTAATTCTGATGTTTTAAATCCGACCATTCGGTAAAATTATGAAATAAATAGTAAGAGGTCATCCATTAATTAGGGTTCCGTACCCAAAGGGTAAAACGGGACCCTATTACTAAGACTCCGCTGTCCGTTCGTCCGTCCGTCCGTCCGTCACCAGGCTGTATCTCATGAATCGTGATAGCTAGACAGTTGAAATTTTCACAGATGATGTATTTCTGTTGCCGCTGTAACAACAAATAGGTACTAAAAAGTACCAAACCCTCGGTGGGCGAGTCCGACTTGCACTTATCCGGTTTTTTACGTCACACGAATTTCTAGGTTTTCTGAAAGTATACTTTTGAGAGATTAGTACCCTTATAAAAAAATCAGGAGACTTAAATCTGCACCATACTAAAATTTCCTGATATTTGACTGAAACCACTTTTTCCCTATGTTTGCTGCGGGAGGTGCTTTGCGGTGTGTGATGTTATCCAACTCGCTCTTGATCGTTATCATTCATGATTATATTTATACCTTTTCCTACTCCTCTACTGTTATCTGTCATTTATGCATTCATTAACACGAATATAAGAACATACATAAAAGGTTTCAAGGAAAGTCTATATTGTCTATTCCTCATAACAAAATCGCTATAACGTTACTGCGATTAATGGCTACCAACCTAACAAAATCAAAACCAATACAGTTTCAAACTAAGTGCATTGTAGAAACAATTGCTTCATAAGCACGCATGTGACACCCGTAATATAGCAACACCCATAGACTACGAAGACCGCTTAGCGTTGCTTGTTAGTCTCCATAGGCTACGGTGGCCAAAATCGAGAAAAAAACTGTCCAAGAATTTAATTTAGCAAAGAGCAAGTACCAGGGCCTCATGAGTTACGAGAAGGTGTCGCCGACCGGCCGGCCGCGGCCCGGGGCGGGCCGGGCGCGTAACAAGGTATGCTCACGTATCTTAGCTATATACGTTTGCTTTGTTTACCTAAATTAAGATTTATTTTTGTTGACTCGTAGGAAAAGTATTGTATGCAACGTTGTATAAGTAGGTCAAAAAATGCTCGTGGCGTATTCCTTTACAATGTTCGCCTACGCCTTCGGCTCGGGCTCACATTGTAACTCACGCCACTCGCCTTTTTTGACCCTTCTTACGAGTATACAACTGTTGCGTAAAATACTATTCCGTGTGTGTTATTATTACCTTATACATTTATTAAGTAGTTAGCGGCAATTTAATGAGTCATTCTCAAGTAGTAATTTGTCATTGGTATTTCTTTAGTTCGCGATAATGACTTGAACAGATTTAATCATGTATTATTCATAAGCCTGTTATACACGTGGCTTAGGAATGTTGATTAACCTAGTGGACTGTAATCATTAAAATGAGCTGAATTGTGTGATTATGGTATTAACAATTCTGACGACCTGTCTGGCCTAGTGGGTAGTGACAGTGACCCTGCCTATGAAGCCGATAGTCCCGGGTTCAAATCCTGGTATGGGCATTTATTTGTGTAATTAGCATGAATATTTTGTTCTTGAGTCATGCGTGTTTTCTATGTAGTTAAGTATTTATAAATATATATGATATAAGTATGTAGTCGGATTTGTAGGAGGCGTTTTAATTGTGATAAGGAAACCAGAAATCACCTTGATAAATTAATTAGATTTAATTGATCACTTACAACTTACAATTAGCAATTTCATTTCATAAACACAAATACTTACCTAAAGACAAGTACGTCAGGCCGAAGCCACAGCGTTACTGCCCCTTTGTTACCTGCGTACGGTATTTTAGGGCTCCTTTACACGATGGCCCATCGTACGCCAGTCTAAGGGACGCAGCTATGCAGTGGAATGAGATAGCAATATCACTTGCCCCGTCTCTAACGCCAGTCTAAGGGCTCTAACGCACAAATGCGTCCCTTGGACTGGCCTACGCTGGGCCATCGTGTAGAGGAGCCATTATAACCTCGTGCAAACAAGTACTGCAGGGGCTGTGGGGATGAGGCGATGGTGGCGTGTTGTTCAGCCTGGCGCACCTGTTTACAATGGCACACGCTGGCGTTGCGCCGTCATATATATTATATCGTTGTCTAAGTACCCACAACACAAACCTTATCAAGCCAAGAGCTTACCGTGGGACTTAATCTGTGTAAGAAATGTCCTATAATAATAATAAAAAAACTAACGAAAAATCCAGGACAAGATATCGGATGAGCCTTGGAAAAAAGCAGCTGCTAGAGAGTGCCCTGTGACATCAAGACCTTCTTTTTTGCTTTTAAGATTATCTTTTGAATGATTATAACAATGAACATTTAAATTTTTACTTCGTTGTGGTCGTATCCGACATCCGATATCGGAACGGACAATGTACGGACTACTACGGACCTAGGCAGGGGTTGGCAATTTGCGGTACGCGAGCTGCATGCGACTCTTTCGACATCCAATTGCGGGCATTGCCGCTCTTCAAGTGACCCAAAAAGTTAAGACTTGAGGGTTCTAAGTTCTTAAACCACTGAAAACATTTGCGGATCTTTGAACTTCCTAAAACTGGTGCTTTTACTGCGGTTGGCTCTTCTCAAAAGTTTGCCTACCTCTGCCTTATGGGAGTTATTATTCTAAAATTAGGGTTACCAGTTACACATTTCAATAGTCCTGATTTTTCAACAAAATTTATGTCATACAATCTAACAATTAAAATAAAACTTAAATTGTGACATTCGACGATTAAAGGTACCTTACCTTTTTATGGTTGGCGCTTACTTTGCGTAGCACCGCATTCGTATTGGAGCATCATTAAAAATAACGTAAGCGCCAACCGCCATAAGGTACGTTTAACCGTGGAACATCACTAATAATCAACGTAACGTTATTAACGTATTGTATTGTAGCTCGGGCTCTTTCCGCATCTCGACGACTGGCGCCTATTTTTCGTAACGGGGTGGGGGGTAGGCTAGTCTTGCCAGCCCAATTCCTCAAGGAATCCTATCAAACTTTTGATGTTGAGTAGGACTAGGAGATCTCTCTTGTATGGAGCCACTCCGCTGCATTCCAGCACCACATAAGAGGCTGTCTCTTCTGTCTCCAGGCATCCTCGGCATAGGGGACTGTCCGTAACACCTGTTATAAATAGTTTGTTTGTTAAATAGTTCACATGTCTATGAGCTTTTATGAAATTATTTACTTTATTAAATAAGGTTTTTAACGGATGCGATATTGCGATGTTTATTATTTACCCGTTTAAAACTGCTTGCCACTCTAACCGTTATCCAACAGTTATATCTACACGATCAGTTGGTACAATGACAACGTCATTTTGTCAGCTGAGTCATGCAATGAGTCACTATTATTGTTGATCAACTTAAAAGTTTTTATTAAAAAATCATAGAAACCTTAGCATACGGTACTTGTACAAGTTGTAAGATACATATATCTATTACAAAATAAAATAAGTTTTTACTGTTGACCCGGGTATGTTCTTAAACTACGTCCAAAAGAGAGGTATGGCCACTGTGAATGTCATCTCGCTTTATGTGGTAGGGTACAGCACAGCGGATGTCATTTCAAATCTACTAGGGAAGTACCTTCACCTTACAGAAAACCGCAGCCAAATATCACTAGACCCTACTCATAGTGTTGTGTTCCTGTCGGTGAGTTAGGTTGCCAGAGCTCAACGAGGGTGCGGAATGTCGGGTTGCCAACGCGCATGTAACTTCTCCGGCGTTGCAGGCGTACATAGGTTACGGAGACTGCTTACCATCAGGCGGGCCGTATGCTTGTTTGCCACCGACGTAGTATAAACAAAACATTTATAACTATTGTATTGTGCATGCCTGTCATAAAAATCCGAGGGTAAGCCGGTCCTGGAGCTTATTTTATTTTTAGATTTTTTATAATAAATTATTTGAGCTCTATAGAAGCCCCTATTATCTGCTGCCCATAATAAGTTTAATATAATTGGTATCTGTACCTAATATCCTTACAAAACGTCAACGATGGCACAGGCAAAAGCTTCAAGCGGAAGCTGGGAGGTAAATGGGGCGGCGCCACTACTATTACTCGGATTTTGTGCGCTAACTGTACCTTTGAACAGTTGCATACTTTTATAAGCAACGGTGAAATGGGTATCTATCAAAAGTGCGTCCGTATCCGGACACTTGCTTGCAACGCTTGAAATAAAAAGAAACCTCCCTTGGCTGCGTCACACTTGGTCACACCGCATGGGCGGCAGATGGCGTACGTGTTTTGTTTTGTTTTTGCCGTGTCCTGTTGTTTTAGGACTTATGTATGTAGGTACTAACAACAACACGGTTGACTGAACTTTAATTAATAGACTTTAAGTAGTAGTAATAAGGTTTATGGGTAGTTAATTAAAAAAAACTTTAAATGTGCATGGTTTTAATAGTAAAATCGTGTTTGCACATCTCTTATATCTATATATATCAGGAAATACCGAATCGTTTATGTGTCTAGTTAAGTAAAAATAATAGGCATCAATTACTCATCATAACTTACGAAATCTGCACCAAATATATCAACTTTCATCTGCATTGTAATTTCAACAAAGTAATAAAATTGTATAACTAGCGTACTCCCGAATAGAAACGTAAAATAAACGTTAAACTTTGCATAATGTCAATCGATGACAGATATGTATTACTTCCTTATTACTTTGCAGTCGGTTCAAACGAAATGCAACCTTAATACAGGACGATACAATCAATTATGATAGTCTAATAAACTTGCTAATAAAACTTTTTCTAAACGGAAATCGACAGGATCTCAGTGCCGATGTCTACTCATATTTGTTGTGCAAGTTTATGCCTTATGTAAACAACTAAAAGTTGATTTACAAAATCGCATTTGAATCAAAAGAGCTTGCGTAAGTAATCCGTCAATTGAACCTGGATTAGAATAGCAAAGTTATCTTCGATAAAGGCAGTGGCGCTAGTGTCGCGTCAAGTAGCATTATGAGATTAGTTCCAGTTTTTGCCGCGGACTTCAGTTATCTATGCACGGCCTGCTGCTCCTCATGTGATAATGTTGATAGGAATAAATCATATAATATCGTGGGAATTAATAAGGATAATATCGCAAAAATAAGCTTATATGGCGTTGTAATAGTTTAAAATAAATCCGTGTCTTTTATCAATGTATCTACCATGTTTTGCTAATGTATTATATAATAATAATAATCACAGAAACGAGTGGCGCGGAAGATATAATATATCATAGACTTAATTTGGGTTCCAGCTGGAACCATTATATTATAATCTATGAGTTTTTAACCTCATAAGGTTACAAGTATATTTTCTTATAAGAAAAATGAGAACGACCCTGGAGAAATCTAGTGAGAACATTTCTAAATGTACCTTGTCTTATTTGTACACATTTAAAAGATGAATGCTCTATGTTATTTAATCTATTTTTTGTTTACTTGCTTATAAATGTTTGATTCGGTGCGTCATTACACAAGTAATTACCCCAATTATATTTTTTATCATTGTGTCGAGAATGACCAATCCGGGTTTTATTGCGTGAAAGAGGAAGTCAATGTTTTGTATACGAACTAATGCTTCTATTGGATCTGGTTTAAAAACATTAAATGTTATTCAACCTACATTTAACACGTTTGTCATTTGTCACTTATAAATCTACAAATTGTTAACATAATAGAACGAACTTATGTTACCTACTCCCACTATTCAATTATTCATAAAACTTAGCAACCCTTTAAAACCTATAACTGCTGTAAAAAGTAATGTAATAAACGTATTTGTTTTTTTAATACTACGTTGGTGGCAAACAAGCATAAGGCCTGTGATGGTATTTGTATTTTTTATATTTGTATAAAAGTTTACGAATGAGTAAATAACAAAATAATAGCAAATCTAGTACTTCTATCTAGTATTCTTACAAATAAATAAAACACATTTTCGTTTGGTAATAATGAATGTAACTATAACCAGTGAACTATTTTCTTGTTACAATATAGTACATTACGATACAAGTGCGAAAAATAGGAAATTCGAAACGAGTGGCGATATATTAAAACACGACCGAAGGGAGTGTTTTAAATCGACACGAGTTGCGAATTACCTATTCGCACATGTATCGTACAACGTTTTACAGTACATATGGCCCTTTAAATGTTCGACACCGTAACGTAATATGCTAATTTTCGCACTAGTGCGGTAAAGTAGCACCATATGTACTGTAAAGGTTTTTATTGTACTTGCTCATAATTTCACCTAGGCGTGTAAATAAATAAATAGGTGAGATACCTTGATGCCTTGGGTGTTAAAATTTCTGAAGAAATTAGGTGATATACCTTTCATGTGTTCATTTTACAGTGAAGTAAATGATTGACCTGACCAAAATCTTGGGAATACGATTTTGGTCAGGTCAATCATTTACTTCACTGTAAATCTAGGCTGAGCAGAACTGAACAAAGTTTTACAGTTTATGATTTATATATTCCCTGAGTTTCAAACTATCTTCATACCAAATTGTGAAGAATTTCAGATCGGTTCAGAGGTTTAAGCCTAAACGCGTTATAGACAGACATACGGAGTTACTTTTGCATATAATTTTAGTAGGAATAAATGTACGAAAGTTAAAAAGTGCGCAATTTAAATTTACCCCACTGTAGGGTAAATTCTCCGCGTCGGCAACACTGCAATCGACCGCAGTGCGCGGGGCGGGAGGCAGGGCGCTGTCAAATCGAATTATACTCCTTGATTTGCAATTATGCGTTTATTTTACGAGAAAACGCTTAAAAAACTAAATAATAGCGTCGCTTAATTAATATAACTGTTAATTTTCCCGCGACGGTCGCCGCAATCGCTTGAAAAGTGCAATGTTTGGTATTAAAATATGTGCCGTGTATAAACTCTGGTTTCTATTTTTGTTTTGTAGCCCAGTTTAACGTTAAATAATGTTTTTTGTGCCGAAATGATGTTTCGTAAGCGTTTTTTTAGTATTTATAACAGTTTGAGACAGTTCCGTGCGCTTACCGACGCGTAAATAAACGAGAATGTCGATCAAGCTTTCGATTTTTGCCGTGCCAACTTGAAGTACAAAATTGTCCTACTTTAGTGCCAAAAATAGTGAAAATAAACACAATCCAACTTCAAAATCAGTGTAAACGTGGCTGTGAGTTGCATTAAGACTTCCATAGACTATTTTCTTACCTCAATCCACGCATTAATCATTAAAAAAAAATACAAAAAAGTATAAATAGCGGGAATAATACAGGACTGGAGTTTTGAAGTGTGTGAAAAATATTAAAGTGAAAAAATTTAAATATGATCTGGAGGATATGAGGCGAGTTTTCGGGGTTTGTTCGGAGAGCTGGTACCTGTGTGGACAGAATGTGAGCCGTAGCTGTTGGTGTTGCTTGTATGTTGTATTGTATACTCCGTTGTTTATTTTTTATATCTTTTAACAATGGAAGGGATCATACACAAATTTTACTAATCTAAGACCACCTTACTTTGGATTGGACACAGCACTCTGGTGTTGCGAGTGGGACATTGGAAATGTTAAATAACATGGTGTTATCCTTTTTTTAACCCCCATTTTGCTATATTTTTTTTATTGGCAATGAAATGTTTCAATGATAAAGTTAGATTATGTGTATGATCAATGTAAAGATCCTGATTTAATTTTGAAATCTTAAAAGTGTGTTCTCCTTAACTTATACCTATGATTCTAATTTGCTTGACTAAAAGATATTAAATTTATTATTTTGCATGGTTCAGTCTTGTGATTTGTAAATACAACCAGTTTTTGTGGTTTGTGCTGTTGTATATAACCTTTGTGTTAGGCACATTATTATTGCTCTTTATTAATGGCTTAGTTTAAGCCAGGAATAACTTCATCTCAATTAATTTCATTTACTACCCATCTTTACCATTAAAAATATACCTGTACATATTTATAGTTCTGATACTGAATAATAATGGTAGAACATTTAGAAACTTATTTTATTGAAATGTAAAGCTAAAAGCTATAGCTTCCAAAGAAAGGATTTTTGAAATGTTTGAAACACTCCGACCATGCAAACTTTGCAGAAAAAATGTTTATATATCCCTAGAAAAATTCCTGGTACCCAAGAAACATTACATCAGAAACAAGGACCCCATGGTGTGACAAGCTGGCTGACTTCGCGGGGTTAACATGGAACAGACAGGCTACTGACAAACAGAATTGGAATAAGATGAGAGAGGCCTTTGCCCAACAATGGGATTCTTTGTAATATCTATGTGTTACGAGATTAAATAAATAAATAATAAGCTCCATACTTGGCATGAAAACTTAGCATGCTCAGAAAAACATTGTAGTTAGGGTCCATTTAAGCTAACTTCACAGTTCGCACCAACTTGAACAGAACAAAGTAAGGAGGTGTCATTATAATTTTTATTTTATTTATTTAAATATGAAACAAATGGTCATACAAAAAATATTATTACACTTCTCTTAATCTAGACCTATAGTTTCCATTTTTGTTAAACATATCTTTATATAGAAGCACGAAAAGTACCTATCTTCGTTTAGGTTCAGCTAAATAGTAACCCCCTTATTCATAAACGTGTACTAAAGTTATGATGCGGCTGATCATTGTTTGTCCCTTTTCGACGTATTGGTATGATGGAAAGGGACAAACGATGATCAGCTGAATTGTAACTTTAGTACACGTTTATGAATAAGGGGGTAAGAGGTTACACAGAATTTGAGAAATCAGATTTACAAGACACTCAGTGAAAAGCGCAATGTAAAATATATGTCATACTTGGGGGTCATCCATTAATTACATCACACGTTTAGGGGTGGGAGGGGGTCAAGAAAATGTGACATGTTGTGACAAGGGGGAGGGGGGAGTCACAAACTTTGTAACTTGTGTACTTTAACTTCATCAGTATTTATTTAAAAAAAATATTCGCTGTCCAGGTAATTAACGAGTTTTTGGAACGATAATCGTTTTATGTCATTAATTTTCTTTCCTAATGTGTTTTGTGTTATAATTACTAATATTTCTTTTGCCAAAAATATTTTGATAAAATATTAATAGTACCTAATTCGATTCGCCGATTTTGTTGAAAAAAATTGCCAAAAATGTGACGTCACAAGGGGGGGGGGAGGGGTTTGCCAAATGTGACCAAGTGTGACAAGGAGGGGGGAGGGGTCAAAAAACCTAGAATTTCGTGTGATGTAATTAATGGATGACCCCCTTCCATTGAAATTTGACATTAATGATGACTGCAAATCCCGCGCAGGCTTAGCTTGGTCCGACTCTAATAAGAATACATTACAAGTTACAGTAAACTTAAAAACAAACAAGGCAAATATTCAAAGAATTGTTGTTTATAAACGATAACTATGCCTATGTCACACAGCAAGCATGTTGACGAGTCCCTTCAATTAATTACTATGATTAGTTTTCCTTATTCGTCGACAGCACATGGTTTGTTGTGTCAATTATTATTTCAATACTTGCTGAATGTAAAGAACTATACACACCAGATGCGTAACACGCTATACGGAATTGTACGTTGTACGTCACGTCGCTTACGTTGCGTGTGGTTGCGTGCCCTATGCATTTAGTTATGCGTAACAGTGAGACATCTGTCAAGAAATTCCATATATTACAACGAGCGTGTGAGCATACATACACCAGGTGTGTTTCGGCCAGAAATCCATCCAGCCAATGATTACGGTCTATTGGGGATAATCATAAACGTCTATAAGTTTAATGTACACACTCTTCAAGAGTCGCTCGTCAAGAGTCTCGGCATCGCCGTTCCGACCCAACCGGAGAAAGGCGAGACGAGAAGGTAGAACATACTCGTTCTCGGCATGCCTCGGGCTCTCGACGAGTGTGTACAGCCGGCATAACAAGCCCTTGATAATCGTTTGTCCTTATTCGTTATTTTCAGATTTCTGTTTGTTAAAAAGGGGAAAAAATTGCTAAGCTTTATGAATATAGAAGGAGCGGGCAGGGGGAGATCATATCCAATCGTGGATCTTATGATATACGATACGATGCGTGTCCATATAGCCATGTTTTCCCAAGTATTTGTGTTTCATCTCTTTCTTTTATGTCGCAAACGAAAGTGATGCAGATACACACGTGGTTACGTTTAAAACCAATACCTATTCGATACTAAAGTTTATGCGATTATGAAGCTATAATACTATAAGCATACAGCCTAAAATCGCGTGCTTAAATACTAGCTTTCTGGTCAGACATCTAACCGTAATCCATACGATTGACTCGTATACATAATAACATACATAGATTACATTAACATACGGCCATCGCACGCCCACTAACAGTGTTAAGGTCATATATAATACGTTTATTGCCATCTGCATGATCAATTTGGCCTTATGATTCTCTTCAGCTTATTAATTTTATTAGGCGACCTGCGGCTATTTTAGGAATAGGTAATTTGAAACCAAAATTTTGTAGTAAATATTTTACTATGTTTGTAAAACTGGTATTAAAGGAATGAATCGAATATGTAGGAATAGAAAAGAGTATGCCCAGAATAAGTACGAGCAAGTTTGACGAAAAAAATTAAATTTTTAGATTTTATTGTACGACTTTGTCGGCTTTATTCATTTATATATCCATGCCAAATTTCAGCTTTCTAACACTAACGACCACGGAGCAAAGCCTCGGACAGACAGACAGACAGACGGACATGGCGAAACTATAAGGGTTCCTAGTTGACTACGGAACCCTAAAAAAGACATGTCAATGTGGCGCATGGTACAAAATTTCGTATTTTTTTTTCACAAATCACGTGCATTATGCACGTCATGTTCCACGTTCCGTCATCGCGTTCCTAGTCAAACTGAGACTGATGTCAATGTCAATATACCCTCGCGGGGTGAAGTAATTCGATTTGGGGCGGGGTGAATCATGGCTGTTCTGTATAAAATAATAAATAAATATTATAGGACATTACTAAACAAATTGACTAAGTCCCACAGTAAGCTCAATAGGGCTTGTGTTGTCGGTACTTAGACAACGATATACATACATAATTATATATATATAAATACATAGAAAACACCCATGACTCGGGAACAAATATCCGTGCTCATCACACAAATAAATGCCCTTACCAGGATTTGAACGCAGGACCATCAGCTTCGTAGGCAGGGTCACTACCCGCTAGGTCAAACCGGTCGTCTGTCGTCATATTTAATTATTCATTGAATTGTAGGTAAATTTGTACGTCTTAGAAGCTTCTAAAATTGCCCTAACGTATGTTTAATCTCACAACTAGTCGGCGTCAATTTGAAGACCAAACTTTAGCCATAAACAAATATGCGTATACAGATGGTATACAGAAAACATACACTAATAACGATTTAAGTAATACTATGGTGTGTCCGCCCTGTGACTGTGAAAGTGCGTAAAATGCCTCAGTTGTATAATATACTAATCGTACGCAAAACAGACATCTGGTAAACAATTAATTCAACAATGCATGATTCATGCGTCGTCGGTCGACGCGTGCCTCATAGTAATTATGAGCTAATTCTATAGTTGAATAGAAATTAAGGTACATCCGCAAGACGTGATGGTAGACATTACGTCGCTGTTTAATAAGGAAAACTTATTGCCTACTTAGTATAAGCACTAATCACGATCTTAAAAACCGGGCAAGTGCGAGTCGGACTCGCGCACGAAGGGTTCCGTACCATTTATGACGTATTAAAAAAACTACTTACTAGATCTTGTTCAACATTTTACCACTTTGGACACACAGTTTACCACTTTGGAAGTGTCTCTCGCGCAAACTATTCAGTTTAGAAAAAAAATGATATTAGGAACCTAAATATCATTTTTGAAGACCTATCCATAGATACCCCACACGTAAGGGTTTGATGAAGAAAGATTTTTTGAGTTTCAGTTATAAGTATGGGGAACCCCCAAAATTTATTGTTTTTTTTCTATTTTTGTGTGAACATCTTAATGCTGTTCATAGAATACATCCACTTACTAAGTTAGAACAGTAAGCTCTTATAGTTTCGGAAAAAAGTGGCTGTGACATAATCGGACAGACAGACGGATATGACGAATCTATAAGGGTTCCGTTTTTTGCCATCTGGCTACGGAACCCTAAAAAAGGGGGTTCTTCTTATTATAAGCCTGTTTCCTGGTTATTTTTTATATTGTATGATTATAATAATTAAGCCTACATTCCGTTGATAGCCTCTTTTCTTACAATATAGATCTTCGGCTAAAGTCCCCATTCTGGCTCAATGCGGGTTGAGCTTGAAAAGCCGGAAAAGATATTATATTAAATTAAAATACCTACAGTACAGAATCGCTCGGATCTCCGAGGGCGTCCGCAGCGGACGCCCTGAGGAATTAAATAATTCAATGCAATATATCTGATGGAAACTAATACCTACATATCACATACATTCTTAAGTCGATTCGTCCGTCCGTCCCTCCCCAACTTTGTAGTGTCTTTACGAGACATGAAATAGACAACTGACCTAGTTCCCCGACTTTTATTTACGTTGTAAAATGCAGGAAGGGATCTCGAATGCGGCCCGAACTGGGAATACGTGGTCATAAATCTTTGTTTACGAGTACAACTATATTCATAGTTGTAAAACCATAAACGGAACTCGAACATTGTAATTAGTTTGAGCCAAGATGTGTAAAGTCTAAGACAAAGTGCGTCGAATTTGTCAGTTTACGTAGTTGGCGTGACTCCGTAGATTAAATACAAATATAAATAATATGGGACAATCTTATGGCTCCTCTACGCGATGGACCATCATACTGGCCCACTAAGATGGGCCATGGGCCAGGGTAGTGGTGTCGGATGGCTTATGGCGCGGCGAGATGGCGATGGCATGGCCACGGTGTCGGTTTTTCATCCGCACATCAAACGTAGTGCACCAGCGATGGTGCGGACGGTACGCATCTACACGTGGCCCATTCCACAGTGCGTGCTCTCAACCATCGCATGGCCATCTCGCTGGGCTATCGTGTAGAGATGCCATAACCATCGTATGGCCAGTTCGCTGTTCCAGCGGTGGGCCATCGTGTAGAGGAGCCATTAGACCCTCAGCACACGGCGTCGTAACATAAAGCGTTCGTAGAACGAGAGCGCTACGAGCACGAAGTTCAAAAAATTCCACACACGAAGCGCCGTCGTAGCGTAGCGTATGAGATTTCTGTCGTCACTCGTCATTACGACAGTCGTAGCGTAATACTGGCGTAAAAAACAAAGCGTAAACGAATGAGATTTCACTTGTGAAACGATTAGCAGTAGTTGCTAAATGTACAATATCTTACAAAATAAATAAGCGCAATTCTGGCGTGTTTGCCAGATTTGGACGCACTTTATTACTCATCATGGTCATATCTTCATCGACACTTATCTGAAATTCTGAGATAACTGTAGGAGTGGAAATACGCGTTTATGATCGTTTAACGAGTCTTATCTCGAGTGCTCTTGTACGCAATCTTAGATAGCTAAAGTGGTCACGAACTTCTTTGGTGTCATTCATACCAATAGTTCTGAATTCAGGCTAGTTCTTCGCTAAATTAGCTTGGGATATACAATGCCAATACAATACTTATAATCTCAGATAGGTTATAGGCGTCCCAAAATAGAAGCGCTTACCACAAATTGTAGAAGTTTCCTTTAGTAGCACCTAGGCAAGCGAGAAGTGTGCACGTGCTAACGAGCTCCCGCACACCGAAAGAGAAAGAGACAAGCTTATGATTAACAATGAGTATGCCAAAGATGTATGGAATGCGAAAATTAATCAACAAAAATAGATTCAATCGTAGGTAATGATATAAATATTGAAGTATTTTATATGCTCCTTATGTATGAGTATCTACCTATCTATCTATAGTTATATAATATCATTGAGGATATACGAACAGATCTCTCCATCTGAACTGTGGGAAATAGACAGTACACTCTCCAGGCGGGTGTTGCGCCTGGCGACCGAAAAAAAAGGACATTCTTACACAAGATGACTTAAGTCCCACGGTAAGTTCAATAACGCTTGTGTTGTGGGTACCCAGACAACGACATATAACATATAAATACTTCAATACATAGGAAACATCCATGACTCAGGAACAAATATCTGTGCTCATCACACAAATAATTGCTCTTAACAGGATTCGAACCCAGTACAGGGCAGGGTCACCCACTAGGTCAGACAACCGAACCGAAGTTTAGGCGTTGCAGATATTGCAACTGACATTCGGAATTACGAAAGAGCGATATAGGAGATGTATGGCGCTTCATACAAGGTGGCGTTGTTTGTATGATTACTAACGCCACCTTTTAGATCTTGTGGCACACGACATTGACGGAGGAAACGCCACGATCTGTCTGGCAGGTGGTTCTGACGATGATCTGTCGCAGACACATCTACAGAGTAGATGCAGTGTAGCGACGCCCAGCCGGGAACAGGTGGGCTGTCAATCGCTGGTTGCAGTTATTCAGCCCAATTCCCTGGAGTTCTCCCGCAAATCCCCTTGTTCTCCTGCAGAACAGAAGAACATTTTTCAGTTCGACATCCTTAAGTTTACTCTCAACACTCGACAAGTCTGTGCCTAATATTTGAAATTCTGAGATAAGTGGGTGAGGTAGAAGTGGAAGTGCGCGTTTATGATCATTTAACGAGCCTTATCTCGAGTCCTCTCGGCACGCGACAATCTTAGATAAGTCAAGTGGTCACGAGCGTTCTTTTCCGTGGACGTAATACCTATTTTTATACCCCAGAATAGCTTCTGTCCGTGAATTTATATTTCCATATCCTAGTTTCATATTAAATCCTACCTCCGTTTTTATTCCCTCAAAGGATGATTTCTGGGATTGAAATTATTCTATATGAAAGAGAAATAAGTAAGCATAGAGTGCTCACTCCATACACCAGTTTTGTTACGAAACCGCTTATTATTTTCGTAGTCGACATCTAGCATCGAGTAGCAGTATTATCAATACTGCTACTTGACAATAGATGTTGCGACAAGCGAAAAGTCTAAATGCTCCACAATTTTCAGCTAATATTATAATTATTTATTTATTTATCTAATGTATGTATGTGTCTTTATGTATTTAAGTAGTTTATAATTAATTTATGTGTATTAGGACTCTAATTCTTTCAATAACAATTTCTTTTAGTTTTAAACGTACCGCCTACAATCTTTTCTGCTTTGCCCTAAGGTTGACTGGTAGAGAATGCCTCATGGCATTAAGTTCGCCTTTTGTACATTAAGTTTTTCTTTTGTACAATAAAGTTTTAAATAAATAAATAAATATAATCGGTAGTATAGTTGTAAACTGTTGAGCAATACAATTTTCGTCTGTCGCGACACTTGACTAGTGTCAAGTAGCGGTACTGATAATTCCGCTACTCGATGATAGATGTTGAGTACGAAAATAATAAGGGTTAGTGAGCACTCTAATGCCAGGCCTCTAACCTTCTTTATACGAAATTTTATTTGAGTCGGTTTACCAGGTTCAACAGTTAAAAAATGCGTCGCCACAAACTAAAATATTCCGAACCTCGGTCACGCTAATTTGCGGTTATTACAATGCGCCTTTTTACGCAATTTTCGTAGATCTATGGGATGTTTTGTTGTATGATGACCTGACTGATTTCGGTTACGGTATAACGGTATGGTAGCGGTATATAATTATGAAACCAATACATTATACCGGTTAGGCAGCGCGGCTCTGATATAAAGGTATCGCTACCGTTTTAAAATAACGGTACCGGTTTTTTCCGATATACCTTAACCGTTATTATAGCCAAACTGATAGTATTATATAAAATCAAAAGGGCTTACGGGCTTACACTTATATAGGCAGCTTCATTCAATAGGAACTAAGTTGGCCCAAGGTGTGGGCGGCTTCGCAACGACGCCTAAGCTGATAGGGTACCTTTATAGCGAAATAAATTTATACGGCTACCTAAATGGTTCGGATTAAACCGGTATGGCGTCATACCGTTATATAAACGTATCGTTATTTTTCGGTTATGCAGTCCCTGATGATGACTAATGATGTATTCTTTTGTTTCCAGGGCTCCCCTCACGGCTCCGTGATGTCCTGCCAGTCGCTGGCGGCGCGAGCGTTCGCGGAGCCAGACAAATCTGAGGCGCACTGCTCTGGCTTCCACAGGTAATGCTCCGTTGTGCCTTAACTTTAATGTTCACACTGTGTGTAACAAAGCCCTTAACTATAAAATACTGAAAATAACGTTTGACCCTCTTTACATAATGTTTTTGAGCTTCGAGGGTTGAACTTAATTACTTCCTCTTTTTGTCGAATTAAAGTTTCCTAATCCTTTCCTACAGTTTGTGTGGAAAAATATATGTTGAACTTAACATTTGTATTTAAAGTATTTAAACGTTATGATTTCACCTTAATTAGTGCACGATGTATTTTTAGATTTGTGTATTATAGTCTGAATAATCAATTAATCACGTTTTATGTTTGTGCTAAAAAGCTCTTAGAATTTTTTGATCCACAAGAGTAATCTAAATGAAAAGAAATAGAAAAATATGTATTTGGCATAAAAACAAACAAAAAAAAACAAAGCAAATAATGTCACGTACACCAACTAGGATGCCGCTCAGCACAAGCCGTTTCTGTTAGACGCGGCATTGGTTTTCTGGGCACCCAAAATTAAAAACTAAAATAGAACAGAATAGCAACAGAACAAGACAACATGTGTAAGAAAGGAAGAGATAGAGAGAGAGAGAGAGAGAGAGTTAACAAATATTTTGACTATGTCCGCTTAGTTATAAAACTTGTTGGGTTACGAGTAAATACATTTATAAATTGTACTTAAAAGAGATAACGGATTTTCATTTTCTGATTGGTGGCGGTAAATTGTTCAAACACTTTGTTGCAGCATATCGGAAGCTGCCACGAAAAGCGGACGTACTGTGTTGCGTGCCGTTAAGTCTGAGGGCACCACGTACATGACCCTTCGAAAACTTCAGTTTTTTAAATAGATAAGATGACAGTTTATCGTGAATGACTCCAAAAAGCAATTTGTAATTTCAGGTCGGTTCGGTTCAGTTCGGAGTCCCGGAGCTCGACGCGCGCCTCTAACGATGTGGACTGCAAGAGGGAGACGCCGGGTGAGATATTTTTCCAAACCATATACATATTAGGGAGGGTGTCATTTTTAGGGTTCCTTACCCTAAGGGTAAAACGGGACCCTATTACTAAGACTCCGTTGTCCGTCCGTCTGTCGCCAGGCTGCATTTCATGAACCGTGATAGTTGAAATTTTCACAGTTGATGTATTTCTGTTGCCGCTATAACAACAAATATTAAAAAGTACGGAATCCTCAGTGGGCGAGTCCGACTCGCACTTGTCCGGTATTTTACAAGCTTTTATATATATATGTTGGTGTGGGTCAAATCTTGGAATCTAAATTTGACCCACTTCCCGATTTCCGATTGAGCTGAAATTTGCATACATATGTAAATCAGATGACAATGCAATATTATGATGATATGGAGCTGATCTGTTGATGGACCTGGTGACCATGGGAACTCTGTTATAAAACAACGCAAACTATTTGTGTTTAGGGTTTTTAGAATTGTCTCGATGAGTATTAGTTGCCTGTCGAAAGAAAAATACACTAAGCGATACAAGCTTGCACCAAAAATTATTTTTTTGCCAAAAAATATATTAGTAAGTAAAAACTTGAAGATAAACTTATAGACAATGTGAGTTTTATATTCCGTGTAACGTTCCAGGGTCGATATCGCTGACGGCGTTGTCGCTGACGCCGGTGTCCGGCGGGGCCGCCATGAGTCAGTCGGCGCCCTCCAGCAGCGGGTTTCCCGACGCCGACACGGTACGTATACTAAACATATCTCGGTAGTTCCGCTTGTCAAAAGTTGACATTTGACAAGTCATTTACCACATGAATATAGTATTTGGATTAGACGTGGGAGTAGGGGGAGGGGGGAGGGGACGGATCGGGATGGTCTTATGGAATTTTCAGTAAGAGTAGCACATAAAGCGCTATTATTGTTCTTCCTTGTCATAGTCTCACTTTTCCTTTCAGCCTTCAATGCCATCACTCAACGATTATCAACTTGGTGTGTAAAGTCAGCCTTTTGAATAACGACTGGTTTACGGTTCAGTGATAGCCATTTGATTTAAATGTAACCTAAGAAACTTAAAGAAATGAAATAATATACAATAACCGAACATCATAAATTCATCAATGTCCAATTTAACTGAATGACTACAAGACTTTCATCCTCTTCCTCCTCTTCAGCCATGTAATTAGATACCGGCGTTTAATGAACTGACTAAACGACTAATAAGCTTGCTGATTTAACAAGTTGACTGCGACACGTCTAAATCTTTGATAAGCGATAAATGTCACACTTAAAACGATAACTAAATTATTCGTTTTCAGCCACCATCGCCGGCCTCCTGCCGCTTCCCGAAGCTGGAAGAGTGTGCACACTTCCACTACGAGCGCGTGTGCCTCGGCGGCCTCAGCGTGGCGCTGGGGCCGGCGCAGGAGCCCGCGGACTCGCCGCAGGGAGAGGGTAATTAATAGCCCTAGCAAAAATCTTGCACCAAAACATATTACACAAGGCTCGGAAACCGGTTAAATTTCAAAACCGTTATCATGTACTTGGCGCAAAACCTTTTAATTCCGGTTTAGTTCGTTAAACCGGTTTTTAGGAGAACATTTCCATAATTTTTTGTCAGGTTAACCGGTTTAGAACAATAAAAACCGGTTTATGCATATGTGTCTTCGTTTACGCGGCACACCACCAGGCCGGACGGCCGTCTCGTCGCTCGTCGAAGAAACCGGTTTATTTAGGTTACAATAAAGTTCTTTTAACTTTTGCGTTCTTATGAAACTTCGACGTTCTTATGAAACTTCGACGACCGGTGTGGCCTAGTGGGTGACCCTGCCAGTGAATCCGATGGTCTTGGGTTCGAATCCCGATAAGGGCATTTATTTGTGTGACGAGCACAGATATTTGTTCCTGAGTCATGGTTGTTTTCTATGTATTTAAGTATTTGTATACAATACATATCGCTTTCTGATTACCTACAGCACAAGCCTTCTTGGCTTACTGTGGGACTTGGTCAATTTGTGTAAGAATGTCCCTATAATATGTATTTATCTTATCTTAATCTTTATAAAAAACACTCATGACTCAGGAACAAATATCTGTGTTCATCACGCAAATAAATGCCCTTACCGGGATTTGAACCCGGGACCATCGGCTTCATAGGCACTACCCACTATAGTTTTTTTATCATTAGAAAAAAGGTAAACATGATATATTGTTTTGTTTTGTGTTTATTCTGTGCTAGACTTCTTTTATTGCATCTGGAACACCTACTGACATAACATTTTTTTTTTAATTCCGCTACCTAAATGTTGTCTGGAAGAGATCGCTTTTTAGCGATAAGACCGCCTGTTGTTTACCTCTTCTTTATGTGTTGTATTATTTGTACTGTTTCTGTATTGAGGTGTGCAATAAAGAGTATTTGTATTGTATTGTAAACAATTTTGATGTGTCTTTTTGTTGGAAAATATTGCAAAACCCATTTTCTTAATTAGATTATATTACTTATGAAAACAAAATAATGTCAATAATCCTATATGATTTATACTTGTTACATATTTGCCGCGACTTATTTTTCAAATTGGTTTTTTTCATAAAATGACATCAAGATCGTTTACCTTCTTTCTAATTCTAAAAAAAAACGAACTATAGGCCAGACCGGTCGTTAAAATAAATATAGCAAATGTTTAATGAGAAACATAATAGTTAAATAATACGTTCCGTAGTTATTCACACGCACATATTCATACATACATACACACATACCCTCACATAAACACTTTCACTTACATACAACTTACTGAGACCTTTTTAACTGTCTTTGTACTTAGTTTGATAGTTAGTCATATAATAAAAAAAGACATATTTAATTTAGCTTTAACAATAATATATTCTGTTAAAATAAGAACCGCACCATTCCGATACTTCTCTGAGATTCCCACGTTACAGCCTAGTGTGGGGATCATTTGGACGACCGGTTTGGCCTAGTGGTTAGTGACCCTGCCTACGAAGCTGATGGTCCCGGGTTCAAATCCTGGTTAGGGTATTTATTCGTGTGATGAGCATGGATATTTGTTCCTGAGTCATGGGTGTTTTCTATGTATTTAAGTATTTATATATTATATATATCATTGTTTAAGTACCCTCAACACAAGCCTTATTGAGCTTACTGTGGGACTTAGTCAATCTGTGTAATAATGTCCTATAATATTTATTATTTATTATTATTGTACTGCTGCTCTTGTAATGCCAAATTCTTGAAATAAATATATTATTCTAATATAAAATAAAATGTCATGCGCCATGGAAAGGAGCATGATAGGTGTATGGAAGACTGACCGGCTACGAAACACCCTAACTACGAATAGGACGAAAGTCCAAGACATTGCCACAAAAATTAGAAGACTTAAATGGAAGTGGGCTGGCCATATCATCCGCGGCACAGACAAATGGAGCAAGCGAGTCACCCAATGGTACCCAAGAGAGGGAGAGAGAGGGGCGAAGAGACCTCTAATGAGATGGGACGATGACATCGCACAGGTAGCTGGCCGTACCTGGAGCAGAGTGGCAATAGATCGGAGAGAGTGGAGAAGGTTGGAGGAGGCCTTAGCCGAAGGGCAAGCAGGCAAAGAATACAAAAGATGGGAGATAATGTGCAAACTGTTCTTTGTTCTGTAAATAAAGGCTAATTTATTTTTATTTATAATATAGAATGTACCTATTGTTCCAGGCTGGATATCCCTGAAGGTCCGCTCCCACGTGTCGTGGCGCGACAAGTCGTCCAGCAGAGCGCTGCACTGCTCGTGGTCCGAGGCCAGCGACGTGCGCGAGTGGACGCTCGCCAGGAACGCGGACCACTGTCGGCAGCTCGACGACATGCTGCACAGGTGAGCTGGACACGTCCCTGCACTACGTACACGATGTATGTCTAAACTTCCCTATTATTAGGGGTACTGACGGTATTGTGGGCGAAGAGGCGCTGGTGGCCTAGCGGCAGGAGCGTGCGACTTGCAATCCGGAAGTCGCGGGTGCAAACCCCGACTCGTACCAATGAGTTTTTAAGAACTTATGTAAAATACCATTTGATATTTACCAGTCGCTTTTCGGTGAAGGAAAACATCGTGAGGAAACCGGACTAATCCCCACAAGGCCCAGTTTTACCCTTTGGGTTGAAAGGTCAGATGGCAGTCACTTTCGTAGTAACTAGTGCCTACGCCAAATCTTGGGATTAGTTGTCAAGCGGACCCCAGGCTCCCATGAGCCGTGGCAATATGCCGACAACGCGAGGAAGAATTGACGGTATTGTGGGCCTTTGAGTGCCACGTCGACCAAGCAGTGATCTATTGTGAGGATTCTTAAACTGGGTGTTCCCGCCGCTTCGCTGCGTTTACCACTTAATTCTATGTGTATTTTAATTTCGACCTTATTTCCACTACACAGAGCACATATTTGCATTGTATCGAGTCGCATCCAATCATAACACCTAAATATCGCTTGATGATCTCCGGTTGTGGAATGAGCTACCTGCCGAGGTTTCCCGAGGGTCTACAGTATGAGGTTCTTCAAAAAAGGAGTGTACATATTTTTAAAGGGTCGGCAACGCGCATGTAACACCTCTGGAGTTACAGGACTCTTTAGGCTACGGTGAATGCTTACCATCAGGCGGGCCGTATGCTTGTTTGACACCGTCGTGGTATAAAAAAAAAATTGCCAATCACAGCTCCGCATCCTCACGACACATGCCGGAGCCTTCAGCTCCCTACACTTGCTTTCCCATCGCCACACAAACCACAGTATTCGAAGCCCCATATTTGTAACTCAAAAACTGTAATTATTATATTTAATTTTTGGTTTACTTTCCAAAATATCGAACTCCTTGTTCCCGCCTGGAACACTGGGTTAACGGTACACCATCCCATTGACCCGAGGTTAAACCGTTAACCCATTGTCAAATTGTACAGGTAACCATGGTAATTCCAGGTTTAAACGGTTAACTCCGGGTTAGCGGGATGGTGCAAGTGGCTAAGTAGAGTCTGTTAATTTTAAGGGTGCATTCCTGTGTTTAAATGAAGTAACTTTCTCAAAGAAACCGGTATTCTAATTAACTCCATGTATTAAAAAGATCTTATTGATAGGAAAGCTATGTAATTTGTAACGTGCCTAACAGTAATTTTTAACAATTTTCTGGGTTCCCTTTTTGCCATTCCGACTATGCCTTATAATTTGGTCATGTATATCTGTCTGTCCGTAAATCCCATTTAACTCTGATATTGTATATTTTATCCTTTAACTGAAAATGATTTCGTTTATTTTTCACAGGTGTATATACGACCGAAAAGTCTCCGGCCTGCCCAACCTGACCGAGAAGATCAACAGCTCTCTAGACGAGACGGAATACAGGAGTCTAATAGCTGACTATATGCACCACCTCTCCATTATAGCGGACGACTCCATCAACTGTGGACCTGTGCTTAATTGGTTGCAAATGGACAATAAAGGTAAATTTTAATTGATAACCTAATCAACTAACAACGAAAAAGGTTTTTATTAAACCATTTTCGAATTAGTTGTTACTATACGGCCTCGCTTCGCTCGGCCTTTAAAGTCACACTTGCTCGGTAATTATTGTAATTTTTCTGTTTGGCCTTTTGCTTGACTGGAAGGAATTCCATAAGGTATAAATAAGGGCAATCGTATTTGTGCTCGGCAGTTGCCACCACTGTTGATCGAGGTCCAGAACAGCTCACAAAATTCTGCTATGCTTATAAAAATAAATAAAAAATTCTAATACACACAAAAGTAATTTAAGTTAATTTGCTGTTTTTAAAACCAGTTTATTTTGCATGAATTTTAGTTGGCACTTTTTTAAAACCACTAAAATTTATTGCACTATCTCTAATGTTTACCATGAATAATCAAATGGAAA
This sequence comes from Cydia pomonella, assembly GCF_033807575.1. Taxonomy (NCBI): domain Eukaryota; kingdom Metazoa; phylum Arthropoda; class Insecta; order Lepidoptera; family Tortricidae; genus Cydia; species Cydia pomonella. Next base: position 3,847,332 of record NC_084730.1, read on the forward strand.
TAGATTTACCACAATTATGAATAAGGAGTGAAAATTCGCTATAAAAAAGCTTGCAACTCCCAAAAACCCTCTCCCGCTCACCACCCGCGCGGGCCGCCTCAGAATTGTTACGACGGATTGTTTTTGCACCGGAGCAAATTCGCAGTCGAAAAGCAGCTTTATTTTGATTAAAAAGAAAAACTGCTTTTTGACTGGGGTTAAAATACGGGGCACAAAATACTGGACGGAGATCCCTCGGAGATAGAGGGGTGCTTTTTTCACAAAACCTTGACAATTGTATATGGCTTTTTTTGGCCGGTGATATCCGTTCTGGGTAGACGACATGTTCAATCAGTGTGTTATTTTCAGGCCACAAGCTTTTAGTAGCCAATGAGGATTCCAGTTCTATAAACACGCCCGCCGTCGCCGCCGCCTATTCGGTCCGGAAATATGTCTCACAGGTAAAAACATAAATTTATATTGATAAATACATTATTGAAATGAAGCATCTGCCATCTAACATATAATTTTTGGGGAGGAGCGCTGTTTACCCTAAAGTACATGTTATACCTATTTAGGAAGCAGAGTTTCTAATTTAAGGAAATCTATGTAATTTGATGTTTATGAAAAAAAAGGTCATACTATGAACTTCATGGAGTCAGACCATCGAGGATCGGAAGCGGTTTTAAAAATAGCGGTAAATACCGGTTTATTTTGGTTTTACTCCGAACTTTCAGAACGTAAACATTTTAAGAACTTTATTGTAACCTATATAAACCGGTTTATCTGGCTAATGGAGTGCCGCGTAAAAAAAAACACCGACAAAGGAAGGAACCGGTTTTTGTTGTTCTAAACCGGTTAATCTCCATAAAGTTCCTGTCACTTTATGAAAATGTTCTTCTAAAAAACCGATTTAAAAATAACGGTTTTACGAACGAAATCGAAATTAAAAGGCTTTGCGCCAAGTACATGATAAAGGTTTGGAAATTTAACCGGTTTCTGAGTCTTGCAGACCACGCTAAGTTTTCATACCAAGTGCTAAATTTAGTATGGCACTTATAGGGATAAATAAATAATGATGTATATGTCAGCGGCCGATCGTAAAATCAGGCCGATTGTAAAATTCCTGGATAATGTTTTGACCATAGTCACATTAAACCATTAGATCGGTTCGTTCGAAGAGCAAATTGTCCAGAAAGAGGAGCCCCGCGTAGAGTCAGACCAAGCTAAGTTAGCAACGATTTTGATAGCCCAACCTGTGCAAGTGTTCAGTAAACGTCAAAATTTCATAGAAATTCGACGTTTAAAATAACACTAGCACTGTCTAAATCGCTGCCAACTTATCTTGGTCTGAACAAGACATTGATTATCAAATTTCTCGATATTCCTAGGAATTTCATGATCTGCCTGATTTTGCGATCGGCCGCTAACATATATACTTATATACTTCATTTTATAAATATTTGTTTTCACAGGCAAGGGACGAAATCAGCTTCGAAGTAGGCGATATGATCTCAATAATAGACATGCCTGGTAAGTGTGATTTTTTTTGTATATTTCCGTAGGGCTAACATGGTCGGCTCTTTATCATTTGTCACCATGCCTGTCACGTTCTAACAAGTATGTAACCGCGAAAGTGACGGGCATAGTGACAAGTGATAAAAATGGAACCATGATGCCACCGCTGGTATTGTAAAAGCAGTATTATAATACTCTTATTGAATAAATCGACACGAGTTGTGAATTAGCTATTCGCACATGTATCGTACAACGTTTTACAGTACATATAACCCTTTAAATTTTCGACATAGTTAAGGCAAACCTTGGCTATTCGGAGATACTTAGTTATCTGGTGATAGTTACTTTTAATGTCTTTTAGCCGAGTTGCCTGGTAATTGTACACATTAGCTACATCCATACTATCTCTTAAACATTGTTTTAAGCAATAAAATTACCGGGAAACTCTGCTAAATGATAATAAAACTGGCTACCACGAATAGCCAAGGTTTGCCCTACGTAATGTGCTAATTATCGAACTAGTGCGGTAAACTAGCACCATAAGAAAAGAAAGTACTTTATTTACTTTTTAATTCTTTGTAGTCGTATCGTATCCGACATCGGATATCGGATTAGACAATATGAAAACGCTCTAAGGCTGGATCTTACCCGTGGATCGTTGTTTGGATACCGCTGACCTACTTGCCCTAGGCAGAAGATAGGATGATATATAAACTGAATATAGGAATAATTTATTCGTTTCTACACCGTGTTTTTTTCCCGTTAATTTCAAGGGAGCATTTCTGAGATTAAATTAAGTAACTTTCTCGAAGACACCGGTATTCTAATTAACTCCATTTCGGAGATAATCAACAATTTATTTTTATCTTATAAGGCCTTCACGGGCGTATGCCCTTGCCTTTGGGCCTGTTTACATATTGATTACTGTTTAGTACGAGTTTATACATTTGATACTAAACATAAGTATTATCTCAGACGATTGATGTTCGAAATGACATTGACATATGTCACAGATTTTAATTGTTTGGTTGAGTTAAATGTAAAATGGCCGTGTTACAATAACGCTATATGCAATATTTAATTACTTTTTATAAAAAAAAAAATAACTATTCCATTTAGTTTCCTTAAACGTACATACGCATTCCCCGGAGTTAACGGAATTCAATAAAAACACGGTGTATATCATGAAATCATTTGACGTTCTACGTTCGTTTTGTCTCCAGGTCCTCAAGAGTCAACATGGTGGCGGGGCAAGCGCGGGTTTCGTGTCGGCTTCTTCCCGCACCACTGTGTGGCTGTCATCGGAGACAAGGTCCCCAGGCACATGACACAGCCTCCCCCTATAGTCGGGTGAGTATCCTATCCTTCTTATCGCACCATTGTGTGGCTGTCATCGGAGACAAGGTCCCCAGGCACATGACACAGCCTCCCCCTATAGTCGGGTGAGTATCCTATCCTTCTTATCGCACCATTGTGTGGCTGTCATCGGAGACAAGGTCCCCAGGCACATGACACAGCCTCCCCCTATAGTCGGGTGAGTATCCTATCCTTCTTCCCGCACCATTGTGTGGCTGTCATCGGAGACAAGGTCCCCAGGCACATGACACAGCCTCCCCCTATAGTCGGGTGAGTATCCTATCCTTCTTATCGCACCATTGTGTGGCTGTCATCGGAGACAAGGTCCCCAGGCACATGACACAGCCTCCCCCTATAGTCGGGTGAGTATCCTATCCTTCTTACCGCACCATTGTGTGGCTGTCATCGGAGACAAGGTCCCCAGGCACATTACACAGCCTCCCCCTATAGTCGGGTGAGTATCCTATCCTTCTTACCGCACGATTGTGTGGCTGTCATCGGAGACAAGGTCCCCAGGCACATGACGCAGCCTCCCCCTATAGTCGGGTGAGTATCCTATCCTTCTTACCGCACCATTGTTCTGGCTGTCATCGGAGACAAGGTCCCCAGGCACATGACACAGCCTCCCCCTATAGTCGGGTGAGTATCCTATCCTTCTTACCGCACCATTGTGTGGCTGTCATCGGAGACAAGGTCCCCAGGCACATGACGCAGCCTCCCCCTATAGTCGGGTGAGTATCCTATCCTTCTTACCGCACCATTGTGTGGCTGTCATCGGAGACAAGGTCCCCAGGCACATGACGCAGCCTCCCCCTATAGTCGGGTGAGTATCCTATCCTTCTTCCCGCACCATTGTGTGGCTGTCATCGGAGACAAGGTCCCCAGGCACATGACACAGCCTCCCCCTATAGTCGGGTGAGTATCCTATCCTTCTTACCGCACCATTGTGTGGCTGTCATCGGAGACAAGGTCCCCAGGCACATGACGCAGCCTCCCCCTATAGTCGGGTGAGTATCCTATCCTTCTTACCGCACCATTGTGTGGCTGTCATCGGAGACAAGGTCCCCAGGCACATGACGCAGCCTCTCCCTATAGTCGGGTGAGTATCCTATCCTTCTTCCCGCACCATTGTGTGGCTGTCATCGGAGACAAGGTCCCCAGGCACATGACGCAGCCTCTCCCTATAGTCGGGTGAGTATCCTATCCTTCTTCCCGCACCATTGTGTGGCTGTCATCGGAGACAAGGTCCCCAGGCTAAGGCTAAGCTCAATAAGGCTTGTGTTGAGGGTACTTAGACAACAATATATATAATATATAAATAATTATAAATACTTAAATACATAGAAGACACCCATGACTCAGGAACAAATATCCATGCTCATCACACGAATAAATGCCCTTACCAGGATTTGAACCCGGGACCATCGGCTTCATAGGCAGGGTCACTACCCACGAGGCCAGACCGGTCGTCAAATAAAATGGTAAATTTACCGAATTCTCTATTGTGGGGGGCCCTCTTTTGTGGAGGCCCGGGGCAGTAGCCCCGGTTGCCCTCCCCTAAATCCGACCCTGATTTCAAATTCCCTTTGGTATTATTGACTAATTCATTTGTTACAGATCTGTAGCAGTAGCCCCAATAAAGCCGGTCCTTCGAAAACACGGGAAACTTATCTCCCTGTTCCGAAGTTTCATCCTGTCCCGTCCTTCGAGGCGGCGGCTCAAACAACAGGGCATTCTGAGAGAGCGAGTGTTCGGCTGTGACCTCGGGGAGCATTTACTCAACTTCGAACATGATGGTAAGTTGGAACGACCAATTCCCATTTGGGCCCACCGAGCGGGGCGTGATGGGAATGAATCGTTCCCGTACGTGTCATTGTCATAAATGTGAATACATTGTCTTATTTGTGATTTTTATGACAACAGGGAATATTACTGCAATGTTTTTCGACAAGTTTTCATAAATTATTTGTTACAAATAAATATGACATTGATGCTATAAGGCGGTTTGTTTTGCGTAATGTTTCTTAGTTTCGTACTCCTCAGACAACTAGCAGGAGAAGTCCTATTCATGCCCTACCAGTGAGCTCTACCAAATTTCGGAACTGCTCTCAGTTAGAAAGTTATATATGATTAATGCAGTTTTACGAAGACATAAAGAAACCATATATACACCCGAAACAGACGAAAATAAATCTAAACGAAGAAAACCTGATGTGATAACAGCTCCTGTACCAAAATCTGTTTTTGCAAAGAGGCAGTATGTAGCTCAGTCGGTTAAATTGTATAATTTTATAAATAAGTTGTTAAATATTTACCCCGTAAGCGCTAAAGAATGTTTAAATAAACTAAATATATGGATTAAAACTAAAAGCTATAATGACGTTGAAAACATATTAGTTGGAGTCGTCTAATATTAATTGTATATTACTACATCATTTAAAAAAAAAAAAAAAACGGTTTATTCCATCAGCTAATGCATTGGTCTTCAGATTCATTTTCGCACACAAACACACACACACACACACACACACACACACACACACTTATTCCCTTGATTATTAAAACTTTATAAAAAATGTAGTCCAACAAATTGTACCTTCAAAATTATAAATCTACGCTTTCTCTATTAAGAACAGATTTTTGTTAAAAATTGTTTTATATACTTACTAAATCTCTTTCTATTTTTTAAGTTATAAAAAAAAAATGTTCGTTTTAAGTCTTAAGCCTAGCTATTGTACCTATATGTAAAAATTCTGTTACCACCTACGGGAGAGCGGTGTCTCTTGACACAAGTGTCATGTACGCTTAAAAAGAGGCACCAGCCCAGTCAAAATCACGTTTGTTTGTGCTAACTCAATAAACATTTTTTTTATTTATTTATTTATTTATTTATTCTGAAATAAATCATGTTAAAAAAAAGTCATTTATTGTCGCAAAACAAAAATAGTACATACAATACAATACAATACAAATACTCTTTATTGCACACCTCAATACAGAAACAGTACAAATAATACAACACATAAAGAAGAGGTAAACAACAGGCGGTCTTATCGCTAAAAAGCGATCTCTTCCATACAGCAACGGATAAACAAACAAAACAGACAGACAACCACAATAGGAACAACAGGACACTACGTCCAATAGGGTAGGGTAGGCTGTGTTTAGTGTGGCATATATTATTATTAGAGGGTGTTGCGGGCCTTTGAGTGCCCCATCGACCTGGCAGTGATCTATTGTGACGGCCCTTTAGAGTTCATTACTAATGCCCATGGATTCCAAGAAGTTCCAGATTCTTCGGGCCGTAATGTTCTGTACCTCATAGGGTTGCAATACGTGCCGCCCTAAGTAGGTACTTCTTTTTGACATTAGTGGTCCACAGGAACAGAGAATGTGCAGGTGCATGTGAGGAAAACCGCCTCAATGCCTTAGATACCAAACGCCAACAACTTAAAGAGAGACCGAAGCCCTCTTACACGTATACATACAACGCGTCTGGCCAACTATATTGTAACACCTGCAAAAGATTCTTTAAGACCAAGTTCGGCCTGGCCAGCCACATTAGGGCCCATAATCGGCGTAATCCGTAATTGCTGAGGTCGCCGTCATCGAAATCGATAAGGAGGACTATATATATACTGCACCAAGGTGCAAGACGTCGGACACGTCATTACCAAATTAAAATGGAGCTGGGCGGGACATGTTGCCAGGCAGAGTGATGGCAGGTGGCCAAAATGCTAACGGAATGGTGGCCGCCTTCAGACGAAAGGAGTGCCTGGCGTCCGTTGGCTCGTTGGGTGGACGACATTCGGAAGACTGCGGGTCACTTCTGGATGAGGTTGGCTCGGGACCGGGATAAGTGGCGTACTAGAAGAGAGGCCTATGCTCAGCAGTGGGCGATAAAAGGCTGATATGATGATGATGATGATGATATATATACTATATAGGACTGAAGTCAACGTGCTTGCATAGTCGTAAATCATTAAACCGGCCGTCTTAAGGATGATTCACTCTAGACCGGGCCGGGGCCAGGCCGGAGCTTCCGGCGCTTCGTTTTCTACGGAAAGCCCCACGTGATCACCGATCAGCCGTCATAGAAAATGACGAGTCGGACACCTCGGCCCGGGCCCGGCCCGGTCTAGTGTGAGTCGCTCTTTACTTGCCCGCGTTCTCTAATGATGCGTAATGTGCAGTTTTCTCACTTTATTGACCTACGGGTACGTTAGTGTTTACCCGAAAATAGCATGACTTGCGTTGTCACGCGCGATTGCATGTCTCGAGCGCGACTTGAAGTAAGCAGTCGCGCGCGACAACGCAGCAGATCTAAATAAAGAAATATCGCGACAATCTTCGACCCAGCCCTAAACTAAGCAAAGCATGTACTATGACCGCCACATGGGTGCAGGCGGCCCGTCTTTGGAACGGACTTCCCTACGGCATCAAAAATGCTCAAAATAAGTTTGCATTTAAAAAATCCTTACGTGCTTTCTTTGCTAGCAGAATGAAAAAATAATAATGTATGGGTAAGCTCTATATGTTTTGTCGTTATTTATGTATATATTATAAGAAATATAAGTATGTATATTTATGTATGTATATATTATGTATGTATGGTATGTTATTGTATTATATTTGGTTGTTGTTGTTAAAGTAGCACCGCCCACAATCTCTCTGCTTTGCCTAAAGGTTGACTGGTAGAGAATGCCTCATGGCATTAAGTCCGCCTTTTGTACTATAAGGTTTTCTTTTGTGCAATAAAGATTAAATAAATAAATAAATAAATGGGTGACGATATACATACGTATATAGATAAATACATACCTATATTATATGGAAAACAGCCATGACTCAGGAAAAAAAAAATAGTGTTCATCACACAAATAAATGCCCTTACTGGGATTCAATACCGGGACCATTGGCACTAGGCCAGACCGGTCGTCGATCTGCTCGGTTATACACCGTGTTTTTTTTATTTCCGTTAATTTCAAGGGTGCATTCCTGAGCTTAAATTAAGTAACTTTCTCAAAACACCGGTATTCTAATTAACTACTATATAAGTTAGCTATTTATAAGTTGTCTTTAAGTGAAATTTCTGTAATTTCTTAGACAACAATAAAGATTCTTTAAACCGAACTCCATTTCGGAGATAATTAGTTTATTTTTATCTTATAAGGCCACTACAAGCGTGTACACTTACCTTAGGGCCTGTTTACATATTGATTAGTGTTTAGTACGAGTTAATACATTTGCTGCTATACGTCAGTACTATCTCGGACGATCGATGTTAGAAATAACATTGATATGTCATAGTTTTCAATTGTTTGTTTGAGTTCAATGTAATGCCCTTGTTACAACAACGCTATATGCAACATTTAATAACTTTTTGTAAAAAAAAAATTAAATTACCATTGCCATTTAGTTACCTAACCTAACCAACCCTACCCATGTCCCGAAGTTAACGGAATTCAATAAAGAATAAAATAGAATAGAATAGAACAGTTTATTGCATATCACATCACAAGCATGGATAGAATGGAACATATAGGTATACATGTGACACCCTGTAAGGGCACAGCAATATAAGAGGGCTACAGTAGGTGATTAAATTACAATTATTTCGCACATCATTAAAATAATATTAATAAAAACAAAAACACGACTTATAGGGTTGTAGCTCTAATCCATTCTAACTTTGTTCACAGTGCCCTTAGTGCTAGTGGAATGCGCCAGGGCTATAGAAGCCCGAGGAGCCGTGGATGGAATCTATCGTCTGTCCGGAGGCTCCGGGCTCACACAGCGACTGCGTGCTGCCTTTGACAGCGGCGAAGCTCCTGAATTGCCACAGGACCCGCACGCCACAGCATCCTTGCTTAAGATGTACTTTAGGTGAGGCGTAAACCATCTTAGCTCTTCTTGTGTCGTGTATTTTTATTTATTATTGGCGTTATTCATAAACGCCTACTAAATTTAACAAGCCGATGATAATCGTTAGACCCTTTCTGTCATATCAATAAGTCGGAAAGGGACAAATGATTATTAGCGGCTTCTTAACTTTATTAGATGTTTATGAATAAGGGGGTTAACTTTTATTGCACAAATAAAGAAAATGGCGGACTTAGTGGTGTATAGATCCATATTGATTAGCCAAAATTTATATAAGAGACAATTTTCTTTTTGATTTTGGGGTTGGTTGGCCTCAAAATAAAAGTTGCTCAATTTGTAACTGAGATAAATGTCATATACTAAGGAATAAATGACTGAGCCCTCCAGAAGCGGAGTCTATATATAGTAGTGAAAACACAAATCAAAAATATTTATATTAGCATTTTATATTTCATATAATCATGATATAATATACAGCTTTTCAGTCGAATACCGTGTTTAAGTTTATTAAGGTACGAGATTGAAACTTGATTGAGTCATCTAAAATAATATTCTTTTACTATAAAACCTAAATAATTAATGAAAATTGGTAAGTATCTCAGTAGACAGAAATGTAGCACATAAACGCGACTATTTAGTCCCGCCCCGGGCCCGTTTAGTCTTTCCTATTGATCGATTATTTTTTTATAGTTGACTACACCGTATCGAAATGAATATTATAGCTGAGCTGGGAACTCACACATGAAAAGTACGCAATTATAGTTTGGTATACGTAATCTTAATTCAACCACAGTCGACGAGTAGAAAAAAATAATTTGGTTTGTTCCCAAAATTGTTACCTACTTAATATGACATAGATATTCATCTCATAAAGTATAGCTAAGGTTTGACAACTCTACATATATCAAATAGTATTAATAATAATAATAAATATTATAGGACATTATTACATAAATTGACTAAGTCCCACAGTAAGCTCAATAAGGCTTGTGTTGTAGGTACCTAGACAACGATGTATATAATATATAATTATAAATACTTAAATACATAGAAAACACCCTCGCCTCAGAAACAAATATCCGTGTTCATCACACAAATATATGCTCTTACCAGGATTTGACTCCGGGACCATCAGCTTCGTAGGCAGGGTCACTACCCACTAGGCCAGACCGGTCGTCATTAATATATTAAAAGTAACATTATAATTTCCAGAGAGCTGCCGAACCCGCTCTGCACGTACCAGCTATATGAAAGTTTCGTGTCGGCCGTCCAGACAGAGGAATCCAAGCGGCTCAAGGCGGTCAGAGACGTCGTGGTCAAATTACCACCACCACACTATCGGTCAGTAAATCAGAAGTTCCCAACATGCAATAACACCCTTACAGCGAAGCAAAGTGCAATCGAAGATGAGATCTTAAATTATTATCTTTTTCAACAACTACAAAAAAGGTCGAGTTGGCTAATTATTTCTTTACGAGAATTAGTTAAAACGTCTGTTTCATCATTTTCCAGAACACTAGCATACTTAATGCGTCACCTCCGGCGCGTGTCGCTGCTGGGCGACGTGACGGGCATGACGGCGCGCAACATGGCCATCGTGTGGGCGCCCAACCTGCTCCGCTCGCCCCGCCCGCAGCACGCCTTGCAACACGTGTCGGTGCAGGTGGGTAGCATACTTACTGCGTCACCTCCGGCGCGTGTCGCTGCTGGGCGACGTGACGGGCATGACGGCGCGCAACATGGCCATCGTGTGGGCGCCCAACCTGCTCCGCTCGCCCCGCCCGCAGCACGCCTTGCAACACGTGTCGGTGCAGGTGGGTAGCATACTTACTGCGTCACCTCCGGCGCGTGTCGCTGCTGGGCGACGTGACGGGCATGACGGCGCGCAACATGGCCATCGTGTGGGCGCCCAACCTGCTCCGCTCGCCCCGCCCGCAGCACGCCTTGCAACACGTGTCGGTGCAGGTGGGTAGCATACTTACTGCGTCACCTCCGGCGCGTGTCGCTGCTGGGCGACGTGACGGGCATGACGGCGCGCAACATGGCCATCGTGTGGGCGCCCAACCTGCTCCGCTCGCCCCGCCCGCAGCACGCCTTGCAACACGTGTCGGTGCAGGTGGGTAGCATACTTACTGCGTCACCTCCGGCGCGTGTCGCTGCTGGGCGACGTGACGGGCATGACGGCGCGCAACATGGCCATCGTGTGGGCGCCCAACCTGCTCCGCTCGCCCCGCCCGCAGCACGCCTTGCAACACGTGTCGGTGCAGGTGGGTAGCATACTTACTGCGTCACCTCCGGCGCGTGTCGCTGCTGGGCGACGTGACGGGCATGACGGCGCGCAACATGGCCATCGTGTGGGCGCCCAACCTGCTCCGCTCGCCCCGCCCGCAGCACGCCTTGCAACACGTGTCGGTGCAGGTGGGTAGCATACTTACTGCGTCACCTCCGGCGCGTGTCGCTGCTGGGCGACGTGACGGGCATGACGGCGCGCAACATGGCCATCGTGTGGGCGCCCAACCTGCTCCGCTCGCCCCGCCCGCAGCACGCCTTGCAACACGTGTCGGTGCAGGTGGGTAGCATACTTACTGCGTCACCTCCGGCGCGTGTCGCTGCTGGGCGACGTGACGGGCATGACGGCGCGCAACATGGCCATCGTGTGGGCGCCCAACCTGCTCCGCTCGCCCCGCCCGCAGCACGCCTTGCAACACGTGTCGGTGCAGGTGGGTAGCATACTTACTGCGTCACCTCCGGCGCGTGTCGCTGCTGGGCGACGTGACGGGCATGACGGCGCGCAACATGGCCATCGTGTGGGCGCCCAACCTGCTCCGCTCGCCCCGCCCGCAGCACGCCTTGCAACACGTGTCGGTGCAGGTGGGTAGCATACTTACTGCGTCACCTCCGGCGCGTGTCGCTGCTGGGCGACGTGACGGGCATGACGGCGCGCAACATGGCCATCGTGTGGGCGCCCAACCTGCTCCGCTCGCCCCGCCCGCAGCACGCCTTGCAACACGTGTCGGTGCAGGTGGGTAGCATACTTACTGCGTCACCTCCGGCGCGTGTCGCTGCTGGGCGACGTGACGGGCATGACGGCGCGCAACATGGCCATCGTGTGGGCGCCCAACCTGCTCCGCTCGCCCCGCCCGCAGCACGCCTTGCAACACGTGTCGGTGCAGGTGGGTAGCATACTTACTGCGTCACCTCCGGCGCGTGTCGCTGCTGGGCGACGTGACGGGCATGACGGCGCGCAACATGGCCATCGTGTGGGCGCCCAACCTGCTCCGCTCGCCCCGCCCGCAGCACGCCTTGCAACACGTGTCGGTGCAGGTGGGTAGCATACTTACTGCGTCACCTCCGGCGCGTGTCGCTGCTGGGCGACGTGACGGGCATGACGGCGCGCAACATGGCCATCCCTAAAGTTTTTTCTCCTATCTTTGCATTCCCTAATATTGTGTGTCATAATAATCAGTGGTCCTAACATTCGAACTCTAATTTTGGTTTCCCTATTCTATATCTATATTTATCGAATGGCCGACTTTTTTGTCCTAATATATTTTTTCCTAATGGCACTTTCCATAATGAGTATTTAACCTGATGTTATGTAGCATAATTCTTTTTTAGTTTAAATATTGTTAGGCCTAAAAATTATATATCCTAACCATCATGTTACCTAATTTTACATAGCTTATGTTTGCTTAACCTAACACTCGTATGCCCTAATTTTGATTTCCCTATCACCGAATGGCCTTTTTTTTAGCCTAATGGCACTTGCCATATTGATTACTTATCCTATTGTTATCAAGCATAATTTTTCTTTTTTGCGAGGGTCGCAGTTTTAACCCAACCTAACCCACTTTTGTGGCAGCAATTCGTTTTTGCGAGGGTTACAGTTCTAACCTAACCTAACGATTTGGCGAGGATCGCAATTCTAACCTAACCTATTTTTGACAACTTTCAAATTCCCAGTTTAAAATTCCGAGTATGGCTCCTAAAAGTTTTAGAGCAAAGAGCATTTTGAAATATATGTTTATGACAATTGATTATTAGAACAATACACATTAGGTCAAACCAGTTAGGGCGTGATGTGTTAGGCCAAATATTGTTAGTGATTTCGAGGAACATGGTAAAAAAGATTACGGATATTGATAGTTAGGATAGAAAAGCCATAGTTAGTTCAATGTACCGTATTGTACTGATTAAAGAACATATAAAAAAATACTAATCGAGGGCCTTCGTTATGAAGTCAATTTAAATATATGCTTTTTTTCATTATAGGCGGTGGTTACGGAATTCCTGATCTGTTACGCGGAGGAACTTTTCGCTGAGGAGCAAGATTGGGATTCCGGACCGGAATCGCTGAATTCGGTAAGTTAATTTTGTCAAACTTGTAATGAAATGTTGACATGACTTACTTCAAATTAGGTCCGGAAATACTACATATCAGTTGCGATGAGTGAAGATGATATGTAAAGGAATTTCATACAGCCTTACCCACCTAGGCCTTTTTAAACGTCAAATTATTGCACGTCTTGGCATTCAACCATAAAAAACCTATAAGCATAATTCTGCCATTGTTTTTTTTATTAATTTTTGTCTTTTTTGTGTTAAATATTATTTCGGAGTTTCAAAGGGGAACAAAAATTACATTATTTTTGCGCTACGACGCACGGTTTAGGAGATACAGCCCCATAAAGTTTTTTTTTCAGGCATTAAGAAATCTTTATAGGGCTGTATCTCCTAAACCGTCCTTCGTAGCGTAAAAATAATTAAATATTCGTTCCCCTATTCTATTTTTTTTAATAATCCTAAAGTAATAAATAATATAAAAAAAAAACTGATAAGTAAAACAAAATAAAAAAAGCGTAATGGCGTGCGTCGTAGCGCCAAAATAATTACATTTTTGTTCCCCTTCAATACCCCACGCACTGAATAACCTATCACATTAGTTCATGAAACAATCATCATCATCATCATCCTATTTTTTTAAAATTATTTAAATGCAAGTTTGAGAAAAGCACTATACAAATCTCGGCGAGAAACGGGGTTGTTGGTCGCATATCCCTTCCGACCTCGCTACGCTCGGCCGTCTATATCTACTTGGCCTGCAACCCTGCGTTTCCCGTCCTCTATAGTAATGTATTATTACTTATCAGTTTTTTGTTGAACTATAATAATATATTTGTATTTGTCTAGGAGCAGCTGGAACAAGTCGAGTTGAGAGGTCACGATTCATGCCGACGTCCGAAGAGTTTGCCACTCAACCCGCCTACAAAATTACTCAGGTATGTATCGCGTATCAACAGAACATTTTTAATTTTTGACATCTAAAAATACTTTGTCTCTAATAATAACTAAGAAGGTTCATTGTTTAATATTTTTGCATTTTAAATATTTTTTACACGTCACTCAGGTTAGTGACAACGCATGTTGCGGACACACGGTCGTCACGGATGTTTGAATATGCGTGGTCTAGCAACGTCGCGCTATCACCGTCTTTCCGGGTGACTTCGTTAACATACTGACCAAAATTATGAGCTGATAAAATATCACATAGTTGTTTTTTGATGGCAGTATTCTTAAGCAAGTCGATATTAATATCGCCCATTATGATTGCTTGGAGTTTGTCTTCATTTATTTTGGCCAGCAGGCCATCGAATAACCCGAGATATTCGGAATGATTTGTTAGGTTGGAGTGGTAAATTCCCACAATTAAAAGATCCTCAGGTATTATATGTATTGCGCAAACATCAAAAACCTGCTCGCGAGACAACTCACAATAGTCCGATCGGGTCAAAGCCTTTATATCTGATTTAGCATAAATGCAGCTTCCACCCCGTTCTATGTTTGGTCTACAGTAATGTGATAGTAAATCGAAATTAGTTAATGTCACGGCATGAATTTCATGGCTACGCAAAAAATGTTCGGTTAGAATTAAAATGTCACACGTCAGGTCGTTACTTAGTAACATTTCTAGTTGCTTCGTTTTTCCATATAATCCTCTAATATGTTGGTGGCAGACCGTGAGAACCGTAGTTCGCGGTGCCTGTGTCGGTGTCAGTTGTTCTCTGCGCCGGCGGCTGGTCGATCGACGTGCGCGATGCGGCGGTGTCGGGGTCGGGGGGGAGCGCGCCCGGCGCCGCCTCGAAACCACTCGCTCACCTCCGTTCCAGATGGCCAGATATTTGGAGACATCATTTCTTCATACTTACTGCACGGGACAGTGATTGCAAACGACGCATAGTGCTCATGCTTTAGGCGTAATTTTTCGGCCGTGCAGTTCGTATATCCAGTCTTTTTAGCTATATAAGACCTGACGGCCTCCGGGGTTGTGTCGCTTTTAAAAAAGCAGGCGTGAATTTTTTTTTCGCGCTCTATAGTAAGTAAGTCCGTATCTGCTGGGCCTGTTCCGGTGATTGCAACTCGTGTTGTTTTTGGTTGCATACGGCCTCTTTTGTATGACACGGTGCGATAGTCATTGTCGGTGGAATTAGTGTGTTCTGTCGTACTGTCATTTAGTTTTGCTTTTGAATATATTGACTGCGAGTTGGAGGTGTTCGGGTCCGAATTCATTCTTGGGTCTGGATTCATACTTGGGCCCGGATTCCTACTTGGGGCCGGATTCATACTTGGGTCCGGATTCATACTTAGGTCCGGCTTCATACTTGGGTCTGGATTCATACTTGCCGGGCGGTTTACCTCGGGAGTCGTCGCGACGTGTGGTGTACGTAATCCGCCCGCAGCTATTGCGCTTGATTTTTTTGCGGCGCTATTGCTTGATGTAGCAGTCGCGGCGGCTTTTAGGCGTGTTTGACGCACTGGGCGCTGACGCTGCAGCGCTGCCGGGGCTGGTGGCGTAATATAGGCGGTGATGGACTTACGGTTTGTTGCCGAGATACCCTCAGAACTCGATTTCTGGCTATTTATTGCTTCTGTTTGCTTGATGATTATCTCACTTTGCTCACTTATTTTCGTCTCTAGTGCACTTAAACGATTTGTGACCGTGGTGAGTATTTGTTGGAGCTCACGAATAGAGCTTTCGAGCGCCTTCTGCGGCATTCTAATTAAATTATTTGATTTATTTTGCCGAGAGGCGATCTGACGTGCAGAGCAGACAACTACCCTTTTTCTTTCCTTAAATGTCTATCTTTTAAGGATAACTTACTATACCCATTTTTAACTTCTAGAACAGATCACATAGTATGTGGCATTTGCAAAGCTATTTTCACGGATACAGTATTAACAAATATCAAATTAAATACGTTAGTTATATTAAGCATTTCATACAGATTACAATGATCCCTTACACTATACAATTTAAATGAATATTTCAGGAGAAATTGTAAATTAAAGTTTCATTTCGAGCCATATAACTTGTACGAAATGTTAAAGGAGCTATCGGCAGTTAGTTCTAATTTTTACCACCTTAGGCGCTGGGATCGCTTTACTTACCTCTACCATGCACTTCGCACGGTCCCAATAGCTTAATGGGTTTTAAGCATCGAGCAACATCGGCTTCCGACACGTCGGAAGGGAGGAGCCTAAGCGATATCTTACCGAACAAATCATTCTGCCATTTTTGCGGGGGGAAACGTGCACACAGTCGCACTTCTCACTCACTGCATACGAAATCCAATCTGTAATGACGACACAAATACATAGAAAATGACACACGTCAAAGACAAATCTTGCACAACTCGATCTCTTTTTGTGTACGGACGCGTCACAACATGCACCGCCATAGGTACAGTTGTACCCATGCTTCGGCAGAAGGGAAATAGTATGAATGCCGTCTCCTTCCCGGTGTTGCTCGAAGGTTTTAAGAGTTTTCCTACTCCTCTACTGTTATCTTATCTGTCATTTATGCATTAATTAACACGAATATAAGAACATACATAAAAGGTTTCAAGAAAAGTCTATATTGTCTATTCCTCATAACAGCACTTGTGCTTTTAATCGCTATAACGTTACTCCGATGAATGGCTACCAACCTAACAAAATCGAAACGAATACAGTTTTAAACTAAGTGCATTGCTGCCAACCTACAAAATATTCATGTGGTTGCATAGTAAAAACAATCACTTCATAAGTCAGAAACACGCATGTGACACCCGTAATATAGCAACACCCATAGACTACGAAGACCGCTTAGCGTTGCTTGTTAGTCTCCGTAGACTACGGTAGCCAAAATCGAGAAAAAACTGTCCAAAAATTGAATTTAGCAAGTAGCAAGTACCAGGGCCTCATGAGTTACGAGAAGGTGTCGCTGACCGGCCGGCCGCGGCCCGGGGCGGGCTGGGCGCGTAACAAGGTATGCTCGCGTGTCTTGGCTATATAACTATAACTTAACTATAACTGCGTCGTCAAAATGATATTTATATTTTAAGATTTTTATTATTGTATGTATGTTAGTCTGTAAGGTATGTATATATGGGCCATAGTTGCCTGAAAATAAATGATATTTAATTTATATACTTTTGCTTTGTTTACCTAAATTAAGATTTATTTTTGTTGACTCGTAGGAAAAGTATTGTATGCAACGTTGTATAAGTAGGTCAAAAAATTCTCGTGGCGTATTCCTTTACAATTTTTATTTTGTTTGTAACTCACGCCACTCGCCTTTTTTGACCCTTCTTATACAACTGTTGCATAAAATACTATTATGCAACAGTTGTATAAGAAGGGTCAAAAAAGGCGAGTGGCGTGAGTTACAATGTGATCCGGAGCCGAAGGCGTAGGCGAACATTGTAAAGGAATACGCCACGAGCATTTTTTGACCTACTTATACAACGTTGCATACAATATTTTTCCTACGAGTCAACAAAAACAAATCTTAATTTAGGTAAACAAAGCAAAAGTATATAGTCAAGACGTCCGAGCATACCTTGTTACGCGCCCGGCCCGCCCCGGGCCGCGGCCGGCCGGTCGGCGACATCTCGTAACTCATGAGGCCCTGGTACTTGCTACTTCCTAAATTAAATTTTCGGACAGTTTTTTCTCAATTTTGGCCACCGTAGCCTACGGAGACTAACAAGCGACGTTAAGCGGTCTTCGTAGTCTATGGGTGTTGCTATATTACGGGTGTCACATGCGTGTTTCTGACTTATGAAGTAATTATTTTTACTATGCAACCAAATGAATATTTTGTAAGTTGGTAGCAATGCACTTAGTTTAAAACTGTATTCGTTTTGGTTTTGTTAGGTTGGTAGCCATTAATCGCAGTAACGTTATAGCGATTAAAAGAACAAGAGCTTTTATGAGGAATAGACAATATAGACTTTTCTTGAAACCTTTTATGTATGCTCTTATATTCGTGTTAATGAATGCATAAATGACAGGTAACAGTAGAGGAGTAGGAAAAATACTATTGTAATTGAATTGTTATAATAATACCGTATTGTTTTCCAGCCTGGAAGAAGCCCGGCGCCGCGAGAAATGCACGTCCACGGTGCAGAGCCCGCGCCTGCCGCCGCCGTCCGGCGCCATCGCGGCCGCCGCCCGCGCCGCGCCGCCGCTGCGCCCCGCCTCGCACCTGCGGCCCAAGTACATCGAGGTACCGCCCGGGGACGCCCTAACAATCCGCCTAGGCCACAGATACTAATACTATTACCGTACAGATAACAAACTTCCTACAAAACTGAACTTTAACGGCGATTCAGGGACGAATCATGCTATCCCTTTCTAATGTATGCCACTATCCCATTCAGTTATTTAGGGTTGTCTAAATTCAAGTCATTATCTTATCTGTGGTTGTGCATGCAAAGAGACGTCATGTTGTGCCAACCCTAATAATTACTCCTAGCAATGCTGAGACTAATGGAACCGAGAATGTCCCAAAAGGATCAGTTTGGCCCCCCTACCTAAGCTAACTTTACACCTAGTTGACTAGAACAAAGTATACTTGTCATTATAAACGTCATATTTTCATAGAAAATTGATATGTATTATGACACTGCCACACTCTGTCATTACAAAAGCGATGCAAAACAAAGCGAACGGAGAATGGAAGCAAATGTTTCCAGCTACACGATTATTTTTAAAATAACGACTGAAAAATCTTTTTATAATAATATGCTTCATAATGTGATGTCTGTTTAATACTTGGAGGATTTAACAACTAGAGACACCTTGTCTGTAATTTTCTGTACAGAACAGTCTGCCAATTTTTTTCGGCGGAGGGGCACGTCAAATGTATGGTTATTTGTACGTAATACTAATAGTTGTCAGATGAACATCAGTCCACACAATACATATGACCATTGGCCGAGGTTTTCGGCAGAGGGGTAAGCTCTAAAAGGCGACTCCAGTTGTTAACACATTCACTGCCAGACAAAAAACGGCGCTCTACCCCAGAAACCGGTGGTCTATAGCTGCGTACAAAACAACCCGCCCAGCGGGTTGTCCGGCATCTGAACAAAGTTCACGAGCGCCCACCAGGTGGGTTCCCAGCAGTGAATGTGTTAAACCCTCATAGGTTTAATCATGTTAATATTTGTAATTTATAATATATTTATTGACAATAACAATATACATAATGGATATATACAGATGATTACTATAACTAGCTTATATCTAAAATAGGCCCTTGAGGCATTGTACCAAGGATGCTGGCGGCATTTCCTCGTTGTATCGCAATACTGATACGTTGTGCGAGGAAGCCGCCAGCTCTTCGGTCTTTGTAATTTTATTAAAACGTAGTATTTTTACAGGTCGGGTCTGGGCCAGACAACCTTCCACAGTACCACACCGTACTGGATCTTCCGCTATCAGGTTCGTTTATTTTCTATGATATCAAACTTACTAAATATAACGGTCAAAATTTTTTTTCGTTGACTTATTTCTAACCACTCTGTTACGCTTGTATTTGTATCTTCTATCAAATAAATAGTTTAAAATAAATAAATTTGATATTTCAAAGCGTTGAAACTGGAGCGAATAAACCCAAGTGACTTGTTTTTTCTAGAAGCTTTTATTTAACTTGCCCTGTTAGTATGTAAGTTTGTTAGTTAGTGTGGGTCAAATCTTTGAAGCTAAATTCGACCCACTTCCGGATTTCCGATTAAGCTGAATGTTTGCATACATATGTAAGTCGGGTGACAATGTTATATTATGGTACCATCGAGCTGATCTGATGATGGAGGCAGGAGGTGGACATAGGAACTCTGTGAGGAGAAATTCGGGGTTTTAGAATTGTCTCGATGAGTATTAGTTGCTTGTCGTAAGAAAAGTACAGTCAGCGATAAAATCATGTACCAAAAAGTATTATTTTTTTATTTTATTAGAAGTGTTTTTCTGTACAGGAGCGAAGCGAGGCCTAAAGCGGTCTCCGTCAGGCTGGCGGGGCCTGTTCTCGCGCAGCAAGCTGCAGCGGCACAAGGCGGCGCTGAGGCCGCAGGTCGCGGCGCCGGCACCCGTCCCTGTCGAGGTACTAACAATAATATATATTTTACAGTACATATGGGGCTACTTTATAGCACTAGTGCGAGAAGTAGCATATTACGTTACTGTGTCGAACATTTAAAGGGCCATATGTACTGTAAAACGTTGTACGATACATGTGCGAATAGGTAATTCGCAACTCGTGTCGATTTAAAACACTCCCTTCGGTCGTGTTTTAATTTATCGCCACTCGTTTCGAATTTCCTATTTTTCGCACTTGTATCGTAATGTACTATTACAGTACATATGGGGCTACTTTATAGCACTAGTGCGAGAAGTAGCATATTACGTTACTGTGTCGAACATTTAAAGGGCCATATGTACTGTAAAACGTTGTACGATACATGTGCGAATAGGTAATTCGCAACTCGTGTCGATTTAAAACACTCCCTTCGGTCGTGTTTTAATTTATCGCCACTCGTTTCGAATTTCCTATTTTTCGCACTTGTATCGTAATGTACTATTACAGTACATATGGGGCTACTTTATAGCACTAGTGCGAGAAGTAGCATATTACGTTACTGTGTCGAACATTTAAAGGGCCATATGTACTGTAAAACGTTGTACGATACATGTGCGAATAGGTAATTCGCAACTCGTGTCGATTTAAAACACTCCCTTCGGTCGTGTTTTAATTTATCGCCACTAGTTTCGAATTTCCTATTTTTCGCACTTGTATCGTAATGTACTATTACAGTACATATGGGGCTACTTTATAGCACTAGTGCGAGAAGTAGCATATTACGTTACTGTGTCGAACATTTAAAGGGCCATATGTACTGTAAAACGTTGTACGATACATGTGCGAATAGGTAATTCGCAACTCGTGTCGATTTAAAACACTCCCTTCGGTCGTGTTTTAATTTATCGCCACTCGTTTCGAATTTCCTATTTTTCGCACTTGTATCGTAATGTACTATTACAGTACATATGGGGCTACTTTATAGCACTAGTGCGAGAAGTAGCATATTATGTTACTGTGTCGAACATTTAAAGGGCCATATGTACTGTAAAACGTTGTACGATACATGTGCGAATAGGTAATTCGCAACTCGTGTCGATTTAAAACACTCCCTTCGGTCGTGTTTTAATTTATCGCCACTCGTTTCGAATTTCCTATTTTTCGCACTTGTATCGTAATGTACTATTACAGTACATATGGGGCTACTTTATAGCACTAGTGCGAGAAGTAGCATATTACGTTACTGTGTCGAACATTTAAAGGGCCATATGTACTGTAAAACGTTGTACGATACATGTGCGAATAGGTAATTCGCAACTCGTGTCGATTTAAAACACTCCCTTCGGTCGTGTTTTAATTTATCGCCACTCGTTTCGAATTTCCTATTTTTCGCACTTGTATCGTAATGTACTATTACAGTACATATGGGGCTACTTTATAGCACTAGTGCGAGAAGTAGCATATTACGTTACTGTGTCGAACATTTAAAGGGCCATATGTACTGTAAAACGTTGTACGATACATGTGCGAATAGGTAATTCGCAACTCGTGTCGATTTAAAACACTCCCTTCGGTCGTGTTTTAATTTATCGCCACTCGTTTCGAATTTCCTATTTTTCGCACTTGTATCGTAATGTACTATTACAGTACATATGGGGCTACTTTATAGCACTAGTGCGAGAAGTAGCATATTACGTTACTGTGTCGAACATTTAAAGGGCCATATGTACTGTAAAACGTTGTACGATACATGTGCGAATAGGTAATTCGCAACTCGTGTCGATTTAAAACACTCCCTTCGGTCGTGTTTTAATTTATCGCCACTCGTTTCGAATTTCCTATTTTTCGCACTTGTATCGTAATGTACTATACTCAAACTGGGGCCCATTTATCGAAAGGCATTATTGTTATTATTAAGCTTTTTTTTCTTCTTAAATTACAAAATATTTTAATTTTTGTTTGATTGAATATGTAGTTATGTGTATCTCAGTAAGTTAAGGCCCCTGTCCGGGTATAGGCCTCCTCCAGTGATCTCCAGATTTTCCGGTCTCCTGCTTTGTTTTTTTTTTATTGCAAAGGGAAACAAACATATCATTCATTACACACACAGTTTAACAAATTAAGTTAATACAACAGCCAGAACAGTTTCCACTTATAGGTAACACAATTATTGCTCAGAGAAACAACATGCACGTATTAAACAATTAACAAGTTAATTAAAAGCTAAAATGAAGATTACAAATAATTTACTTAATTAATGATAACATTTAAGAAATATGATGTTTATACAATAACTGATAAAATTTATGAACAATTTAATAAATTTCAAGAAAGAGAAAGAAGATGCATTTTAGACAAAATTACTATATAAAAAGTTAGTTTTGCCAGTTTTTTCCTGCTGTTTTTACTATACCGTTCCCGGGGGCGTCCTTGATTTCTATAGATAACTGGGCCAGCCCATGTGGTAAACTTTTTAGTCCATCTATCCTTTGGTGCACGTGCCACATGGCCGGCCCACCTCCACTTCAGGTGTAAGGAGTGCTGTACAGCATCTATTATATTTGTTTGTTTTCGATTGTCTTTACATTTTTTCCTTTCCCTTGGTTTGATATTAAGTATGCTCCTTTCTATAGCTACAGGCATGTGTGTATTTTACTGTTTAGTACCTGGGCGACCGAGCTTTGCTCGGTTATAACTATTTATTGTAATATGGTGGTGTATAGGTGATAATCTTAACTACATTTTTTTTACTAAATTAAACTTGTCTAAAACAATAAAAATTAAAAAATGATATATAAACTTGAACATATAAAAAAAAACAAAAGTCAGTAACCAGGCGAGATTCGAACCCGTAACACTCGTTTAGCAGTCCGCGTCTTAACCCGCTGGACCAGACGGACAGTGGCCGGCAACACGAAATTAGCGACCATATTCTGCGTCGAAAGAAAAACGCATGAAAACTCGAAAACACGCGTTTTCCCAAACATAAGACTCGCGTTTTCCCAAACATAAGACTAATCTAGATAGATTGTATACCCCCAAAAACCCCCATAAACCAAATTTCAGCGAAATCGTTAGAGCCGTTTCCGAGATCCCGGAAATATATATATTTATATATATACAAGAATTGCTCGTTTAAAGGTATAAGATTCTGTGGTCAAATGTCCAAGTTTGTGAGGCATAAGTTAAGCTGGGTAATATAAATGAGTCTATAACTGTTTTCATTAGTTTGACTGGCAGTTTGGATTTTAGTATCTCTTTGTATCCCTAGAATTTTTTCCAAGTTTTATTTATTCATCTTTCTACTTCATCTAAATGCCTTGAGGGTTTTATCGAATGGTATTAGACTAATATTAGTCCACGAACTGTCAAATCGTATGGGTTACCACGGCAACACACTAGTAATAATACACTAGTAATAATACACTAGTAATAATACACTAGTAATAATACACTAGTAATAATACACAAGTAATAATACGAGAAATGGGCCCGTGTACAAGCGCCCGAGGGCTTTACATACTTACATGAAAAGGAAAAATTATTCATAAATAAATAATATTATAGGACATTATTACACAAATTGACTAAGTTCCATAGTAAGCTCAATAAGGCTTGTGTTGAGGGTACTTAGACAACGATGGTCAGGTGACAAGCAAAACTCACTAATTACCACCACAAGTTCATAGCCATAATGAACCAATAAGGTCGATTTTTGTTTAATTATTTTTTAGTAATTATTGAGTTTTGCTTGGTACCTGACGATATACAGCGTGTATTTTTGATATTAACACATAATCAAAGGGCAGTTAGTTTAGGCTGTAATGAGCACACTTTCATAGGTTTTATAAAAAATTGACGACTTTTATTTTTTCATAGAAAATAATTCAGTAAGCAATGTATCACTACTTTGTTTTAACTCAAAACGTCTCATTAATGACGCGGCGGCGTCACAACTGTCAAAAGTGATCATGATGTACGACATACATTGCCGCTCGAAAAATTTTCAATAATTAATTGTGCTCTGGTATTGAAGACTTAAACTAAAAAAATCTTTCAGAATTGTTTTATAGCACTAAAACCTACGTCTAGTTTAACTTTGAGGTTATATCAAAAATACACACTATAATATATAAATATTTATAAATACTTAAATACATAAAAAACACCCATGACGGATATTTGATCCTGACAAATATCCGTGCTCATCACACAAATAAATACCCTTACCAGGATTTGAACCTGATTGCATAATTTGTATCAACAGTAACCATTCCTAAGGGCCTTTTTTTGCGTTGCGCATGCGCGGCGGACTCGCTTCGCTTTCAACTCGCCCACAAATCGCAAGTGTTTTTTTTTTATACTACGTCGGTGGCAAACAAGCATACGGCCCGCCTGATGGTAAGCAGTCTCCGTAGCCTATGTACGCCTGCAGCTCCAGAGGAGTTACATGCGCGTTGCCGACCCTAAACCCCCTCCCTCGTTGAGCTCTGGCAACCTTACTCACCGGCAGGAACACAACACTATGAGTATGAGTCAGTTTTCTTTGCAAATAACGTTTTATGTATGTCGATAAAAATCTTTAATCATTTACCCGTAGAAATAAGGAACTCTGACATGCCTGAATCTAAATACAAATTATATAAATTTTGCTTAGATAAATGTTAAATATTATACAATTGACGAATATTTGGCATCTGTAAATCAATAAATAATTTTCTATAATGATTATGTATATTGTGAATCTTAGGGAAGAAATGAAACCATGTATGTGTATTATGATGATATTATTATTGCATAACTTACCTTCAGCTTAAATTTGTATATATTTAGTTATAGTACCTAGCTAATAAGAAAAATTTGCATGCTTCTTCAAGTAAAATGTACGCATTTCAAATTACTGTCCACCTATGTTCATCACTACATTTATGCAAATAAATATATCTTATCTTATCTTATCTTATCTTATCTTATCTTAGTAGGGTCTAGTGTTATTTGGCTGCCGTTTGTGATAAGGCTCTAACAGTGTTCGCAGGACATACCGATGGCCCCGGCCGGCCTGCGGCCCGTCAAGTCGTGCGAGTCGCTCGCCTCCGACGGCGACACCGTGGCGCCGCTGGCGGACCGCGCCGTCAGGCCGCTCAAACACCACGCCAGGTACTATTATAATAATAAATAAATAATAAATAAATTAGTACATTACGATACAAGTGCGAAAAATAGGAAATTCGAAACGAATGGCGATAAATTAAAACACGACCGAAGGGAGTGTTTTAAATCGACACGAGTTGCGAATTACCTATTCGCACATGTATCGTACAACGTTTTACAGTACATATGGCCCTTTAAATGTTCGACACAGTAACATAATATGCTACTTCTCGCACTAGTGCTATAAAGTAGCCCCATATGTACTGTAAAAATATTATTATCACGTCGGGGTCACCATATGTTCAGCGTTGGAGGTGATGGAGACCGAATCAAAGCAGAGAATTACAATAGTTATATTTAATGTTAACAGAAGGCTAGTTGCAAAAAGTGATTTAATCTATACACATATAGAAGCTTATATAGTCGCGTACAGCGCCACACTATGGATTGTTTATGAACTATTGCATACATTGATATGGCTAAGCTTAGAGAGCAAGTACACAAGTTTTCGGTAGATGTCACCTTAATTAGGTACATTTCATAGGTGGTGCCACCTACCGACGATAGAGAGACTTAATCTATCTAGATTAGGTAAGTAGGTATTTAGGTATGCTAATACCTAAACTTGTTAAGATAGGTCTTAACAATTACACAAATCGACTAAGTCCCACAGTAAGCTCAATAAGGCTTGTGTTGAGGGCACTAAGACAACGATATATATAATATATAAATCTTTATAAATACTTAAATACATAGAAAACACCCATGACTCAGGAACAAATATCCATTGCTCATCACACGAATAAATGCCCTTACCAGGATTTGAACCCGGGACCATCAGCTTCGTAGGCAGGGTCACTACCCACTAGGCCAAACCGGTCGTCAAACACCTATTTATTTTACAAAAAAGCGGCCAAGTGCGAGTCGGACTCGCGCATGAAGGGTTCCGTCCCATTTAAGACGTATTAAAAAAAAATCTACTTACTAGATCTTGTTCAACATTTTACCACTTTGGAAGTGTCTCTCCCGCAAACTATTCAGTTTAGAAAAAAATGATATTAGGAACCTTAATATCATTTTTGAAGACCTATCCATAGATACCCCACACGTATGGTTTGATGAAAATTTTTTTTTAAATTTTATGACGTTTTAAAAAAAACTACTCACTAGATCTCGTTCAAACCAATTTTCGGTGGAAGTTTGCATGAGAATGTATATCATATATTTTTTTTAGATTTTTCCTTCTGTTATTTTAGAAGTTACCGGGGGGGGGGGGGGGGGGGGGGGGGGGGGGGGGGGGGACTCACATTTTTTCACTTTGGAAGTGTCTCTCGCGCAAACTATTCAGTTTAGTAAAAAATGATATTAGAAACCTAAATATCATTTTTGAAGACCTATCCATAGATACCCCACACGTATGAGTTTGATGAAAAAAGATTTTTTGAGTTTCAGTTCTAAGTATGGGGAACCCCCAAAATTTATTGTTTTTTTTCTATTTTTGTGTAAACATCATAATGCGGTTTATAGAATACATCTACTTACCAAGTTTGAACAGTATAGCTTTTATAGTTTCGGAAAAAAGTGGCTGTGACAGAATCGGACAGACAGACGGACATGACGAATCTATAAGGGTTCCGTTTTTTGCCATTTGGCTACGGAACCCTAATAAAAGATCAATTTTTGAAATCGTTTCACATGATAGACAATTATCCTCGAAAAACCAACATAGGGAGCGTGCATGAACTGTAGGAGGCAGCACAGGAGCCGTCAGATTTTTGGCGCGAGGCGCAAATGTGATGTTTATTGTTCCGATGTAGCCCACAAGATGGCAGAACCTACTATGCACAAGAAAACACGTGACGTGTAAATGTACATGTTTATGGTTCCGTTTCAGGCCACAAGATGGCAGACCCTCCAAAGAGCACGGTCCCTATACATACATTACATCGCGCAAATTAGTTAGACATTTGCCGATAGATGGCGCTGTACACAATTATACTTAGTATAGTATAGATACTTGTGTTCAAAAGTCTTTTGCCTTTATAGTTACACGAGATGATTCAAAGTTTGTACGGAACCCTCGGTGCGCGAGTAAAACGAACTCTCACTTGGCCGGTTTTTTTATTACGTCGGTGGCAACAAGCATACGGCCCGCTTGATGGTAAGCAGTCTCCCTAGGCCTACAACTTCAGGGAGCGAAAAAAAGAATAATAAATAATAAATAAATATTATAGAACATTATTACAGAAATTGACTAAGTCCCACAATAAGCTCAATAAGGCTTGTGTTGAGGGCACTAAGACAACGATATATATAATATATAAATATTTATAAATACTTAAATACATAGAAAACACCCATGACTCAGGAACAAATATCCATGCTCATCACACAAATACATGCCCTTACCAGGATTTGAACCCGGGACCATCAGCTTCGTAGGCAGGGTCACTACCCACTAGGCCAAACCGGTCGTCAAAAGAATTAAAGAAACTTTTTCCATCTTGCGGTTGCCGATTCAATTTGCTATCGGTACAAAAAGGGTATACTATATTCTGGCACAGCGACCTGGTGAGTAGAAAAAGGCGGCAAATTTAAAAAATGTTTTTTTTTTTTTTAAACTACGTCGGTGGCAAACAAGCATACGGCCCGCCTGATGATAAGCAGTCTCAGTAGCTTATATACGCCTGGAACTCTAGAGTTACATGCGCGTTGCCGACCCTAACCCTCCGAAACCTCGTTGAGCTCTGGCAACCTTACTCACCGGCAGAAACGCACACTATGGTCTAGTGTTATTTGGCTGCGGTTTTCTGTAAGGTGGAGGTACTTCCCCAGTTGGGCTCTGCTCTAGATCTGGAATGACATCCGCTGTGCTGTGCCCTACCACACAAAGCGAGATGACATTCACAATGCCCATACCTCTCTTTTAGACGTAGTTTAAGGACATGCCCGGGCCCAATATTCGGGTTCGGAATCTGTACCTTAACCAAACATGAGTTTAAAGAGACTGTTTTCTTTAGTGGAAACGATTAACCCCCTTATTCATAAACATCTAATAAAGTTAAAAAGCCGCTAATAATCATTTGTCCCTTTCCGACTTACTGATATGACAGAAAGGGACAAACGATTATCATCGGCTTGTTAAATTTAGTAGACGTTTATGAATAACGCCATTAGAAAATGGTACAGCGCCTCTAGCGATCACTTATAGAAACACAGATAGTTAGTATGACCAAAACTGCAAATTATAGTACACACAGGAAGAATACAATAACCCCCTTATTCATAAACGTCTACTAAAGGTAACAAGCCGCTAATAATCGTTTGTCCCTTTCCATCATACCTATACGTCGGAAAGGGACACACGATTATTAGCGGCTTGTTAAGTTTAGTACACGTTTATGAATAAGGGGATAAATGTATAAAAAAGCGAACTTATTCCCTCGAGGAAAATCTATTGACGGTACAATAGTTATTTGTTTCACAAGGGGGCAAAGGGGGCGTCCACAAATTACGTAACGCAAATTCCAATTTTTTTTTTACCCTTTTTTTTATGTATTATTATAAAATCGTGTGTGACGTAACGCAAACCTTGACCCCCCCCCCCCCCCTCCCCAACGTAACAGGACCGTAACGCTTGGCCTGACCCCCCCCCCCCCCCCTCCCTCCAATTTGCGTTACGTAATTTGTGGACGCCCCCAAAGTTCTTGTTTAACCGCTCATGCTAATATAATGATATCCGAGCAAGCGAAAGATTACTAAATTGAACCACGAGTGTAGGTAATGGTTCTAAATGTGGCAAACAAATTTTGCCACGTGTGAAACACAATTTTTTTTACAAAAAAATCTAACCAAATTAAATCCATTCAGCATTCTGAGCGTGTTTATGGAACGCAAAAATGACCCCATGCTCAATCGTTGGCAGAGACTGCATGCAGTCACTGATTCGTTTTATATATTGTACTAACACTAGTTAGTAATAAATAAGATTTGATTTTAATGTTTACTAACCATGTATTTTTGTACATAAGAGTATGATTTTTTTTCTTTTTTTAATCCAAATTCATACAACACTGAATTGGTTTAATTCCAGGTCCTCGTCATGCGACTCATACTTCGAGCCGTGGCAGGCCGAGCTAGCGGACATGAGGCTGCGCCTCTCACCTCAGGAGAGAGACAGACATATGTTCAGCGAGGAGGACGACACGCACTGTATACCGGCCCAGGTAATATGTTCATACGGATCTTATGTACAAAAATAATGTTGGAAATATATAATTTTTTTTATACTACGTCGGTGGCAAACAAGCATACGGCCCGCCTGATGGTAAACAGTCTCAGCCTCCCTTTAAAAATCTGTACACTCCTTTTTTGAAGAACCTCGTACTGTAGACCCTCGGGAAAACCACGGCAGGTAGCTCCTTCCACAACCGGAGCGTGCGCGGGAGGAAGTTCCTCTTAAACCGCACAGTACGCGACCATTTAGGTTCTAGGGTGTGAGGATGAACACCCTGCCGACGGCGAGCGGTGCGGTGATAGAAAGTGGCCGTTGGCATCATGTCAAACAATTCTTCAGAGCACAGCCCATTGTACAAGCGGTAGAACACACATAAGGAGGCAAAGTCTCTCCTTAGATTTAAAGGTTCAATACCGCTTGTGAGTTTGGGATCGTCGTCGATTCGAACAGCACGTCTTTGAACTGAATTTATTATTATTATTATTAAAAATGGGAACTAAAAACTGTCAAACAGGCGGCTAATGACTCGCTGTATTACATTACGGCTAGCCGTGTTGAAGAACGTTAGGCGCCGAATACATTCCGGCGGGTTTTCATTCGACCGCATTCAATACGGCTAATCATTTCATAACGGCCCTGTTTTTCATAACGGCTAGTCATAATGTAATACGGCGGATTATACGAGCCGACTGCGACGTATATAACGGAACTACTTGTGTCGGCAGGATGACTCCCTGTGCTCCTCGCCGGCCGGGTCGGGCGCCGCCAGCGCGGAGCCCAGCCCGAGGCGCCCCCTGCGCGTTGATGTGGACGCTGCCAACGAGCTTGCTGAGAGGTATGCGCTAAAATAAGCTTTAAATTGCATTTACAGTACATATGGGGCTACTTTATAGCACTAGTGCGAGAAGTAGCATATTATGTTACTGTGTCGAACATTTAAAGGGCCATATGTACTGTAAAACGTTGTACGATACATGTGCGAATAGGTAATTCGCAACTCGTGTCGATTTAAAACACTCCCTTCGGTCGTGTTTTAATTTATCGCCACTCGTTTCGAATTTCCTATTTTTCGCACTTGTATCGTAATGTACTATTTTAGTTACTAGATCGCTGTGAAGGATTTTACATGTGCGAAATCTACACATTTGGGTTCGTCTTTGACGTCTCTAAAAACTGGTCAGAGATATAATTTTAAATTAATGTTAACACAAAAGTTATGGCCAGTTAACCAGTTTTTTGGCCAAATATCTCGAAGACAGTGAATTTTGAAGTAAATATGATACGATCCCATGGTTTCTTTCTTTTGTTAAAGGGGGAGAAAGAAACAAATGTAAATTTTGTATTAGTAAGTGTGCCCATTTGATTAGAAGAAACAAATTTATTACAATTTTGTAATAGCTAAAAGATTAAGTATTAGTATTATTATTAAACTGAATATTGTAGAATTTTATGTTAGAAATAAGTACTTCTGTGTAATTTTACGATATTACAAATTGTTTTTTTAAAAAAGGGGGAGATGTAGCAGAGTGTAAAGCAACCTTAATATATTGAGTGTGACGCCGCCTTAACAAAATAGTCCCTGACAGCTATGACATTGACCCCGACACTTTTCGCTATTGACAGCTACACGTACTGCATCTCGCTCCTTTCCTAAAATATGTTACTATTTATACAAAAAACATTAGAATAGAATAGAAGCGTTTATTTGCAAGAATACGTAGGTACAAGGTGTTACTTTAAATATTATCACAGTATTCAGCCGAAACAGCATGCAAATATTAAAATTAGAAAACTAAGGGATTCAGATCGAAGGTCATTAGCGTTAGGGACCCCTTTAAATGACTTCTAATAGCCATATCATTGTAACACTTAAATAGAAACTATAATCTGGTACCAAGTACAACCGGCGGTATTCAAGTTTTTTAATAATGAAGTTTTTGATAGACTTATTTGTATACTATGTAAGGTGTTTTGCGAACCAGCTTTTTCTTTATTTTTAGACCGGTTATTGCTGTGTGACTGGGCTGAAACACATTTATGAAAGATTGAATACAATGCAATATTATGATGACTATACTTTTGGGTTACTACTTTTGCAATCTTTTCTGAATCTAGTTTTAACCTTTTGACCGCCATATGTCGTCATATGACGCGCGCGGCGACAGCCCAATATCAACCTTCATGCATACCGACAATGTTCACGATTACACGCCGTGTACGATAGGCGTGGCGTTCAAAAGGTTAAAGTATTTAATTGTAATTTAAATTATGTTAAATTACTTACAAATTAGTTCAACGCGGCCAGCCACAAAACCAGTTCATAGTCAACCATATTAACGTATCGATGAGATGTGAATCGGTTTTTAGGGTTTTTTTTTTTATTACGAACAGGAAACGAAGCGCCCTGGAGGAGCAGTTGGCCGGCATCGGCTACATCGACGGCGACTCGCCGCGCGCCAAGCCCGCCGAGAAGCGCCACTCCGCGCGCCGCGACAACCTCGCCAAGCGGTCAGGGACTCACTGCTTGTACCACACACATACACACACGCGCACACACACACACACACACACACACACACACACACACACACACACACACACACACGCACACACACACACACACACACACACACACACACACACACACACACACAACAGCAGCGGTCAGCTTCGCACTGAGCGCGCAATAGTGATCTATAACGCGTCAGCGCACCGACGTACGCGGCGCTGACGAGCGAGACCGACGCGCGCCATCAGCGCCGCGTACCAATAAATCCGCCGCGGACGTCGGCGTTGCAGTGCGGCGGCCCATTGCTATTGTGGATATTCGTACGCGCGACCGACGTCATGCGAACTCATCAACCAGTCGCGTTGTGGCATTAGTCTCCATTGGCTCGAATTCGTGTGCGTGACACCGCTGTACTGCACCCATTCTTATTGCCCGTAAGGCCCGTGCTTAGTTATATGTCAATGAGTGAAGTGGTCATTGATAATTCTCTGCAGATAATTAAGAATATAGATCGTGTCAGTCACGATGATGCGTGCCTTGACTGTTATTAAAAGTTGGACTTGAAAAATTTGCAAGTCGTCGTGGATTACACGGACTATACTAAATAGTACAAATTAAGTACAAAAATATGGTATGCTTTTTGTTTATGTTTATGTAGATACACCCGCCATCCTGACTCACGATAAAATAAATAA
Organism: Cydia pomonella; assembly: GCF_033807575.1. Taxonomy (NCBI): domain Eukaryota; kingdom Metazoa; phylum Arthropoda; class Insecta; order Lepidoptera; family Tortricidae; genus Cydia; species Cydia pomonella. The sequence continues at coordinate 3,880,055 of NC_084730.1, forward strand.
ATAAAAATAAATAAATAAATATTATAGGACATTATTACACAAATTGACTAAGTCCCACAGTAAGCTCAATAAGGCTTGTGTTGAGGGTACTTAGACAACGATATATATAATATATAAATATTTTATAAATACTTAAATACATAGAAAACACCCATGACTCAGGAACAAATATCCATGCTCATCACACGAATAAATGCCCTTACCAGGATTTGAACCCGGGACCATCGGCTTCATAGGCAGGGTCACTAGCCACGAGGCCAGACCGGTCGTCAAAACGATGCTACCTTGCAATAAGAATTTAAAAAAAATTATAACTAGGTAACAAAAGGTGGCCATATCGCTAAAAAGCGATCTCTTCCAGACAACCTTGTTTCTGTGAACATCCTCTCAAAGTGTTTATTTTTGTTGACAGCCTGTGCAAAGACCGCGATAGTCCCACCGCCAGCTCGGACTTCCAGAACTCGACCGGCAGTGTCAAAATGAGGTGAGCATTCCATTTTACCACAAACTTGCTTTCTACTACTTCTACCGAGCGAACTAGCCACCTATGCTTATAACCGTCACGAATTAATATCGTCAAATGATCATTTCGCAAATCAAAACTTTATATTTATTTTTATATTTTGCTCCATTTTACATACCTACGTGCATATAGTTCGTGTCATTCACGATGACGCGCAGGTTGGTCAAGTCCAACCTTTAATAAAAGCTTAAAATACAAAAGTACAGGGGTCTCGGCCCCGAATAAATTTTTATGCCATTTGGGGTCGAGACGCTTGGCCCGTGGGGTCCTAATGCTCTACAACTTTTTAAAGAACTATATAAAAGGCTGGTCGACTTCACAGATGACCGAAGAGCTGGCAGCTTTCTCGCACAACGTATTAGCATCGCTATACAGCGGGGAAATGCTGCCAGCATCCTCGGCACCATGCCAAAGGGGCCAAATTTTTTAGACATATTTTAATTTTATTTAGTATTAGTTTTTAGTTTTAATTTAGTTTTATTTAATAGATAAGTTAGTTTGTTTTTATTGTGCCCGACATTTAATTACTTTCTAGTTAATTAGATAATCAAATGTAGAATTGTAAACGTAACTTTGAGAAAATTAATAAATGCATGACTTCGATTTCAAATTTTGTTTATAAAGTGACCTTTAATTACGTGGTAATACGAGTTAAGGCTCGCGTCTTCGTGAATGGCACGATCTATAAACAGTGATTTCACGTCCTATAAGCAAAGAGAATTTGAAGAAAACTTTGTAGCCACGGTAAATTTACTGCCATCTTTCGTCACATAATTAAAACTTTTAGAACGCCATTTGATTTTGATCCTTATTCTTTCACTGATATGTGTTACATTTGTTAAATATCAATAAGTTTATTATTATTTGTCAAAGGTTAACTGGAAGAGATCCTTTTTAGGGATAAGTTCGCCTTTGTGCATAATATTTTGTTTTTGTTTTGTTTTGTCTGTTTTATGTTAACCTGTGCAATAAAGTGACATATTAATTATACATAAGTGGCGCCATCTAATAGATCAAAAGCCAAAGGTATTTTACACTTTTTGATATTTGACAAATTTAACACGTATCAGTGAAAGGATAAGGATCAAAGTCAAATGGCGTTCTAAAAGTTTTAATCATGTGTCGAAAGATGGCAGTAAATGTACTGTGGCTACAAAATTTTCTTTGACAATTCACCTCTATTTCAAATTCGCTTTGCTATAAGTAAACTGGTCGTGTGACGTGTCTTTAAATAACTATCAAAATTTAATCATATGTAAACTTATATGTTTTGTGTATTTTTTCGCATTCGAGGCATTTTGCGGGCACGTCAGTTAGTAATGTTTAGAAATAAATGACACATTTGTGAGTTGCCAAAACAAGGTATTTAATAATTATTATTTAATTTCCGACCACGAAGTCGTCACCTATTAGCGGTGCCTAAAACACGCACTATGTCCCATGGCAAATCACCACTTGTCCGCGCTCTACAATATATCGCGCTCCTCGCATCAGCACCGGAATGTGATGTATTTGCATGTAGTTGGATGGATCTGTGTAAAGAATGTATGAAGTTCTGTGAGACGATGGATAAGCGAGAATCTTCTGTCTTGTATTAGTTTTCTTTCTTACATTTGTTCTGTTTTTCCTTTCTAGACTGTATCATGTACCAATGTTGTATAAATACTGTCTATTATACATTTCACAGTGTATTAGTTCGTTTGACGACCGGTTTGGCCTAGTGGGTAGTGACCCTGCCTACGAAGCTGATGGTCCCGGGTTCAAATCCTGGTAAGGGCATTTATTCGTGTGATGAGCATGGATATTTGTTCCTGAGTCATGGGTGTTTTCTATGTATTTAAGTATTTATAAATATTTATATATTATATGTATCGTTGTCTAAGTACCCTCAACACAAGCCTTATTGAGCTTACTGTGGGACTTAGTCAATTTGTGTAATAATGTTCGCTGTAATGTTGTGTAAATTTTTTGAATCAATAAAATAAAATAGATAATGACCAATGACAGTTTTTTACACATTATATAGGTAATTCAAGGAATTTTATTTTGATGCTAGGTTATAATGGCGTAAAAAACGAGGTAAATTACAAATTCAATGTACTAAGTAGAAAATATGTGTATTTGTAAATTAAGTTTTCTTTTTCGTAAACAGTACTAACTGACATGCCAAAATGCCCCCTCGAGTGCGATGTATGATCATTAGTATTGGATTGTGTCTCTACAGTTTGTTCATCTATTGGCTTAACGATTTGGATGGCGTAATATGCCTAAAAACAAACACACACACACACACACACACACACGTCTTATTCCACATTCATCACTTTTTTATTGGTTTTATGTCGACTGAATACTGATTCTAAAACTGTTTTGAGACCTAATTGTAACGTATTCGGCAAATAAATGTAATAATAGTAAGCACAGACATATTAGTATAAATACTCTTTAGTTTTTGAACTGAGCTGAGCGTCATTGTACGAAATTATTCGTGCTTAGCATCCTTAGTTTACATTAGGGCTTCCAATCCCGCATGCCCTTGCGGGATCTCGGTATCGGCGGGACCAAGATTTTTTTCTGGTGCGGGATCCCGGTATAAAGGGATCCCGCGTTTGTTGATAAAAAAAGGTTAAAAGTTAACAAACTAACATTAAATAAGAAATCAATTAAGATAAGTTCTCTTAACAAAAACAATCGAACGATTAACCAGGCGGGCGACCACGCGCAACGCATCTTAGCTGTTAGTTTTCACGCATGCGTAGTCCGTGTGCGTTGCGCGCGCCGCGCCGCCGGCCGCCGTCGTCTCGCTCGTCAGTGTCCGAGCGACAGCGCTCGCAAAAGCATGTGTCCCCGTTATACTTTTCAATCCCGCAAATCCCGCGGATCCCGCATGTCTAATCCCGCAGTAAGCGGGAGTGAAAAATCGTGCGGGATTTCGGTATTTCGAGATCTCGGTATACCGAGATTGGAAGCCCTAGTTTACATGTCATTGTTTGACATTTATTATTAAACGTACCGAGCTTTACAAGGAAAATCATATATCGCCAACCAAATCGATCAAAATTAATCAATAATCATCAATGTCTAACCTCTAATTTTCCGCTTAAAATTAACTCAACAGAGAACGTACCTCGCCCAAAAAGTGCAAGTCGGCTCGCTACAGCAACCTCCACCAACCAGACGACGTGACCGTCTCGAGGCTCAGCTGGCACGGGAAAGACCATTCCACTCTCATCAAAATAGACTGGCCTGTGGACAACTCTATTAGCAACCTCACTAGCTCTACTCTAAATACTCCTATAACCCCCGCTACCCCAGTATATGATCCCTTAGAGAGCGATTCCGAAGTCAGTGAGAGTAATAAACAGACTATCAAAATTAATAATTGTGACAATTGCGATGAGGAAAAATGCCTAAAATGTGAGTTGAAAGCGGCGGATTATGAAAATATTAAAGTTGAAGATTATACAGATACTTTGAAAGATAGCTTGGAAGCTAGTCCAGCTAACTCTACTAATATTAGCTATCATAATCTCAATAGATTATCAGCTGTATCTTCGTCTACATCAGAAGGTACAGGAAAGAAAGAGGTGTCGTATGAAAACTGTGATATGAAAGTCATGACTTCTTCACATGAAAGCTCTTCAAGCTACAGCAACGTTAGTCCTAAACCTGATGAACTTTACGAATGCTACAGCTTTAGTCGTCCCAACTATATAAATCTACAGTCTTCCAGCTCTAAAAGCTCTCCTGGCAGCCCTTTGAAAAGCCCTTTAAAAAGCACTATTAGTATCACCTTTAGATCGCCTACTAAAAAATCTCCCGACTACGAACCTATAGAAAATGATACTCCAACCAATGAAAGGGACTCAGTCTATGAAGATATAGACTTAGAGAAGAATTTGTCTATTGTTGAGGAAGCTACTATACCGGAAGCGGATGCAAGTCTACCAACCCAACAAGCGTGCCAACCTCATAGCTTTACTGAAGATCTAATCATTCTAGAAACTCCGACAGACTCTGATGTAGATAACACAGATGTGTACAGCCAAGTTAAGTTCTTCAAGAAAAGTATAGAAGAAGTCAACGCTATGATACTAGAGTCACCTCCCAAGGAAACCCACTATGAAAACATTTCTTTTGAAGGTCGACAATATGAGAATGTCGAGATAAAGGGTGCACAAGAAAACGGTAACATTATTAAACCAAAAGAAACTCTAAATGTAAGAGAACTGGCGAACAGATTTGAAAGTCCGACCGAACAGAAGGGGCCTTTCTTCGAAAAGTTTAAGACTGAAGTCAAATATCCTGACAAAGAGGAATCTCTACCTCCGCCATCGCCTAAATGCTACAAATTATCTAAAAATTCATCCAACGCTAGATCTTTAGACGAAAACGCTTTTATAAAAGAGTTCGCTCCGGAAAAGAATTACGTCGATAGAAGAAAAAGTCTAGAAGTCAAAGACGTAAAAAAGCAAAGCAAATTCCTACCAGATTTAAATCTCAATTTAAACATGGAGGAAGACAAACAAGCAACTACACCTACTACTGAAAATAAGATATCTTTAATACAAAGATTCGATACTAAAAAAGACATAAAAAATCTAATAGGATTCGATACAGAAAAGAAACTAAGTAGAGAAAGAATAGAAAAATACAAAGAGGAACGTAGAAATTTCCTAAGAGAGAAATATAGCTCTCAATCTTTTAGAAGTAACCCTGAACAGCTCACGAGGGTTAAAGTAAAAAAAGAGGAAGCGAGTCCAAAGTTTGAGAGAAGGAACACGGTAGACTTGGGACAGAGGATGAGGTTCTCACTTGCTAGAAGTAGTCAGCAGCTGGACTCCATCCCCTCCCCCACTAGCCCCGAGGGGGCGGACAGCAGCGCTGGTCGCCATTTTGAAAGGTAGGATATGCTATTATAACCTGATAATAATTTTAACTCCCGTCGCAAGAGCATGGATTTGTACCATGAATCTAATATAACTGTATCAGGTGGGGCGGAAATGACCGAACGGGACAGTCTTATGTAACTTTCAGTAGGAGTAGCAGAGAAAGCGCTATTATTGTTGTTCCTTTTCAGCGTGCCATTTTTTTTATTCGCCACCGTAAATTTTAGTATGGTTAATGGTGGGCAACAAATAACCCGCCCAAATTACGTAGGTTGTTTTTGGTATGTTGTCAGGAATGTTAAAATGTGTTTTTAATTTTGTCGCATTTCGTATGTTCTATCCATGACGGGCGCACACGTATAGCATATCTATAGATTTTTTTTCCATCAATTGTACCAAACTGGATGGTACTTAATTACTTTTTGGCTAAACTAATTTGAGCCTTATTACAGAGAAAGACAGACGATCATGTTACATACTGTCCGCAGCAAAACATAACTTTATTGTTGCAAAAATAAGAACACGTCTGGATCAATATTGGGAACAACATTAAATGATGTAACAAAATATTTTGATTTGTGTTTTTCTGGCATGTACTCGAGAAATTGGGACGTCTTTAGCCGGGCCTACGTAACAGGCCGTTATGGCTCAGTTTCATAGGTCGATATAAAGCGTGCGGGGACTCCCCGCAGGCGGTATAACGACTAGTGAAACTCGTAAGTCGATAGTTCGGTCGATATACGGCATGCGGGTGAATCCCGCAGGCGGTAAGGTGGTATACCGACCAGTGAAACTCATAATGGGTCATGGGTTTCGGAAATCTCCCGCACCCCGCATGCGGGGCCCTATCGACCAATAAAAACACTTCCCCGAATGCGGGCCCTATGACATGCTTCATGGAAATCTCCCGCACCCCGCATGCGGGCCCTATCGACCAATGAAACTGGGCTTAGTATATTAAATCTATTTCTGTGTATACGTCTAGATCATTTTAAATATCTCGCCTTCATAGTTACTGCATACTGTTTAGGTACACGGACAATGGAAAATATGTTTTTATAGAATATCTTATATATTGTAAATTATTATAGGAAAGAGAAGATGTCCCCGTCGTACAACATTCGAGACATGGCCGCCATCTTTGAGCAGAAGACGCAGAATAGCGGCTGAACGACAACGTGTCGTCGTGTCGTCGACATATGGACGACAACGTGTCGTGACTTGGTAATACCGACGTGGACCTGTCAGTTATTAACACTGTTTAACTGTCCAATAATGCAAATCCGTTTTAAGTTAGAAGTGTCTGACAATTTTTTTTTAATTCTGTAGAAAATCTATATTATTTAACTGCGGAAATGCGCTAGGTACGCTATATTTTCGCTCCATATGGGAATAGAGAATATTACGCAAGACTGCGCAGGGGGCGCCACTAGCACAAACCGTAAAGAAACCGATGCAACACTGTTTTATTTATTCGTAACTCAAATAATCTGTAAAAAATTGACAAATAACTGTTTAAAGCATAGTATGTATATGTTACTCTATGGTTTACGGTTTGTGCTAGTGCTGCTTCTGGCGGCAGAACATTTCAGTATTACTTCCTATTAAGAAACTGTTTCATCAAATATACAAAATCTCTGATTATAGATCGATGGCGTTAAGTTTCTGAATCTCAAAAAAAAATCTCTAGTGTACATTTTGTGTAATATTAACTTTGGATTCGGTCCTACAGTCGGTTGGACATTTGACCAGTGCGTCGCGCTTATTGTTATTATGTACTGTGAATATAACTAATACTCTACTCATTGTGAATACGTTTGTATGTATTATTTTAAAGTTCTCGCTAGATTGCTTATTCAGAGTATAATATATTGTATATTGTCCGCTGAGTGTAGAGAGTTTCGGTCATTGACCCTTTGCAGAGACAAGTAATGTTTAAAGACTGGTAATCTCCGTTAGCGCCAGTATTTTTTATGATAGACGGCAAGACCTTAGCAAAGATTCAATTTCATATATTAAATTGATCGTTTTGCCCCTTTAACTTAATCTAATGCTCATTAGATGGCGTCAAAGAGAATTTGAAATAGAGGTGTATTGTCAAAGAAAACTTTGTAAAACTTTTAGAACGCCATTTGACTTCGATCTTTATTCTTTCACTAATACGTGTTCAAATTGTTAAATATGAAACAGTTTTAATTATGTGTCGAAACATGACAGTAAATTAAATTTACGTCGCTACAAAGTTTTCTTTGACAATACACCTCTATTTCAAATTCTCTTTGATGGCGTGGTGTCAACTCATAAAAAATCTTCGGAACAGCCGACTCGAAATGATCTAAACTAGTGGCTAAGCTCTGTGAGCTGTAGACTTCACGTTAAGATTCATAATTAAAAAATTAAAACAAAAAATACTTACTTCTTCGAGTCATTATTTTGAGTATGAATTTGTCACTGAATATGAATTGTCATTATTTTGAGTATTAATATGAGTTGAACTTTATTGCTAATGTCGACTCCATATCTTGCTAACGTCTTACCGTGCGATAAAAACTCCGATGCCTAGTCATTATGACAGCGTACTCGTAATGGTCTTAAGAGTCATAGACGCTAATGACACTTAAGTCCTTTATGCCAATTTCCACCTATATAAACATTTCCAAAAATTAAACTACAGAAAAATTATATTTAACTACTGAATCTGTATCTCCTCACCAGATTTCATTAGAATCGGTTGAGAATTGCGACCTTGAGAACGGAGGCCGTTGCTAACCCTTGTGCATAAAACTTTACGAGACTGAATTAGTTAAATTATGTTTTATCCCTTTCTTACAAATACATAAGTCAAAATTACAGATAAAGACAAACGATTCATAGCTAATTTTGGCTTGTAATGCGTTTATGAATAACGCCAAATCAATCAATCATTCAATTTACCCGATGCGACGACTTGGATTATCGAACAGAGAAAATCCAACCTTTTGTTAACGGTTTATGATTCAAACTCATGCAATACGCTAGGTTATGTATTGAATACACATTATTATAGGCAAAGAGGACGGCCCATTCTCCATACAATCGTAATCCCCATTTTCCTCCCTGGATATTGACATTTTGAACAATATTTTTAGATAATTTTGATGTATATTAACCATAGCTATGCCCTAACGTTAGACTTTTTTCGATTTTTGTATTATAAAAATTACGAGCGAAAACAGATTTCATATAAATTTGACATGCTTCTGATTCCTAAAATAATTAAAAAAAAAAAAAACGTAGGGGCATATCTGTGGTTGATATACAACGAATCGTGTTAAAATAATTTCACAAATGTTAATATTCAGAGAGGAAAATGTGGACTACGTTTGTATGAAAAGGTAATTTCGCTAATCTCCCACTTTAGTCTTAAGACCGTGAGTCACGGTCCGTGACAAAGACAATTACCAGTCTTAATTATATACATGTCTCTACTAAAAGTCAATGTTCGAATTTCTTCATACTTGGTGGTCGGCTTTTATAATGTATAACGTGACATCACTTAGCCCATTCTGTCTTTCTCTAACTTGAGAGTTTGATAGAGATAGCAACATGTTTCAGTGCAAACGGTTATGAGCCTTATAGGAATGCACTGACCGATTAAAAAAAAATTACCTTAAACTCATCGATTCAAATTAAAATTAGTATTTACGGTATATTGTTTTTGTAAAAAGCTTTCGTTCTAAAAAAATCAGTTTGTTAGACTTTGAAATAATGTATCCAAATATTATTTTGTAATTTTTGTATAGATGAATAAGTTTAAAGAAAAAATCGGGGTTTTAAGTTTTAAAAAGTCGCCATCACGCTATTATATATATCGGAGTGGCCAAGGGGCTCACAAATATCTATACAATAGAGCTCGTGGTTTAGTGCAAATTATTGAAACTGCAATTATGACAGCTAAAATAGATGGCGCTGTAAACACTGCAGGTTTAGAATTACGCACTAATTTACATCAAAGAGAATTTTGTAATAGAGGTGTATTGTCAAAGAAAACTTTGTAGCGAAGTAAATTTACTGCCATCTTTCTACACATAGTTAAAATTTTTAGAACGCCATTTGACTTTGATCCTTATCTATTCACTGATATATGTTCAATTTGTAAATATCAAAAAGTGGCGCCATCTTACCGGGCATCAGCTAAATATTGTGGCGCCATCGCTCGAAACGATGCTGCCATACATTTGGCCTATCATCTTCGCTACTTTTTGATATTTAAAAAATAAGGATCTAAGTCACATGACGTTCTAAAAGTTTTAATAATGCGTCGAAAGATGGCAGTAAATTTAAGTCACTACAAAGTTTTCTCTGACAATACACCTCTATTTCAAATCCTCTTTGATTACATTTATCTACGGCTATTGTTAATCTTACACAAAATTATTCGGTATTTTCTTTAAACTAATTCAAGTAAAATGTTAGGTTAATTGTTATGTTGAATTTATTTATTACTCTATTATTAAAACGACTGCATTTAATCGTTACGGCATACGCCGATTATTAAATGCACGTGCAGTGCCGGATTAACCATTAAGCAAAATAAGCACTTGCTTAGGGCACCACGTCTAGGGGGGCACCAAAATCGTAGGAAAAAAACGCGCAGGCTGCATCGCAGTCGTAGTACTTATGTACCCATCTAATAACGAAGGGTCGTAATAGAGTGAGGACACGTAAGCACATCTCCAACCTTCTTACCGTCGGGCTTATGGCCAACCGATTTCCTCGACGTAGATTACCGATTTTGTAGCGAATTTTGCTCTCTTGCACGCCAGATGTGTCGGCCTGGCCGAGTTGCTGCAGAACCACGATCCTGCGACCTAATTGTCAAACTGTTATAAAGGGCCCCGCGAAGGCACAAAACCAAAAGCAACTTATTAAGTTTCGGTTTCCACTTAAGCCAAAGGCCGAGCAGTAGGAGAACCGTGATTACATAGGTTTGATTTCAAGCCACTCTTTTGCAGTTCGGCGTTAGGTCTTATGCGACGCTATAGGCCTTCTACTTTGTGCAAACTGCCTTACTTTCACTTAACATGGATCGAAATCTAAGCTGTCCTCTCTCGAAGCTGGGTCTTCTGCCTTGCTCACACCTCGCCATCAGTTGTATTGTATGATAACCCACCGCGATCGGACGCTCCGGACGTTCAGCCATTCATACCTCGCCAGTGGTGAAATTCAAATGCTTTCTTCCAGCTCGACCTTTGGCCTCATCCATGCCTCATCCGTAAGCGCCGATCGAACGCTCCGCGCGTTCAGCCTTATGAAAAGCTCAGCCTTAGACTTTGCCTTTAAAAACACTGATTTAAACTTTCACGATTTAGGCCAATCAAATTAGATCCAAAAAAAGCGTTTTGAGGAATTAATTCCCAGCAAACTGAAAAATGTTTTAATACTTTCATTTCATTCTAAATGCGTGTAATCCAAGTTTGCTCCATCCCAGGGGGTATGCATACATTTTGGGATCCTTAGGAGATATTTTTTTCCTTTCGAAATCACGTGATTTTGAAGGACATAGGACAGTCCGTGGATTAGACACTGGTAAGAGGCGTTTTTGGATTTTTAACATGATTTTACCAAAAATAAAAAATAGGTCGATATTTTTTATTTTATACAATTTAGACTTGGAATACATATTAGGGTACCTTCAATAAATCAATATGTTTTGTTGCAAGAACATAGTTAAATTACATTTCGGATCCTCAGATATCAGTTTTAATCATAATTAGAACAAATGTTCCGCCGGACGTACCGTTTTCGATTTTCAAGCAAAAAAAAACTCAAAAAGAGGAAACATTTATGCACACCTTCTGGAATGGAGCAAACTCGGATTACACGCATTTTTAGGACCAAATTCGAAAAAATCTAATTTTATTAGCATAATTGTGACACATTATTATTTAAGAAAACGGGACTTAATCGCCTTTGATAAAGTTCTAAAATTACCTCCAACGTCAAGATAATGACGTCGACTTTACCCAGTCTTCTCCGAGACCATGGGGACAACGCCGTTTTTGAAACGTCGGGTCAGTGGTAATTTTAAAAATTACCCTATTAAGTCCCAAGTCGCAAGGGTCTTAAATAGCAAATTTAAACAATAATTTGCTATTTAAGACACTTGCGGGCATTGGTTCTTGTTCTGTCTGACAAGAACCAATGGCCAATGGCTAAGCTCCTACTGAAGCTCTGCCTTTGCCCTCACATGAATGAGGTTCGCAGGAAAGCTCTAGAGGGTGCAAAACCCTGTGCGGAGTACGGCCTATGCTTTTATGTCTTCTCACACTTGGACATTGGTTGGCTCGCCTCCGGCCTTATGCGAAGCACGATTTTCAATTTGCTAACACTTGACCTTACATACTGTTGGAACATTACTGCTGCAGTACTGTCAATTTCCGTGATAAAATGATGTGTTGGATTGAAAATTCTATTCTCAGCAGTAATGCGGCAATAAACGTCACTCAATTTACCAAGAAAATTCAATGTAATCTTGATGAGGGGGCACCATGGTCTAGAAATGCTTAGGGCATCAAAATGTCTTAATCCGGCACTGTGCACGTGCATCACAACTTGAGTATTATTAATTATTATTATTTTATTAATAATGTGACTACGCGTCTGTCCGTGACTTGCTCGCGCTTGACCGTAATATAAGGGATGCCTATTCGACCGAGCGAAGCAAGGTCTTAGTATTCTCACTTTATATTTCAAACGAAGCTTCATTATTAAACAAAATAGATTATTTTTGTTTTTCTTTACATACATGGAGTAGTTTCACTTTTTTTTAATTGTTCTAAATTTGACGACCGGTCCGGCCTAGTGGGTAGTGGCCCTGCCTATGAGGCCGATGGTCGGTTCGAGTCCCGGCAAGGGCATTTATTTGTGTGATGAGCACAGATGTTTGTTCCTGAGTCTTGTATCTATGTATATTATATATATCGTTGTTTGAGTACCCACAATACAAGTCTCCTTGATCTTACTGTGGGGCTTAGTCAATTTGTGTAATAATGTCCAATATTTATTTTTATTTATTATTAAATTGGGTTTGTGAGCGGGTCGCGGTAGCGCAGTGGTTTCGTTGCCATATTATACATCATAACGGGTGCTTTTAAAGGTAAAATATGTGGGTACATTTAGCCATTTGAAATTGTGAGGGTATACAATAAAAACGCAGGTATTTGTTACCCGATAACACATTGTTTGGATTATTGTTGTTAAGACATTGAGTACCGGGAACCCGCTTGGCGGGTTCTCTGTTCGTAGTCGCTTTCCTCTACAAAGCGGGAAAAACGGTGGGATCTGCTACGAGCGTAGCGCTGCGAAAAAGTTGGTAGCTTTCTTTGCTTTTTGGCAGACTTACAAAATATAACCATCGAAACTGTATTTACCAGAGACTAGTGAATTTAAAATTCTGACAACCTCCAACATCATAACCTAGTGAGCTCTCTGATAAAGTTAACCATTTACCGCATACGAAGCCATATATGATATTCAACTCTATTGACAGCTATTAAAGTTCAAAGTACCATGGGCAACTTTGTATGGAGCCTGGACCAAAAACCAACAGAGATGAGAGTTAGGTCATTAGGTAGATATTTCAATGTACTTCATTTCGTTCTATAGGCACCAAGCGGAATTCCATTGCGGAACTGAGATATTTGTATTTTAGTCCAAATGTCGTCACCCTTATTACCCAGGCAATATAGTCCAAGTAAGTAAATCAATTGCTGCAGGGTAGATGTTCGCGAACCGCCCAGCTCTATTGCCTAAGTAATAAGGGTTCATTTTGACTAAAATGCCAATATCTCAGTTCTGCAATGGAATCCCGCTTGGTGCCCATACAACAAAATAAAGTACATAGAAATACCTATTTAATGACCTACTTTTCATAACTTTTGATTTTTGGACCATTTTGACGCATATTCCTTTCAACTTTATTTTTTGCAACAGATGTTATAAAATCTTGTGTTTGTATAGTGACACATTTAAGGCATTTATCGTATATATGCATATTTACCTTTAAAAGTACGTACTGAATGCATTTATGATATTTTTGTAAGCAGTATTTAAAACTGTTAGGTGTTAGCGTAAGGGCGTTATATGAATGATAATTAGCAAATCAATAGCACGTCAGTCACACACCAACATGTCTGCGAGCGGACCGATGTGAGTCTTATTTGAAAGCATGAAGGTTTCATTTACAGTGTACGCCATAACATGTATATGCGTTCTAGGCGCTGTGGATATATCTTTCGACGACTTTTATGTTTTTAGAGTTTTTTTTAATGTTTAACTCTTTGAACGTCAATGACGACAATTTAGGCGCGCGGGTGCAGCCCAATTTCAACCTTCGTGCATTCCGTTAAGGTTCACGATACCGCTCCGCGCACGATAGTCGTGGCTTTGAGAGGGTTAAGAATGTGTTTATACAGGCTGATTCAACAAAGCTGGTGTTTAATTTCGCCGCTAGGGGCGCTAGTGTAGACGGAGTTTCAGAATGTCAAATGCATAGTATTTTTGGGGGTCGCAAGCTTTTCGTATCGCAAATTTTCACTCCTTATTCATAATTGCGGTAAATCTTTTTTTCTATTTTGGATTATTCATGGTAAACATTAGCTGATATAGTTTAATAATTGTTAGTGGTTTAAAAAAGTGCCAAGTAATATATACAAGGTGGTCAAAAAATATGCGTATTCCCGTTGCCAGGGAGGTTTTGGGCTTATAGTGAGCAACCTTTACTATTGGACCAACCCCGAAATAAACAGTGTGTTTCTTTTCGTTGTCGATTATTGCAAATAACTTTTGTTCGAAAAAATTTTTTTTAATATTTTGTTCTAATTAAAAAAAATATTAACGTCAGAGCATTCCTGAGAAGTAACCCTACGTGGGATTTCAGGGTTTGTCCAATGGCTAAGGTCACCCTGTAGATTCAAAATCCTCTTCTTCTTCCGGCCTTGTCCCATTTCTAATTGGGGTCGGCTCTCCTAATCCTCCTCCAGAGATATCGTTTCTGGGTCGTCGCTGGGTCTAAATTGTTATTGTAGAGGTCTTTTGTAGTTTCTGACATCCAGGTAGTAAGGGGTCTGCCACGAGGATTTGGTCCCGATATGAGGCTTAGTGCACTCTTTATTATATGCTCATCTGGTCTTCTCATGACATGGCCGTACCAGCGCAGGCGCGATTCTGAAACTTTGGTTTGTATAGGCCTGATCTTATAGCTTCCGCGGATGTAGACATTAGGCACTTTATCAAAAATGGTCACTCCTGCAGCCCAGCTGAGCAGCCACATGAACTCGGTTCAGCTGTAGCTTGGTAGTCGGCCAGCATTCCGCAAATATAGATTCAAAATATAATGGAATGGCAGCTGTAGCTTATTCATATTCATATTTATTATTAATAATGTACACATACATTACATGTCAAAATTACAATTAGTGAAATGAAGTTAAGCGGATTCTAGTTAATACCAACATCTAGATAATAATATTAAAATATTCACATAATGTGTTCAATAAAGTTACAAATTAAAAATTATAATAATTGGTTACTGAGTGGGACCCACGGAACACCATAGACGGTGCAGATCGGGGCGCTGGCAGACAGAAGGAGATGGCTGGACGACTTGGACGCATTCTATCCGAAATGGTGGGAAAATGACAATGACCGGTCGAGTGGAGAAAACGATGGTGGGGGGGGGGGGGGGGGGGGGGGGATACTAAAGTAAGCTAACAAAAAAGTACATCAGCTTTGGTGAATTAATTTTGATTCAAATTATCTTTAAATATGATTTGCCAATTATCATTCGTGTAATGACAGCTTATCTGTATATAATAACATCAAAACTGCACATTTTGTAACAAAATCAAGAAAAATCACACGAAAAACATAAATATGGACAATAAATCAAATATCGCATTTTATTAAAATCCTTCTACCTAATATAATAAAGCTTTTGATAATTTCTATGAAACTGTCAAATCAAATATAACGACCTTCGAGCAACACCGGCTTCCGACACGTCGTAAGGGAGGAGAGAGTAATTTTTTGCGGGAAACGTGCACACAGTCGCACTTCTCACTCATTACTCAGGGATGTTAAACATACAAAATCCAATCTGTAATGACGACACAAATACATAGAAAATGACACACGTCAAAGACAAATCTTGCACAACTCGATCTCTTTGTGTACGGACGAGTCACAACATGCACCGCCATAGGCACAGTTGTGCCTATGCTTTGGCAGAGGGGAAATAGTATGAATGCCATCTCCCTTCCCTGTGTTGCTCGAAGATGAAGACTTATAAATACATTTATGACAAATTATCAAGTCTGGTTTTTTAAACTTCAGATAATACTCGTATCTGACTCAAAAAGGGAAGAATAGCTTTGCGATCCTAATTTATATGAATTTCGGGAGAAAACGATTTCCACTAACTAAATCTTAACCGATCACTTCGATTTTGATGTCGATCGCTTCAGCATAATATATTCTATGTTTATAGGCAAAATTTGAAAAACAGGAAAACTTATAAATCTAGTTTTTCATTGTGTCAATAACAAACTAAAAAATCATGGAGGATGGAAAATATTTAGAAGTGGAAAAACTTTTTTTCTATGGACAAGTACTTGGTATTCTTCCCTCTTGAATAATATATGTGACATTATCTATGAAAAGGGACCTTATTGTCGATGGTTATTAACGATACTCCGATACAAATACAATGCAGCGCGGCGTAAGCGCCATCAACAATAAGGTCCCTTTTCATAGATAATGCCACATATTTCTTTTGTCATATGAAAGAAAAGGATAGCACGAAATTCAACTAGTGTTAAACGGGGTATGGGAAAATCAACCTTAGGTAAAAAGATAAATCACGTTTGATATTTCAGTGAAATTGTAACAGAACACTCAATTTTTAAATTGGTATGTAGGAACCGTGCGAGTTGGAGGGTCTGCCATCTTGTGGCCTAAATCGGAAACTTAAATTGTTAAAAACACGCTAAAGCAGGTGCTATTCTACAGTTCATATGCTCCCTTGCGCGTTGTAGTGTCTGCCATCTAGTGGCTTAAATCTAACAATAAAAGAGCCCACTGATTACCAGTTCGCCGAACGATATCGGCTTGCCAATTATTCGGTGACAGAAGGGGTGAGATAATTTATATGATTTAGGTATATACAGGGTGATTTCTGGGTCGTGATCCAGAACCACTTTTTCTGAATCTATAAATGATTTACATAATCATACGGTAGTATTTGATTGAAACTTAATTACTCTGAGTTTTATTATTTTTCAAGTAAAATTAATCTTATACGAAGTAATCATGGTCACCCTATGACTTTTCACATACGCGACAAGACGTCACATTGAGTAGAGTGACCAAACTGTATGCAAACATGTTTTTTCTACTTGTCATCTGAAGAATAATCATAATTATTGGTGATAATAAATAATGAGCAACATCATTAGACTCATCTTTGAATTCTGTGTGATGTCTTGTTCTCTTGCTCCACGACCCAGAAATCATCCTGTATTTAATTATATATGTACTTAGCTATTCATAAATAATATGTCAGAGCTCTTGGGCGGTCAAATACGAACTGGTTTATTCATCGAGCTGTAAGTCACCCTTTGAGCTTACAACCCCTCTGGTGTTGCAAGTGTCTATGGGCGGCGGTAATCTCTTACCATCAGGTGATCCGTCTGCTCGTTTTCCTTCTCTATCATAAAAAAAGTCGTTATGGGGTCGTGACGTCACACAACCACAGGGCGGCTATCAAGAGAATAACTGACAGACCGATATCGTCCGGCGAACTAGAAGTGGGCCCCTTTAAGAAATAAACAGAGGTCTGCCCATACAGCACGTTCCCTGTATCAAGTAAGTTATTGTTACATGCCATTTTCGAAACATCTTTTTTTATAAAACTTGAAAAAAATAGACTGTCTCAGCCAACATTTCTTATTTATTGTTAGTTCGAAATTTATACGTAAATAATTATGATATGAAGAGAATACTCGATTTATATATAAAATTAAATTCTCTATATATATATATATATATATGTATATGAAGCATATGGAAAAATACTAATTTTCATATGTCTTATTAGTCTTATTACTACCACGAAATTGTATCATTGAAAATACTTTGAATGTTTTTCCCTGTATTTCTACCAATTTCTAATTTATCTTCAAAACGGATTGACCGATTTACTTGCAGCTTTGTAAGGGATATCTGATACATCAGCAAAATAATTCTCAAATAGATTTTGTGGCCGATTTTTATTTTGATGTCGGATTTTCGTCATATTTTGATAAAATTTTGTGGATATATACGGTTCCCTATTCTGTACAAAATTCGCACAATATCACTGTATGTCCTAAACAATCTTACGCACACGAAAAACTATGGTATTTTCGTGTCGTAAGCTATTATTTCGTAATCATACCGATCAGAATAAGGAGCTCTTCAAACCAGTAAAATTTGATCTAAATTAACGAAAAAAATCCACCCTTGTACAATCGCCATCAGATATATCGGAGCGTCCTAGGTGTCCACAAATATCTGAACATGCACTCTAACGCCATGGCAATAGAGGCGTGTTCAGATATTTTGTGAGCACTTTCGCCGCTCCGATATATCTGATGGCGACTGTAGGTATTGCATTGTACAAAACAGAATACACATATGGCACAAAACAGGCAATAAAAAGGCGAACTTACCTTTTAAGGGGATCTCTGCCAGTTAACGTTTAACAGGTGTCGTTTATGTTTTAACAGAAACATACATTAGAATTCCTCAGTCTTATTTATATTAATCAATGAATGGGAAATTAATTTCGCATTATACCGAATATTGAGAATTTAATACCTAGTAGGTATTCCCAATGGTAGTAATTCTTGGTAGTAAGGTATAATTCTAACTGCCTGCAAGCAGCACATACGTACTCTAAATTGAACCATAGCTATAGGAATTTACGGTTCAATATGCATTAGTGATATCCTGAGGTTGAACTTCGCCTTTCACTTGAAATTATACTTCGCGCGTCTAATAATGATCCCTATGATGGTTCATTACTAGGGTTCCGTACCCAAAGGGTAAAACGGGACCCTATTACTAAGACTCCGCTGTCCATCCGTCTGTCTATCCGTCTGTCATCAGGCTGTATCTCATGAACCGTAATAGCTAAAACAGTTGAAAATTTCACAGATGATGTATTTTCTGTAGCCGATATAACAACAAATACTAAAAAGTAAGGAACCCTCGGTAGGCGAGTCCGACTCGCACTTGTCCGGTTTTTAAACAAGGTGTTACAAAAATAGTGGGGAACCGTTTAAGGGCACGTTGGGTATCGTGTCCTGACTATATTCTGTATCTTTAGGTATTTAAATAAAAGTACACAAACAATTTGTACATTTTCGGGTAGTTATAACATTTAGCGGTTAACCAACCAAATACAAAACCGCCTGGTTATGTCACTGAATAACCTAACTTCAGCCTACATTATTAAATTTGATCATGTAATGTTTTCATCTAGTTCAACTAGCTTAAGGAGCCATTTGAGGGTAGATTTTGTTTATATTTGTTTAAATACCCTAAAGATACAGAATATAGGAAAAAGTAAAAGTAAAAATGTTTTCACGCAAAAAAACTTTTGGCCTTTGTATGCAGGGTTGGCCGACTTGGACGACCAGCCCCAAAAAAAATGCGTCAAAATGTTTTTCTTTTACTTTTTCCTAACTATAACATTATACTGAATATTATATTAAATGGATCCCCACTATTTTTGTTACAATCTGTATGGAGCAGTTGTCAATAGTAGTATAGTTGGATGTTTGTACAGTCAGACCAAGATAAGTTGGCAGCGATTTTGATAGCCAGTGCAAGTGTTATTTTAATCGTCAAAAATCTATGAAATTATGACGTTTACTTAACACTTGCACAGGCTGATGGGGTATCAAAATCACTGCCAACTTAGCTTGGTCTGACTCTAGACATTTATTGGAAAAATATCATGAAACATTTAAGTAATAAAAATACGGTAAAAACATATTTCTTCTTGATTTGGAGGAACTGTCATGGGGATCAGAGGGCCTACCGTTAACCACGTTCGACGTGTTGCCTCCCTGTCACGCTTACGTACGAATTTACAAGTGCGAGAGGCAACACGTCGAACGTGGTTCGCGGTAGGCCCTCAGATCGACGCGTGAAGTAGGTTTAAGTTTAAGTGTAAGGCCTGAGTGGACGCTGGAGTTGGGCGTGCAGCGTGCATATTAAACAAATGCAAACGTATAGGAGCGGCCGCAGTTCACGCTGCTCACATCACGTGAGCCCGACGCCACGCTGCACGCCCCGCCGAACGCTCCGCTTCGAGCGGCCACCACCACCCTCGGGGCGTGTTGCCGCTTGCAGTCGTAGTTGGAATGATACCTTTATTGGGGTTGTAAAATATGGGCCAAGTCTGGCCAGTCGCGAGCTTTAAGCAGGGCCATGCTGTTATGTAATTAATCTATTCTTATGAACTAATGTAAAATACGCGCTTATGTAGCCGTAGCTGGAGAATAAATGATATTCGAAACAATTTGTAAGTTTTATTTCAAAAATATTTCTTTCATCTTTCCCACCCTACTGTTGAACAAAGGTTTTTTTTTTTAATACTACATCGGTGGCAAACAAGCATATTGCCCGCCTGATGGTAAGCAGTCTCCGTAGCCTATGTACGCCTCCAACTCCAGAGGAGTTACATGCGTTCTTCAAAAAGGAGTGTACAAGCAACGCGCATGTAATATCTGCTTACCATCAGGCGGGCCGTATGCTTGTTTGCCACCGACGTGGTATTAAAAAAGAATGCGCGTTGCCGACCCTAACTCTCCGCCCCCTCGTTGAGCTCTGGTAACCTTACTCAACGGCAGGAACACAACACTATGAGTAGGGTCTAGTGTTACTTGGCTGCGTTTTCTGCGCAGTTGGGCTCTGCTCTAGATCTGGAATGACATACGCTGTGCTGTGCCCTACTACACAGCGAGATGACAATCACATTGCCCATACCTCTCTTTTGGACGTAGTTCAAGGACGTACCCGGGTCTACATGTACCGGGTGACATTGAAATATTATGGTACAGTCAGCGTCAAATACTTCGTAGCAGTCAAAGTGGCCAAATAGTTCGGTACACCATACTAAATATATGGTGTACCGAACTATTTTGGCTACTTTGACTGCTACGAAGTATTTGACGCTGACTGTACCATCAAGCTGATCTGATGCTCGAGTAGCTTTGCGAGGGTTTCAATAAGGCACGAGGGTTGAACAAATTTTGCTACGCAGTGAAACACATAAATTTGACCGCTCGCGAGGGAAAAACTAACTGTAAAACGTTACAAATCAAATTCATAATGAAGGCTATTCAATATTTATAAAAGGCAACTTTCTCATCCATTTTTAGGGTTCCGTAGCCAAATGGCATAAAACGGAACCCTTATAGTTTCGCCATGTCCGTCTGTCTGTCTGTCTGTCTGTCTGTCTGTCTGTCTGTCCGAGGCTTTGCTCCGTGGTCGTTAGTGCTAGAAAGCTGAAATTTGGCATGGATATATAAATCAATTAAGCCGACAAAGTCGTACAATAAAATCTAAAAATTTAATTTTTTTTAGGGTACCTCCCCTACACCTAAAGTGGGGGTGATTTTTTTTTTCGCTTCAACCCTAGAGTGTGGAGTATCGTTGGAAAGGTCTTTCAAAACTAATAGGGGTTTTCACGAAACATTTTTTGATAAAGTGAATATATTCGGAGATAATCGCTCCGAAAGAAAAAAAAAATGTGTCCCCCCCCCTCTAACTTTTGAACCATAGGTCCAAAAAATATGAAAAAAATCGTGGAAGTAGAGCTTAAGAAAGACATTAAATGAAAACTATAGCGGACATGATCAGTTTAGCTATTTTTGAGTTATCGCAAAAAGTTTTCCCTTCATAGTAAAAAGACTTATTTTAATTAGGTACTGATTATGCAAATTTGCCTATTTGTTTAACTCAGGTGAAAGGTACCGTTTCATCCCTTGGTTAACAATTTACTATACTTTAAGCTCCAGTTTAGCTTATTGTGACGGAAGAGTAACTACGGAACCCTACACTGAGCGTGGCCTGACATGCTCTTGGCCGGTTATTGAATAATAAAGAGAGCCTGTATGGTGAAATAGTTATTTCCTTTACAAGGGGAAGAAGTTTTTGTGTTACTAAGTAAGCGAAAGATTTCATAATTGAATCTTGAGCGTTGCGAGGGTTTCAAGGTACGAAGGCTAAACTAGAGTGAGATGCAAAAGTGAGTCAAATGTAGTTCCTTAATAATATGCAAATATATTGATAATATATTTGACGAGCGGTCTGGCCTAGTGGGTAGTGACCCTGCCTATGAAGCCGATGGTCTTCGAATTCCGGTTCGGGCATTTATTTGTGTGATGAGCAGCACATATTTCTTCCTGAGTAGGATGCTTTATATGTATTTAAGTATATGTATATTATATATATCGTTGTCTGAGTACCCACAACAAGCCTTATTGGCTTACCGTGGGACAATCAATTTGTGTAAGAATGTCCCTATAATATTTATTTATTTATATGTATGTCTTATTTTGATTTACATGAATGCAATATAAAAGCTCTCACAATCCGTCTTTATTTTATTTACATATAAATGCATTGTTTATCAGAATGCAAACCAAATGCTTCAAAAATATTAATAATAAGTAAGAATATTATTTGCTCATTGTCATAATGCATAAGACAGAGTGCACACTAGGCTCAAAGTCCTCGAAACTATCCAGGTCATAGCCGCAGTTGCATTAAACACGCCCATTAAGGAAAATAAAACAAATAGCTTTGCTAGCAGACATTTAATATGTGATGTGTTGATCATTACTGGTTGTGTTCGCGCGATGCATCTACGATGCTGACATTGGCGGTGCTGTTTGCTGCTTGGGCTACAAGCGCCCATGGCGCCTGCATAGGGGACCTGCCAAAAATGACTATAAATGGAGCCACATTCGACCCGAAAACAGGAAGATACGTGAAATCATACGGCGAAGACATCATTTTGTACTGCTCCTCTGAGGACGCGAAATTTGAAATAAAAAAAGATGATAAACTTCAGAATATTAGAGTACTTAATAAAACTACTATCCAATTGTACGATGGAAAACCAGACATAGGTGTGTATAAATATGTCTGTTCGAGTCAAGATTGTGAAGATTTTCTTTTCGTGAAAGTTAAACCAGCTATGCTTGTAAAGTCACAAATAACTCGACGTAGATTTGATCAAGATTCTGGAATCCTTATTAATTTTGTACAAATCGGGGGCTATTATGAAGTGTTTTGTACTGGCAATAATGTTGAAGACCTTCAGATTCTGCTTAATAATGATGATCGTATACCGCAAACAGAGCTGGTCAACAAAACGACGGTGAAGTATACGGAAAGGGCGGATAAAGAGCTGGAAAAAGCTTATTACTGCAAGAGTAAAACGAACGCTGAAGATTTGCAAGAAATTATTGTGGTCGTAGTGGGATATTTCCCCGATGGCAGAGACTTCCGCTGTGTCATACATGATACGCGTGTACTTGAATGTTTTTGGACATACTACAGTCGGGGTGATGTTTCTAACTTATTTTACACAGATCATGACCGTCCTGAAGGCAAGATTCTTCTCTGCACCGATTTTTTTAGTAAACTGAATAGTACGTGCAAAGTGGATGAATATTCCAGTAGGAGTCGATTATTTTATATGAACCATAACGTTTCGTTCATGTTAATGACATGTAATGACTTCATTTGCAATAGGCAAACGTTCACAATGAACACTAATTCCATCACACAACTAAGCCCTCTAAAGTGTAAAGAACCACGCGGAACTACGCTGGTATGGGAAAATAACTGCGAAAAATGCGATTATAAAGTTCTATTCCGCCTTTTGGCTTTTGGAGGTAGATGGCAAAAGCTGAACACGTCGTCAGTGCGTTGTGATGACAAAAATTGCGAGTTTGAGTTGGTCCTTCCTTACCCGGACACGAAATACGAAGTGAGTGTTAAAGCCAGACATAAGGAAGCGTTAAGCGAGAAATTGTGGTCCCGACCTTGCTTAGTTGTTGTAACCACATCTTCCAGAGCAAAGTGTGCATGTAACACTCCATCAGAACTGATCCCTACCGAAAAAGCTTCGTGTGAAGCTTGTACTCTTATAGAAGATACAATTGAGAAAAGTTTGGTGTTGAAAAACAAAATTGCAAGCCTCAAAGAAAAGCTTGATAAAATTGATATGCTTTCAATGTTGTTATCGAAGTCTAAAGAAATATCCGATAGAATAAAAGATTTAGGGTAGAATGGGGTAACTAGGTACTCAATGATAGGCTCCTATTTTTTATTTATTTTATGATACAGGAGGCAAACGAGCAGACGGATCACCTGATGGTAAGCGGTTACCGCCGCCCATGGACACCAGCAACATCAGAGGGGTATTGCAGGAAATGGGAATTGTTGTATTTTTGTAGGAAAGTCAACACTGCTGCCTTAACCGTTGGTATGTGTGTACATGGCAGTACTTAGTCAAAAATCGTGGATTCGAATCTCGAACGTGCTGTAGAGCAGAAAAAATGTTCTCGAGAAAAAACGCAAAAAGTTGACTGAGGATAATTTTGGTCAGGATCCTTAACATAGACGAGAGGGTCAACGAAGTTTGAAGGGGTCAATCATTGGTGAGGCCCACATTAGTATAATATACGCTTTGCTATATGTTTACTGTTGTTAAACTATGTGTTTTGTACCGGTGTATGTCACAAATTGTTCCCAGTACTGTGTATTTGCATAGAGAAATGAGAAGTACATAGAGTGCTCACTCCATACATCGGTTTTGGTACCAAAACGATTATTATTTTTGTAGTCGACATCTAGAATTTTGACGACCAGTTTGGCCTAGTGTCAAATCCCGGGTTCAAATCCTGGTAAGGGTATTTATTCGTGTGATGAGCATGGATATTTGTTCCTGAGTCATGGGTGTTTTCTATGTATGTAAGTATTTATAAATATCTATATATTATATATATCATTGTCTAAGTACCCTCAATTTGTGTTGGCCTTATAGAGCTTACTGTGGGACTTAGTCAATTTGTGTAATAATGTCCTATAATATTTATTTTATTTATTTATTAGCATCGAGTAGCGGAACTCAGTACTGCTACTCGAAAATAGATATCGCGGCACTCAAAAAGTCTAATACTCAACGATTTTCAGCTAATATTATACGCGTAGGAGTTGAAAATAGAGTTCCGGTTACTCTGGTTATAATATTAGCGGAAAATCGTTGAGCATTAGACTTTTTGTTTGCCGCGACATCTATTGTCGAGTAGCAGTACTGAGAGTTCCACTTGACGCTAGATGTAGACTACGAAAATAATAATATTTTTGGTAACAAAACCGTTGTATGGAGTGAGCACTCTTGGTCTTCTTAATTCTCTTTGCTATTTGCATAGAGAAATATTCTCTTTGGTATTTATGATGGATGATTTTGTGACTATTTTATTAATAATATCATGTTTAGAGTACGAGTAAGTCGGATACCTGTTTTTAAGAAACCTACTAACTAACCCCTTATATGCCTTATATAACCCCCGCATATGGTTGCATATGCGGTAAATGATTAAGTTAAATAAAATTGTGTAAAATCGTGTATTCGTTTTCCTCTTTTTAATAATGGGTGTTATTAGGTATATGGAAATATCATGGGTTATTTACTGAAATTTTGTCATCAACATATACACCGTGGTTTTATTGAATTCCGTTAACTCCGGGGTATGGGTAAGTACGTTTAAGCATAAAGGCCTCCCTTAACGAAATTAACGAAAAAAAAAACACGGTGTATAAAGAAGCCACCTAGCCACGTCACCTTCCCCTATCACGTCTCAAATAGGGTTGTGAAACGTTCCTGCTGCTTGAATATACGTCAGCCCAAACCGATAAGTTATTTAATTAAAACTTTAATCTGCATTATTATTTAAAGTATTACATTTTGTGGTTACTCGAGGAAAATAACTGGGTAAAAACTCATACCTAGTAACCGCAAATGAAACAGTTGTTCTTACACTAGGTATTTACAACTTTTATTAATAGGGGGCCAACGCAAAACTGTCATTTATACATCTTATTTTACAATTTTTGAAGTCGGTTTTTCTTTCTTTTTACAAGCTTTTATTTAACCCTTTTCCAGACATAGTACGATTTATCGACCACATACGCGCCATTAGAATTTCAACTTTAACATTCCGATTTAAGGTTCAAATTAGATTACACTTTCAGGAAATGTTACTTGTCTTCAAATAAATAAATAAATAAAAATAAAATTCTTTTATTTCAGACAGGGTCCATATACATCTTACAGTTAAAACTACAAATAAAATAAAATAAAATTAAATTAAAAAACACAATTACAAATTATACCACAAATAAATACTATTCTTATACACACATTATTTATATTACACCATTTACACATAACTGACACAAATCCACACACACCATCCTTATAATAGTTATTTTATTTAAGCTGATTATGCTACTATTAGTTTTTCTTTTGTTTACGTATTTTAGTCAACTTTGTTTTATGGTTTTCATGATCGAAAACGGATTGAGATTATGAGTTTCATCTTATTATTATGTTTGTCAAATCTGTCACTGGATTTAATTCGTGTAGCTACCGCTGACCTGGCGCTAGTTGTGCCGCACCACGATACGATCCGACCGGACCGGTACAGACTGGACGTTCGTTTCGTCCGTGCAATTTTATTTAGTGTTAAGTATGTTCGTCATGTTTATTTTATGTTTCTTTCCTTTTTTCTGTTACCTTCCGTGACTATTTCGCACTCGATGGTCTCATCGGAAGATCAGCGCTGGAAGTCGCCAGCAACATGCTGAGATGAGGCCATTTCGTGACACTTTACTCTCACTATGTTCTCTTTTATGTCTGTCTATTACTGTTTGTGTGTTTATGAATAAAACAAATTCTATTTCTATTCTATTTCTATTTCTAAATGAATCATCAAATCTGGATTAATTGGAAAATATTTGGATTTTTTAGGAAAACCTTGTAGATTGGTGCGGCCTGGAAAAGGGTTAACTTGCCATGTTAGTTTTTATGTATGGATTAAAATTTGGAAGCTTTTGACTTACTTCACGGTTTCCTTTTGAGCTGAAATTTTGCATAGGTACATATGTAAGTCGGATGACAATGGAATATTATGGTACCATCGAGCCGATCTGATGATGATGATGAAGTGTTTTTATCACAGAGTTCCCATGGCCACCTCCTGTCTCCATCATCAGATCAGGGCTCCATGTCATTATAACGCATATTGCATTGACTTCCGATTTACATAAAAAAATCAACTTAATCGGAAATTGCTGAAAATTTCAGCTTAAACGGAAATCGGGAAGTGGGTCGAATTTAGCTTCCAACATTTGACCCACACTAACATAAACACCTACATACATCCAAAAAATAATAATACAATAATATAATAATAATAATAATAATCTCGTAGCCAGGATTATTCACCAGCAACTTGCTCTTCTATACGGCCTTGTGGACTGCGAAGTACCGTACTATAAGTACTCACCTGTGCCAGTTCTCGAAAATGGTCGTGCCACGCTCTATTGGGATCGATCTATTATTACTGACAGGACTATTGTAGCCAATAAGCCTGACATCGTGATAATAGATCGATCGCAACGCCGGGCCGTGCTCGTCGACATCACCATCCCCCATGATGAGAATCTCGTGAAAGCCGAGAAGGACAAGTCCAGTAAGTACCTAGACTTGGCTCACGAGATAACCGCCATGTGGGATGTTGATTCGACGATCATTGTCCCGATAGTCGTGTCAGCGAACGGTCTCATAGCGAAGAGTCTCGACCAACACCTAGAGAGACTCTCGCTAGGTGGCTGGATCAAGGGTCAGATGCAGAAGGCAGTAATTTTGGACACGGCGCGTATAGTACGTCGGTTCCTCTCTCTGCGGCCCTGACCACCGGCAGCTTGGGCCCTGCCCCGCTGCTGGCGGCACCCTAGGTTAGGTTTTTTATAATGTGTTTATATCTTTTGTATTGTTTTGTAAGTGTTTTTATATTTTACTTTTATATCCATATTATAAAAATCCTAGCCTGAGAAAAGAAATGAATAAAGGAATAATAATATATATAATGTTACAAACTTTTATTTAGCATCACTTGTCTCGTTGTCTGTCTGTAATCAAATCTTGCAAGTAACGTTTGACCCACTTGCGGTTTCCGATGAATCTGATTTGTATAGGTACTTATGTAAATTGGACGACAATGCCATATTATATTGCCTGATGAATTGATGATGCAGACAGGAGGTGGTGGAACTCTGTGATAAAACAACGCAACCTACTTGTGTTTGGGTTTGTTAGAATTGTCTCAATGAGTACTAGTTGCCTCTTGGATGGAAAGCGATAAAAGCTTGTATATAAGTTTTTGGCAAAAAAATCATTTTTGGTACAAGCTTTTATCGCTGACTGTACTTTTTTCCATTGTGGTAGTGCAGAAAAAATAACGAGTCCGCCATCTTGGATAATCCGCCATATTGGATTTAGAATGACATCACGTAGCTAACCATGCATTGTCATCTAAACTAAGCGGGTATACAAAATTTCGGTTGAAGATAACTGGTTCAAAATTAAGTTGCAAGATTCTACCCGGATAAACATACATACATTGCAAGTTAAATAAAAGCTTGTAATAATAGTACCTACATTTCGATGCTAGTGCGGAAAATATGTCATTACTTAACGAGTACCGAGATATCTTGCCACGAGCCGTAGGCGTGTGACAAGACTCGGGACGAGTGAAGAATGACATTTCCGCACGTGTATCGAACGACGTTTTTAATACAGTTGCGAAAAAATAAGAAAAACAACAAGTACTTTTTATGCATGTTCTATAAGACAGAAACATTATACTATTATTACCTAAGTATCGTTATTTACTATTATTTGTGTATCGTATATTTAAAGTGTATGAAAACAATATCGAATGTTACCTTTGGAAACTTAAAACATTATTGCAGTAAGAAAAAACGCCTCTGCTTTGACAGGCGTTTCGGCAGCTATTCCGGTCCATTCAGACAAGTTATTAAGAACGGTTTTACAATATTCAATATTAAAAAATAAACGTGTTATAATGATGAAGAGGTAAGTAATAAAATATGAAATATGCTTATATTTATTATTTTTACATTAACAGTAGGTTATGACGTCCGACTTTCAATCCGGAGGTCGTGGGTTCAAATCCTGGCTCGTACCAATGAGTTTTTCGGAAATTATGTACGAAATATCATCTGATATTTACCACTAGCTTTTCGGTGAAGGAAAACATCGTGAGGAAACCTGCATACATCTGCGAAGAAGTTCAAAGGTGTATGTGAAGTTCCCAATCCGCATTGGGCTAGCGTGGGGACTATAGCCCGAGCCCTCTCGCGCATGAGAGGAGGCCTGTGCCCAGCAGTGGGACGTATATAGGCTAAATTATTATTATTATTATTAGTAGTAGGTTTTTATGTTAATTACGACTTTTAAAGAAACTAACATTAACACTCATCAATAAGTAGTCATGAATTGGAACAAGTGGAAAAGTAAAAAGCACTAGTTCGCGAAATCCAACTTTCCGTACGCTAAACAGCTACGTAAAGTAGCACTTTTTGAGCAACTGTATTAAAAAATGATGTTTTTGTCAAAAAACTTATTTTTACACTTAAATTCAACTAGAAATGTCAATTGTGGAAGAAGAATTATTTTTATTTTCAAGTGCTTGTGAATATTGGTAACGGCGTCATGACACCACGTGGAACGAAAGACTGTTGCTAACTATAGGTGGGTATCACCAGTTGACAAGCGACCCTACAAATAGTGCCCGGCGACCGCGTAGATGTAAGAAGCGCTTGACATTGTCGCTTGCCAAGTCAATTCAGAGTTAGCTTAAGGTTGTCGCACACTTAAAAGCTTGACGCTGATCCAGTGGCTCCAACCTTTAGACGGACTCTACTCTTTATCACCTAATAGCCTAAAATTACTCATTCGTGATTAGTTAACTCGTAGAAAACTCCTTAAGGAAACGTGCATCGTCTCAAAAATGACTCAAGTCTTGAGGAAATAAGGACAATTAAGTGTACCTATTTATATAAAAGTATCACAACATGTTTCAAACTAGTCGTATTATTTTTCGCAATGCATGCTGTCGCTTTGAAAACACTAACGCTGCTAGCGCTTCTACATATAGCGTGTTTTGACTCCGGAGACCCTCTATGTGGGCAGCGTCCAAGGATATCAGCGAAAACTGTAAATGAAGTGAGTTCCACTGAAAAATCACAAGTATACTTATTCGCAACATACAGAGAACTCTGCTGATGACATGACGAATCTGGCTATAGAAGGTGAAGGAAACAGCTTAGTTACAACTAAAGTGAACAGCACCACTGTTCAGCTGTTTATAGAGAAGCCTTACGTTGGAGGATACGAATATATTTGCAGGAGTGGAAGTTGCGGACAGAGTATAATTGTTAAAGTTATACCATCGTTCCCAGTGAGCTCACCGCGCGTCCGACACACACCACGTCCTGCGGGCGAGCGTGCAACATACTTCGTTTCTCGTGGGGAATTTTACGAGATGTTTTGTATCGGAAAAGAGCCACTACGCATTTACGACGACTGGCCCAAGGTGCTGCCAACGGAATCTGTGAACTTAACGACCATTAAGTTGAAAGCGCAGGCAAATTATTCTGGTATCAGCTTTTATACTTGCAGCAGTGAGGGATTTCATGGACCAGGAAAGGTAAATGAGCTTCGTCTCATTATAGATTTCTATCCAGAGGCATTTGATTTTCAATGCATATCTTTCGACCTCCACTGGCATAAGCTAGAATGCTTATGGACATCCTCAACTAAAGAAAACAGCTTTAAATTGTATTTAGTAGAAAGCAACGGAAGAACACATCTTCTCTGTTCATATGGTTCAGGAACGATTAAAAGAGTATGTTCCTCTTATAATCCTCAAGGTTCCGGAAAATTGTTGCTAGAAACTTGTAATCAAGTATTCTGTGATAATAAGACGTTTACTTTCGAGCGTACTTCGATATTTAAACTCGAATCTCCTTCTGAGTTACAGGTATTAAACAGAACCTCAAACGGAGCACTAATAAAATGGTATTCTAAATTTTCCTGGTACAAAGAGAATATTTTCGAAGTGGAATACAGGTTGCTAGCATCA
Organism: Cydia pomonella; assembly: GCF_033807575.1. Taxonomy (NCBI): domain Eukaryota; kingdom Metazoa; phylum Arthropoda; class Insecta; order Lepidoptera; family Tortricidae; genus Cydia; species Cydia pomonella. Next base: position 3,910,807 of record NC_084730.1, read on the forward strand.
CCTTGGCGGGAAGCGAACTCATCTTTAATACAAATTCCTCCTTACTCTGATTATTGTACTCTTCAATTATCCCTGCCTTGTCCTGACGCGCATTACGAGGTACGAGTACTTGTAAGACATAAGAACGCGATAGAAGACAAATTTTGGTCAGATCCTACCCCTTCTTTATTTTTCTTCACAGATCAGAGCACAGACAAACTGAATCCTATATGTAACGCGGTTTTACAAGAACCTGACCCGATTACGTCTGTACAGACTGCTTTGAATGAGATTGGTAAACTTATAAGAGAAACTACTAAAATGAGAATGGCGTTGAGGGCTAAAATAAGTGACATGCGGTTGAAGACTGCTGCAAATTGCTGGGGGAGTTATAATAGAATACAGCAGAAATATAAATATAGGTATATATAAGAAAAACGTACAAAGAAGAGAGTGTCACGAAATGGCCTCATCTCAGCATGTTGCTGCGATTTCCAGCGCTGATCTTCCGATGAAACCATCAAGTGAGAAGAATCACGGCAGGTAACAAGCAACAACCCAAAAAGAAAAGGATCAAAATGAATGTCATACATAGTGGACAAATGATTATAATGAAAATAAAAACCGATCAAGTGCGAGTTCGATTTACTCGCGCACCGAGGATTCCGTACAAACTTTGAATTATCTTGTGTAACTATAAAGGCGAAAGAGTTTTGATCAGAAGTACATATACTAAGTATAATTGTGTACAGCGCCATCTATCGGTAAATTGTCTAACTAATTTGCGCCATGTAATGCATGTAGGTATGTTGGTTTTTCGAGGATAATTCTCTATTTTGTAAACCGATTCCAAAATTTGTTCTTTTATTTGAAAAAGGGTGCCTTTAATGTAATCTCATAGAAATTTCAAATGTAATAAACACACGTAAAGTTGGTTAAATTGCAAACTGATTTCGAAAATGTTTTTTGTTAATTAAAAAAAATTATTAAGATATAGGTCTGATTATATTTTTCCTGTAAAGTTTATAGTAATATTAATATAATATAAAAAAAATCATAATAAGCTTCGGAGATAGATAGGGGGGGGGGGGTATTTTTTTTCACATTTTTTCATGAATGATTTATTTTTCACTATGACAAAAAAGAAAAAATAGTTTTGGAATGTACAATTTCAGCTCTTTCAAACGATACCCCCCTTGACCTAGTCACTAGACTTTGAAATTTTGCCCCCCCCCCCCCCCCCCATTTATATTGGGCATTTTCCAAAGTTATAAAAAAAATACTTTCAATGTGGAATGGAACCCTAAAAAGTAACGAGTGGCAGTGAGTGTTTTTACGAGGTTATCCTCGTTTGAGAATTATGTGCCCGTATGATTGGATTCTGGGAGCCTGGGGTCCGCTTGACAACTAATCCCAAGATTTGGCGTAGTCACTAGTTTTTACGAAAGCGACTGCCATCTGACCTTCCAACCCAGAGGGGTAAACTAGGCCTTGTTGGGATTAGTCCGGTTTCCTCACGATGTTTTCCTTCACCGACAAGCGACTGGTAAATATCAAATGATATGATTGAATGATTTTTTTTATACCTATTTGATAAAAAAGCGGAGACATTCGAGAGTTAAATTGTTCCCATTTGTGCCCACTGTGAGTGTGACAAAGCTGATATTTTATTCATATTTAGAAATAGAAATCTTTATTGCGAAACCATGGTACATAATAGATGTTATATTAGAGTGTGAAAACACATGGCACCCTGTTAGGGTATTGCAAATAATCTTACATCTAGGTATTCTAGTTTCTATCATGTAATGTTCTTAATTAAATATAAACAACATTGTCTAAACTTATTAAAGAATTAACTAAGAATTAAATAGTCGTACCTAAATTAACATTTCAGTACACAAGGTGTTAATTAGGGATATATAATATGCAATAAGGGAATATCATTAGTATTTACAAAATAAAGTTATCTTCCATGAACTCTTGGACGGAATAGTATGCCTTCTCCATTAAAAATAATTTTAAATTTGATATGAATGACTTAAAATTTTCTGTTTCTAATTTTGTTGGGCAGTTTGTTGTAAACCTGGATGGCCCTGAAATAAGGGCCTTTTGTAGATGTCTAAAATTGGTTCCGGGGGTGAGAGCTTATTATTTCGACGTGCACTTTTACAATATTCAAATAATTTTATATTCTTTCGGACAAAAGTTGAAATTTCTAGAATGTAGAGAGAGGGGAGAGTCAAAATTTGGAGGTTGGTGAAATGTTTCTTGCAACTGTCGGTTTGTTGTATATTAGTTAGTATGCGGACACATTTTTTTTGGGCTATAAAGAGATCATGAGCGTCACTGCTATGACCCCATAACATAATAACATATACCACCCACCTCTGGATATAGTCGTTTGTTCTGACAGTAACCATGAGAGATCTGTTTTTAACTTTGTCGATCCAAGCAATATTAATCCTCACCTGGATTGGAATTTTGCCAAGGGTGACTACAGCTTACTTTATGAACTCGTATCCCAAGTATCCTGGCAAGATGTACTGGCTGCGCAGGAAGTTAACAAAGCTGTTGACATCTTTTATAGTATTGTATATGACTTATTTGATAAAGTATTCTTAAGGAAAAAGAGGTCTACACGTCGTTCTAGATGTTACCCGGTCTGGTTTAGTAAAGATATTATTTACGATATAACCCGCAAAGCTAGAATGCACAAGAAATGGAAAAGCACTAATAATGTAGCTATATACGATGAGTTTTCAAAACTTCGTGCCGACATAAAGCAACGAATAGACAAAGCTTATGATCACTACGTCAGTGGACTGGAAGCTAATGTGTGTCATAATCCTCGTGCTTTCTGGAGGCATATAGGTAGCCTTAAGTCCAGAGGTGGCTTTGAGCCTTGTGTTAGGTTTGGTGATCAGGAATTCAGCGGTAAGGAGGCAGCTGATGCGTTCGCGAAATTCTTCTCTAGCGTTTTCTTTCCCGATACCCCGTCCCTAGATCATAATGCCGTGATGCTGAATGATAGCTTCAGATCCGCGAACTATGTGCATATCAATCTTATTACACCCCGCGACGTTGAAACGGCCTTAATTAAACTTAAAGCTCAAAGCTCCATAGGACCGGACAATTTTCCACCTTATATACTAAAGGGATGTAAAAATCACTTTCTTCAGCCAATATTGTACATTTTTAACTTGTCAATTGCGACTGGTGTGTATCCTAAACGGTGGAAGCTCTCTCGAGTAACTCCAATTCCCAAATCTAGTGACACTTCAAGTGTAGAGAACTACCGGCCCATAGCCATACTTTCTTCGTTAGCGAAGCTGTTTGAATCTGTACTGAAGGCATTGATTTCTCCCCAATTAAAACCATTCCTTTGTGACGCACAGCACGGCTTTAGGTCGAAACGATCAGTGGACACCAACCTGTTGACGGCTACCAACATCATTTCAGAACACTTAGATAGAGGAACACAGGTTGATGTCCTCTATCTTGACTTCAGGAAAGCTTTTGATCAAGTTGATAATGATGTTTTACTTGGAAAGTTGTGTGCCATTGGTTTTTCGCCGCGATTGTTAAAATTGTTTGCCAGTTACATGAGCGGCAGGCAACAATTCGTAAAGCATGGTTGTTTTGTTTCATCCACTTACTCTACACAATCCGGAGTTAGTCAAGGATCCATTCTTGGCCCTCTGCTATTTGGCATCATGATAAATGATCTCGAGGTAGTTCTGAAAGAGAATACTAGGTGCCTTTTGTACGCAGATGACCTAAAACTCATGCTTGGTGTTAAACAAATGGCGGATTGTGAAGCGATGCAAAGAGACATCAATGAGGTTTTGCAATGGAGTGTTGCGAATAAACTGCATTTCAACGTCTCCAAATGTTGCGTTATGTCCTATACTCGCTCGCCAAAACCTTTAATTGCACAGTATGTCCTTGGTTCAGAAGTCATAGCTCGTGTAACAACTGTCAAAGACCTGGGTGTTACCTTCGACGCCTCTCTTACTTTTCATGACCACATAAAAGGATTAGCTGCCAATTGTTATAAGCGACTTGGTTTCGTCATCAGGAATGTGCGCGATTTTAACGATCCCAGAGCCATCAAACTGCTCTACACGGCTCTTGTGAGGAGTAAGCTTGAGGCGGCAAGTATTGTTTGGAACCCAGCTGAAATCACATACGCCCTTCTCGTAGAAAAAGTGCAAAAAACATTTCTTAGGTTCTTGTATAAGAAGCTATATACTTACTATCCATTCTTATATCCGACCAAGTACTTATTAGGATCATTAGGTTTTAATTCCCTTGCAGTCAGACGCAATTACAATCTCCTGGTGACAGCATGTGGAGTTTTACGTGGCGAGACAGACTGTCCTGAACTGGTAGGACGAACTGTTAGACTCGCTATTCCATTTGTGCCCAAAAATCTCCTGCGACCGCGAAGTCACAAGCTTTTGGCCGTCCCAATTACACGCACTGTAGCACATAAAAACTCGCCTGCTGTGCGGGCTCTAAGGCTGCTGAACTCCCTTCTGTCATGGGCACCAGATTGTGATATGTTTGCAAGTCGATGGACGGCTGTGTATCAGATGTGTCTGCGGTATTGCGAGGTGATGGACGAAAGATGATTGTGATCTGTTTTTCCTAGTATGTAATCCTATCATATAATCTGAATTGTACAGTGCTTTGGTCTCGACTGTAATGCTGTATATATATATTAAAATATTAAATAAAAAATATTAAAAATAATACCGTAACGTAACCAAGCTTGAGCGTAAGAGTGATATGCGGACAATTTTCCTTAACCGAGCACAAATACATAAAAACTGGATAACGTGGTACGAATAATAATTAGCATTATTTATCAGTTGTTACTAACCAGCCAACCAGCCGGAAACAAAGGAGCGGACGTTAACGCCCTGCATCGAAAAATAACGCGATCTTTGAAAAGTGGCAGTGGCTAGCCGGAAACAAACAGACGTTATTTTCAGATATGTATCTTGACTATATAACAATAGATTTGATACCAGTCGAAACACAAATGCTTAAAATTTTCTCGATAGAATTTTCATCCAAAGTTAAATCTACAATTTTAGTGTTTACCTAAGTGTAACTGGAGAACACATCTTCATCCAGCATAATCCACTTTACAGTAAAGGTTTTCATCTCGTCTTAAACATCATTCAATTAAATATTAACTTACTATCTTATATAGACGGGTTTAGTCTCGTTTTTAGGGTTCCGTAGCCAAATGGCAAAAAACGGAACCCTTATAGATTCGTCATGTCCGTCTGTCTGTCCGATTCTGTCACAGCCACTTTTTTCCGAAACTATAAGAGCTGTACTGTTCAAACTTAGTAAGTGGATGTATTCTATGAACCGCATTAAGATTTTCACACAAAAATAGAAAAAAAAACAATAAATTTTGGGGGTTCCCCATACTTAGAACTGAAACTCAAAAAATCTTTTTTCATCAAAACCCATACGTGTGGGGTATCTATGGATAGGTCTTCAAAAATGATATTGAGGTTTCTAATATCATTTTTTTCTAAAATGAATAGTTTGCGCGAGAGACACTTCCAAAGTGGTAAAATTTGTGTCCCCCCCCCCCGTAACTTCTAAAATAACAGAATAAAAAATCTAAAAAAAATATATGATATACATTTCCATGTAAACTTCCACCGAAAATTGGTTTGAACGAGATCTAGTAAGTACTTTTTTTTTAATACGTCATGAAATTTAAAAAAAAAAAATTTTTTCATCATACCCATACGTGTGGGGTATCTATGGATAGGTCTTCAAAAATGATATTAAGGTTTCTAATATAATTTTTTTCTAAACTGCATAGTTTGCGCGAGAGAACCTTCCAAAGTGAAAAAAAGTGTGTCCCCCCCCCCCCTGTAACTTCTAAAATAACAGAATGAAAAATCTAAAAAAAATATATGATATACATTACCATGCAAACTTCCACTGAAAATTGGTTTGAACGAGATCTAGTAAGTAGTTTTTTTTTAATACGTCATAAAATTAAAAAAAAAAAATTTTTATCAAACATATACGTGTGGGGTATCTATGGATAGGTCTTCAAAAATGATATTTAGGTTTCTAATATCATTTTTTTCTAAACTGAATAGTTGGCGCGAGAGACACTTCCAAAGTGGTAAAATGTGTGTCCAAAGTGGTAAAATGTTGAACAAGATCTAGTAAGAAGATTTTTTTTAATACGTCTAAAATTGTACGGAACCCTTCATGCGCGAGTCCGACTCGCACTTGGCCGCTTTTTATTGATTTTATGAATTCAACGGAAAACGGCCATTTTACGCAGTTCGGCTTCTCTTTCTGTCATGCGTCAAAGTCATAAGTGCGTCCTTTATGCCAGTAATGTAAGATGGCCGTGGTGCCTTAAAGAGGTAAGACATATGTCGACTCGCGCAGCGCTCAAAATTACGTAAAATTGACATTACCAGTAAACGTTGAGTCGTAGCTCCATTAACTAGTAACGGAATCGGAGGTCTACCACGAATCTTTACAGGCCTTTACGTTACGCGTGTGTGCGTGTTTGCTTAGCTACAACAAAGTCTAATACTCTGATCAATTACAACGGGTAAGGAAATTTCGACAGGTTCTGTAATGTATCGGTAGCTGTGTGGTCGTGTAGACACCAAAGAAAAATCATTTTTTTTTTCATTTATTTAGAACACAAACAGTCACATATACAAATGGCTTATTGGCTTTAATATCATGACTTATTGTTTGTTTTTTGTTCCTATATAATATCTTTTATGCTTATTTTCTATTTTATTGTACAAGTAAATCTTGTCTGTCTTATACACAAGTAAAGAGTAAAGTAAGTATGCTTTTCAGTTTGATTTTACTTGACAAGGAGCAATAAGAAAAACGTACCGAAAAAAATTCTTTAAATTGCCATTTAAAGAAAATTCAGCTCGTTTGTGGTGCGCTGTACACCGTTGGGCTATCTAGAGTAAGTATTTTTATATGGGTACGCTGACAGCTGTCGTTTCAATACGATTTTACGAGATTTGGCGTTTTTAGGTTAAAAATTATATGGAGATGACACCTGTCACCCTACCCATCGAGTTTGAAAAACACTATAAATGTTAACACATACAGGATGGTTTTTGATAATGTACATATTAGAACTGAAACTGTTTTTAATTTAATTTTTTTTTCATATTTTAAAATTATAGCGCTCTACTTTTATACCTTTTCCTACTCCTCTACTGTTATCTGTCATTTATGCATTCATTAACACGAATATAAGAACATACATAAAAGATTTCAAGAAAAGTCTATATTGTCTATTCCTCATAAAAGCTCTTGTGCTTTTATAAGCTATAACGTTACTGCGATTAATGGCCACCAACCTAACAAAACCAAAACGAATACAGTTTTAAACTAAGTGCATTGCTGCCAACTTGCAAAATATTCATTTGGTTGCATAGTAAAAATAATTACTTCATAAGTCAGAAACACGCATGTGACACCCGTAATATAGCAACACCCATAGACTACGAAGACCGCTTAGCGTTGCTTGTTAGTCTCCGTAGGCTACGGTGGCCAAAATTGAGAAAAAACTGTCCAAAAAATTAATTTAGCAAGTAGCAAGTACCAGGGCCTCATGAGTTACGAGGAGGTGTCGCCGACCGGCCGGCCGCGGCCCGGGGCGGGCCGGGCGCGTAACAAGGTACGCTCGCGCGTCTTGGCTATATACTTTTGCTGTAATTTGTTTACCTAAATTAAGATTTATTTTTGTTGACTCGTAGGAAAAATATTGTATGCAACGTTGTATAAGTAGGTCAAAAAATTCTCGTGGCGTATTCCTTTACAATGTTCGCCTACGCCTTCGGCTCCGGCTCACATTGTAACTCACGCCACTCGCCTTTTTTGACCCTTCTTATACAACTGTTGCATAAAATACTATAATAATATTTCTTAGTATTGACAAAGACAATTAAAGTTTTATACTTTACAAAATCGCTTACTAACAATGTCTTTACAAAATCGCTTTCCTGTAAGCTTAGGCAACTGCTATAGCACATACCACCATTTAACAGCAGTCTCAGTTCCATACACTTGGTTCGGTGCTTCAACCTCTTGTCAAACTGTCTGATAACTAAAGTAGTTCCTAATAGACTGCGCTGTGCAATTATGAATATCCCGATCAAACTTTTCATTTCAGAGGAATGCGATTTTGTGTAGACAAGTTAGTCTATACTTTATTTGTCCATGCTCTTGAAACTATTCGTCTTTTTTTATCAATTAGCTTATGGCGGGCATTGAAGGGTCGTTCTTTGATTATTAAATATAATTTCAATATAAGCCCATCAATGGAACAGGCATAAATTTTGGTCAATTTATTACCTATCAGGGGAATAATAAAATCCATAAAAATAATGTAAAAACGACGAGGGAATGAAAAAAACGATAAGGGAATGACAAGGAATGACAATGAATTTCGGAACAATTAGATTCAAAAGTATACACTGAATCATAGAACGCTCTTAGTAACTTAATATTATTTTTAAGATCAATAGAACGATGTGCCAAACGTTAATTTTACTTGAACCCTCAGTCCAAACGCATGGAATGAGCACCAGGGGAATAGAAATAAGTATGTTTTGACCAACTGTTATGATTACGATAATTTTTACTTAATCCACGAAAGTAAATATTTTTTTACTTTACATATGACTTAACATTGTACATGCCCATGAAGAATACATTTTAAATCAAAAAATACGAGAATGAAAATCACAGTGAACCAAAGCCGGCGGAACGATATTATTAAATCGTTTATTTCAGGTGAAAGACCCATAATTACATCACAAACAAACGAAAATACAATACAAATTAATTTAAATTGAAAACAGTCAAAATAACAATCATAAATACATACGCCAATGTATTACCTGTAAGAATAGCATATATTCTAAAGAAAATAAGTAAAGCGTATATCAATATGATAATGAGCCGTGCGGCGTAGGTATTACTTACCGGACAAATGCAATGACAGCTTATTGCGTCGCAATACGGTTTATTATTGGCCGGGGGACAGCTGTGTTGTCGATATATGGTTTTAAGCAGTATTATTGTTTTAGTTTGGTTGGAGCGCATCGCCAACAAATTGTTTTACAGTTTGGCGAAACTTTAATTATAGGTACATTGTATATTGTGATTTGTGAAATAAACTTAAAAAAAAAAAAAATGTATATATATAGCAATTTACCTCTAGTTTTATGTCAACCTAAATGTAATATCCTAAGAGTATTTATTAGAAACATATAAAAAAAGTTAAAAGTTCGAAATGTCACGGAACGTGTAGTGTGACTTCCCCGGATTTTATGATATTTTATTTTTCGTTCAAAAAATATGAATTGATTTTGGAAGGATTCATATCAAATGAAAACACTTATACCCATTCCACAATACAGTTTAAAAATTGTACAGATATATAACGACTTTTTAAAATTTTTAATAACATACATTTTGTGATCAGTTTTCGTGTCACCGCCGCGCCTGGTAATATAAACATGCAGTACTCGGTAGAAAGTTATCTTTACGTCTGGCAGCCTTTTTAACGTTTTTTTAGAACAGTAACAGTGTGTTGTTGTCAGATTTACAAATGGCTGAAGGGAGAAGTTTTGTCAAAAATTATTTGTGTTAATTTGAAAAAAAGCAACGGTCAACCTTAACGCGTCACCACCGTGTTTTAGTTTTAAAAGTCAGTACTAGTTTCACGTTATTGTTTGTAACATAAGATATACCTAATACATTCGAGATTGAGCTAATTATTTAATATTTGCAAAGTCAAAGGTAATTTTTAAGTAATACCGAACATGTTCCAAATTGTCACGACCGTGACATCAAAATTCTATCCCCGCCACGGACTTTTGAGTCCACGTTCGTGACATATAGACACTTGGTCGTGACATTCTCTATTCGTTTAATTAATTTACAGGCATATTCACTGTTTATAAATGGATTTTATTGGCTATATGTACGCTAGTTTGACGGATTTCAACGTATGAACTGTCATTCGATGTGTCGTAGTCATGGGAGTGACTTAGGCTATGTTTAAATTTTTGTATAAATCAAAATACTGGAGTTGGCCGCTAAAATGCCGAAACGTCACGACTGAGGGACACTTTGTGACAACCGTGATTATGTAATTTTATTTACCTTTCCTGAGGGTATTAAGCTTGACCATATGCATCAAAAATTACTTTATATGCGTAACAATATGTGAAAAATAAAAAGCTTTTATGAAAAAATATTTTTCTGGACACAATTTAATAATCACCCTGATTGTTTGAGTAATTGTTTGAACGGATATTAATTGAATACTTACTGCAATTTTTTTTGGTAGTTTTCGTTGTTACCATATTACTTACTTTTTTCGCTACGCTCGTGAATCTATTATAGAATCTTTCGCTTGCACGGGACTCAAAACAAGCACTGGAAGAAATATCAAACTTTGCTCTCTTGTTGCACAAATAACTATTGTCTCACTCAGTGAGCAAAATTCGATTTTGCACACTGTTTTTAAGCAACAAATTATCCTTGTTCGAGCTGCTGACGTGAATATGTTTTTTCACTATTACTTACATGTATGGAGTGCCTCCGCCCCCCTCACCATAAATATAATTTTTAAATTTTAATCTAAGTAGCGGATTACAAAGTACACATAAGTTGTAAATTTCATTAAAATAATATATATCTAATAGTTTCCGAGTAAATGGCTGTGAAACGCACCCCCAATCCCAAAAAAAGAGATATGAGGACTGTACAAATTTCAAATGTTGGTCACTATTTATATATTGATTGCTATTTATAGGGAGTAAAATACGGTGTATATACGTAAAAGTTTTTATTGAAAAATAAAACCTCTTTAACATACTTATACTATAACTTAACTAAATTAATGTAAACGCCCCTATAATGGAACAGGCACCAGTAATGGGATGGTATAGACAAATCCTGTAAAACTAGTATTTACCATCAGTTTTTAATCGCTGGCAACATTTTACCATAAACAAGAGCCAAAGAGCTGCTTAAGTTTAATTTTGCATTGATATTTGTTAGTTTGAAAATTAATGGCGCCATACATCCCATGACTGGGGCAAAAAACATACTTTTAATTTGTTAATAATATTGAAGGCATTTGCAGTAGACATTATATAAATACATTGAACATTCAATTCTTTTAACGCATAAATCCTTAGAAATTTTACAGGTGTCGATGAAATATCAAAAATACTCCAAATCTTCTCTTCAATGTCCCATAATTGGTGCCGTTAACATATTTATTATTTATAACACTAGCGCCCTCTAGTTAAGGTCTTTGTATAATTAAAAGTAAAAATTCTACTAGAATAAAAGTCTTTTTCTATCGTATTATCCGAGTAATCAAAAACTAACATCGCGCACTTAATTTTTCGTATAGTACCTAGGTATACCGGGTGTTTCCTGTAACATGGGGAATAAATTAAACTGTAGGCTGTACTCCTCAAACTGACCAACATTTGTTCAGCAACTTTTAAAAATAACTAGTGTTTTGATTGAAAAAAAAAATTGACTTTAAAGTTTATTCTAAGACGCAATGTATTGCAAATTTTGTTATGTTTAAAGCGTGACAAGCAACGTCAAACACACTGATGATGTTAGCGTATATTTAAAATAATATTTAATTTGTATGAAAAAGAGAAAATCTAGATACCTAATATATTTTTTAATTGTTGATAATTGTCGTTAGAGGACTAGAGGAGTACAATATATGGTTTAATTATTTGTTCGTGTTACAGGAAACACCCGGTATAATCGTTTACGGGTTAGCTATATTCGCTATGTGCACGACTGTCACGCAACCTAGTGTCCGCAAGTCTAGGGGAAAATGTCAATGCACTACATCTTATAAAACTACTCCAAAACTAAAAACTACTGAACGGTTTTTTATACGACTTTCATCTAAGGGTATTGTTAAGGATATTGTTAAGGTTTTGTGTAAATTAAAAACAATGGTCCCTTAAACCATACAATTTAATTGAATATATCAGGAGAAATCGTAAATCAAAGTTTTATTTCTAGCCATATAACTTGTACGAAATGTTAAAGACGCTATCCGCAGTTAGTTCTAATTTTAACCACCTTATGCGGTGGGATCGGTTTACTTACCCCCACCACGCACTACGCACGGTCCGAATAACATATTATTGATTTCTTGTATATAAGGAAAACTAAGTAGGGTCAAGGTCATAAATATGTATACATTTCTTCACCTAATTCCATTCAAATAAAGTGTATACATATTAAATATGACTTTGACTGCACGTTAATTAGTTACATAATGAAATAAACAATAAAAAGATTTACAAGACTTAAACTATGTACCTTAATCAAGATTTATCTATAAAGCTAAATTATAATTAACAAACTAGGTAATAGTAAATAAAACTAAAATAGGTAAATTTAAAAAAGTTTGTGATTGACAGATTGTTTATTTTCAATTTGATTTTCATTTATATCATAAAGATTGATTGTTAATTACTGTATTTAATCATGTTTTCGTTGTGCACAATAAAGAATATTATTATTATTAAAGATTGTACTATTGGCCATGATTTATATGTCAACTACGACCTAACAAATCGAATAAAATAAAATAAATAAATATTAATATTATAGGACATTAGTACACAAATTGACTAAGTCCCACAGTAAGCTCAATAAGGCTTGTGTTGAGGGTACTTAGACAACGATATATATAATATATAAATACTTAAATACATAGAAAACACCCATGACTCAGGAACAAATATCCATGCTCATCACACGAATAAATGCCCTTACCAGGATTTGAACCCGGGACCATCGGCTTCGTAGGCAGGGTCACTACCCACTAGGCCAAACTGTTCGTCAATTAAAAAATGTAAATGCCCGCGCCCTTTGGCAGGCGGGTAAAAAGTGTTTTCTATCAGTTGGAGAGTTCCACGAGCAATCGAGTAGACGCTACACCGTGCGCTACCCAAACAAAACAGTCTGTAGAGCTCTAGCATATTTGCTGAATCTCCTATTATACTACACGCTTGTTATGAAATTTGTCAATTATATCTTTAATTGTTTTATAAAATACCGTAAAACGGGGTCTCTAGAAATCGCGGGGTAAAAAGAGAAATGTTGAAGTTTTTTTTTTTCAATTCGTTATATACAACTTTTTATAATTACAGTTTTCGGAATACGTACAGGGTAGACTATTTATTCGCTACATTAATACCAAAAGAAGTTAATAAAAATGCTTAAAACGTAACTACGTTTTTTGACTTTAAATTAAAGCAAGTCCTCGCCGAGTTAAGAAATGAAGGCTGAACTATGTTTTAGCAGTAAATGTAATTATAAAAGCGCACATTTTGGGTACATAGATATGTGATTACCTATAGCTAAATTAAAGGTATTTTACAGCTAAAAAAGATTTTTGAAATCTTGTTTGGTGTGGATAACTTTGTGATTTTTTGTCCCGAAAATTATGGTTACCCTGTTTTTAATTCCTTAGGCGGCTGTTTCTAAAGCGTCTAATATAGGCTTAGTCGCGTTTAAAATAACACAAGCTTCAAAATTCTGCCAAAACCAGTGCGTGAACCATCGATTTCCATAAAGCCCCAACCACGAAGTATGTGGGAACACCTCATTAGGAAATTTAGTTATTTAGTTCTGTGTTAACAAGTCGAACATGTGTAGTACATACAATGATGAGGAAAGATGCGTTTTATCCATTAAAAATATCAAAAAATTATTATTGATATAAAATATGGAGTTATTGATTTTTTACTTCAAAAATTGTACCGAAATTGCCCCAGTTTACGGTATTAAACAACTTCCATTATGTCCGTGATTGTTTTTTAGATTCAATATGTTTACTCCAAAATCAACCAAATTGACTGTCTGGTAGCCGGCTATTCCTAGCTACATAATGAAAAGTCATCGTTGTCAGGAATAAAATACTTATGAATGATTCTGGAAATGTCGTTTGACTTACACTTCAAGGTTTTAATCCTTTTTGTTAGCATCAAGCTCTTATTAATTACTTCATCAATAAAATCGCACACTTCGCATAAAACTGTTTTCACTGAGGTCTGCTCTGCTGCTTGGAGCGCTTCGTTACATGGGCATTTTTTTCTTGGCTCCGTGGAAATCCTTAAATATATAGGGTCAGACCATAATTCATCGTGTGTGGTTTCTCTAAGCCTAGTGTAAGCCCGCACATCATAGTTGGATCCAGGGAAAGGTAGCACTAATTTAAATTCACAATAATGATTGTCACAAAGCATTGAAGACATATCAGCATCCCTCCATATGTACGTGTAATGACGTAAATTTCTGTATTCCGTCAGTCTATATTTTATTTTATAAACACAGCTGTTGCATTGTATTATAGCCGAATCAACACTAATGAGCTTCTTCCACCTCAAAAGAACATAGTTTTCATTTTTATTGATAATTTGAAATGAGTCAACTAATTCAACTTTTGAAATAGAGCTAGTGTTCATAGCAAACGTTTCATTGTGACAAGCAAAATAGTTACAAGTTGTAAGTATTAACGAAAAATTCGAGTTCATTACAAATGATTGTTGTCCCTTTACTCTGATATCCCACTCGCATTCAATTTTAATATTAATATAATAAGTTTTCGTGTCACCGATGCAGATAAGCCTCGTATCTTTGTCAACACCATTTTCAATGTACAGTAGTTTGTATGTTTGTATGTCGCTGACGTAGCGCCACTTACACTTAAGTATATGCCCCTTGTGTATTGAGCAATAGAAATCTTTTCCTTCACTGTAAGAGCCCGCCGAAACTGATATGAAGGAACTATGAAAAAAGGAATAGCAATTATAAATTACTACATTGTTGTCCGCTCTTGCTGTATATTTTATTGTGGAGCTATTGACTGCTTCTGTGTGTAGCTCGTTATTATGATACCCATAGATACGTAAAGCTGAAATATCATTGCCGCTACAAAACAGCTCATAGTCCTCCCCAAACGGTACGATAAATATATGACGCCCACCTTTCAATGCATGTTTTACCGTTGAAGACTTAATGGATATTGCGGGTCTGACAATAACGTCAAGAACGTCTTCACAACCGTTATCGTTATTCACACAGACAAATGCATAGTCAGATATGTTTGGCTTATGTATATGTAACATAACACTCGATGCATTCTTTTTTTTCACTAGGGTAATCATGTCGTAATAGTCAAGAATTTCGAGGTTCGCCGGCTTCTTAGTGGAACAGTTAAATATAATATCTTCTCCATATGTCTTGTAGTAAACAATTTTGTTAAATTCTAATATAGGATTTGAATTTAGTGTTATCTGTGGACGACGGGGATCTCCGAAGCAGCGTCCGACGGCCGTGGTAGCTCCGGCAAGCGCCACGCCGACAAACAGCACCATCGCTGCCGGCGCTAGTATCCTCGGAACACTCGCGGACTGCATCACGCAGGGCCACTGAAGCTTATTAGCGCACCAAATAACACTGTATAATGAGCCCACGTTTCAGAATATGGGCCTTATATAAAATTAATCTTAGGTACCTATCTAATATTACCTACACCACAAACTTCCTCATGTTTTATATTTGATTATCCGTTAGAGAGGCATTTGGTGTATTATTAAATAATGTACAGTCAGTAATATTATTCGTTAAGTGCCTTTGCATAACAAACTTTTATAAATAAATAAGTAAAAATCAGGGTCAATGCAGAAGGGGGGGGGGGGGGGGTTACTTTTATCTGCGGCTCTACATACAAACTGAATTTAATGGGTACGTACGTGATGGTTACGTAGCCGAGAGGCCAAGGGTTAATTCTTAGGGTTATGTACCAAAAATGTACAAAACGAACCCTTATGATGCGATTCTGCCGGTCCGTCTGTCTGTCACATCGGCATCGCTAAATATCTCGAGAACTACTTGAGCTATCGATTTAAAATAGTTATAAAAAAGCGGCCAAGTGCGAGTCGGACTCGCGCATGAAGGGTTCCGTACCATTTAGGACGTATTAAAAAAAATCTACTTACTAGATCTTGTTCAACATTTTACCACTTTGGACACACATTTTACCACTTTGGAAGTGTCTCTCGCGCAAACTATTCAGTTTAGAAAAAAATGATATTAGGAACCTGAATATCATTTTTAAAGACCTATCCATAGATACCCCACACGTATGGGTTTGATTAAAAAATTTTTTTTTAAATTTTATGACGTATTAAAAAAAAACTACTCACTAGATCTCGTTCAAACCAATTTTCGGTGGAAGTTTACATGGTAATGTATATCATATATTTTTTTTAGATTTTTCATTCTGTTATTTTAGAAGTTACAGGGGGGGGGGGGGCACACATTTTTTCACTTTGGAAGTGTCTCTCGCGCAAACTATTCAGTTTAGAAAAAAATGATATTAGAAACCTAAATATCATTTTTGAAGACCTATCCATAGATAGATACCCCACACGTATGGGTTTGATGAAAAAAAATTTTTTTTTTAATTTTATGACGTATTAAAAAAAAACTACTTATTAGATCTCGTTCAAACCAATTTTCGGTGGAAGTTTGCATGACAATGTATATCATATATTTTTTTTAGTTTTTTCATTCTGTTATTTTAGAAGTTACGGGGGGGGGGGGGGGGGGACACACATTTTACCACTTTGGAACTGTAATTTTTTTTTACTATGGAAAATGGACAGTATAAAGAGGGGGTAAAACTTCAAAGTCAGTCAAGCAAAGTAGACTTGATTTAGTACTTATACTTGAATGTTCTATGAAATTACACTAAAAACAACTTCTTTCAAATAACTTTCAAATTAAACAAAAATTGTTGAATCGGTTCACATGATAAATAATTGTCTCTGAAAAACCAACATACCTACATACAAGTCGCGCAATTTCAAAGGTACACATATGACTGTGGCATAAATTCATATATGTGTCAATTATATATAAAATATTTAAGGTGAAGCGGTATTTCACGCCGAATCAGCATCTCTCCCTGTACCAAGCACAGGTCCACTCGTGCATGGAATACTGCTGCCACCTGAGGGACGGTTCCGCCAAATATCAGCTGGCAGCCCTGGACTCGATAGAGCGCCGGGCTCATAGACTCTTTGGCGATGACCCGTCTATCAAGTCAATGTTACAGAGCCTTGAGCACCGCCGTCGAGTCGCTAGCCTATCGGTGTTCTATCGGATAAATTTCGGGGAGTGCGCACATGAACTGCACGACCTGATCCCACCTTCCCCTTTTCATCATCGGACATCCAGGCGTGGGGAACGTATGCACCCGTGGTAAACGTTCCATTTGTTCGCACGGAACGGTTTGTATGTATGTATGTATGTTAGGGTGTCCCTTATTTAATAATTTTCAGAAATTAATAACGCATACCCCCTAAATCGGTTTATTTTATCCCAAAACGCTCTGAAAATAAATAAGGGATCTCTTACAGTCAACCTTTGAGTAATTGAGAGTCAAAAGTAAAACATGAAAGATAAACGAACACTATGTACACTCAGCATCAAAAGTAGCGGATCAAACAACGCTTCAAAAGTAGATAGTTAGATACTTAGATACTACATTCTGTAACAGCTTAACAAAAAGTGATGGTTCTGTATGTAGAACAATTAAAACTGTAGAACATATACTTTTGAACATGAATTTTAGAGCTATATCTAATTTTGGAAAAGTTATCCGGAATATCAGATACTTTTGGCGCGTTGTTTCATCCGCTACTATTGATGCTGACTGTACAAAAAAAATAAACTATGGTTCAATCATTACACAAGTAAAAAATTGAAATATGTTGCCTATATAATTATATTACATATATATACATATAATAAATATCAATAAATATACATATAAATCCTAGCTGTTGCCCAAGACTTCCTACGCGTGGATTTGTATGTTGGTGGCTATATACATGAGCATAAAACATTATGCGGCAAAAGGTAGCAGTAGGGGCGGTTAATCAATTGGTAATAATTATACAACGCATGAGAGTTGTCTGACACAACCTACGAAGTTTTAAGCCCCTAAGTGAAAAACTTGTTCTCGATATAATCCCTCTCAATCCCTTAAGAAGATTTTCAAGTCCACTATTCCAATCGAATGCAAACTTCAAACCCTTTTTTCACCAATGAACGCCATTTTAACTCCCTTTGGGAATTAATTTCAAAAACGCTGAAATCACTTTTCTTGTTTCCTATTACACAATTACACTTTTTACGACATTTCAAGATCACTATTTACAAAAAATTTCGTTCCCGATGCAAACTTACAACCCTTTTTTCACTAACTTAGGGAAATGAATTTATTAAAAAAGGTGATATGTATCAGTTTTCGTCTATTTGAATATAGAGGTATTATATAGAGGTAATGCCCGTTTATCAAGTTTCAGGTCCCTATTAAAAGAAAACTCGTACCCCATATAAACTTATATCCCCTTTTTAACCCCCTTACAGGTTGAATTATCAAGAACGTTAAAATAACTTTTTTAATATTACATTATGTTTTTCTATGTAGTTTTAAAGCATTTGTAATGGATTCAAACTTTCAACCCCTGTAACCCTTTTAGGAAAAGAATTTTTAAAAACGCTGAAATAAATTTCGTTTTATTCTAATAATATGCCCATATACAAAGTTTCAAGTCCCACACTAAAAAAAATGTATGACCCCCATACAAACTTTCAACCCCTTGTTCACTACCTTGGGGGATGAATTTTAAAAACCCTTAAAATTGTTTTCTTCTCTTTTAATGAAGTACCAATTGACGAAGTTTCAAGTTCCTAGCTTAAGTTAAATTCTAAACCACACGCAAATTATCAACCCCTTTTTCATTTCGGGATTGAATTTTTAAAATCGCTGAAATAACTTTTTTTGCATTCTAATAACAAATTATCGTTTAGATGTCCAACCTTTCGTACCAGGTCCACTTATTTGTTTTCTATTCCGTTTAGTCGAAAAAAATATGCAAATAATAATTATTTAGTAAGAGCATGTAATACTTATAATAAAAAATATTTACATATAGACATGTTTCAATTAAATCTCCGTAAATTTGTATCTGCAATGAAAGCAACAACGAACTAATAACAATAAATAAATAAATATAAAAAAATCAATTACTAATCAATGAGCACTAACTTTTTATATGGTAATTCTGTCTAAAATGCATCTTCTTTCTCTTTCTTGAAATGTATTAAATTAAATTAAATTGTTCATAAATTTTATATCAGTAATTGTATAAACTTCATATTTCTTAAATCTTATCATTAATTAAGTACTTAACTTATTTATAATCTTCATTTTAGCGTTTAATTGCCATGTTAATTGTTTAATACGTGCATTTTGTTTTTCTCAGAGCAATAATTGTGTTACCTATAAGTGGAAACTGTTCTGGCTGTTGTATTAACTTAATTTGTTAAACTGTATGTGTAATGATATGCTGTTTGTTTCCCTTTGCAATAAAAAAAAAAAAAAAAAAAAAATATGACGTGATACAATGATTCAAGTCCCGCACTCACAAAAATGTTTGATCTCCATACAAACTTTCAACCCATTTTTCACCACCTTGAAGGATGAATTCTCAAAAACGCTGAAATTAGTTTTCTTCCCTTTTAATCAAATAACTGTTTACGAAGTTTGAAGTTCCTAGGTTAAACTAAATTTTGAACCCCATACAAACTGTCAACCTCTATTTACCCCTTTAGGGGATGAATTTTTAAAAACGCTGAAATTACTTTTCTTGTGTTTTAATAATATGCCTACGTACAAAGATTTTAATTCCGCACTCCAAAAATATTTGATCTCCATACAATCTTTCAACCCCTTTTTTACCACCTTAGGGGATGAATTTATACATCATCATCATCAGTCACATCTGAAAATATCGGTACAAAAATGTGCCAAAAAATATGTATACATGACCTTAAAATATGGACAATAAAGTCGTGTATGCATATTTTTGGCACATTTTTTGTACCGATATTTTCAGACGAGACTGTACAAAAACAGCATAACTGGGTGGTAAATTGCCCATGCGATCTGTCATTTTTGTATCTAAAATATAATAAAAACCGGCCAAGTGTGTATCGGACCACTCAGAATAGAGGGTTCCTTCATACCATACTAAAAGCCAAACAAAACGGACGTCTTCGCGGCATTTACGTCGTTTTAATAAGCAAATAAGTTTTTTGATCGATGATCAAATATTAAAAACTCGATAGAATCTCAACCGGTCGTATTCAAAATAGTGGAAAATATTTACTAAGCTATTTTGCGCGCCATAGGCGCCCGGTTCAAAAGTTGGAGGGGGGCAATTTACGCTTATAAAAATAAATAAAACGATCAAGTAACCTTAATTGAATGTTATTTTTAGAGACCTATCAAATTAATGATGTACCAGACATTAATTTTAAATACTTTGAAAAGCTTTATGTATGGAGTGCCCCCGCCTCCACCGACACCTAAAAAACATATCATGCACTTAAATTCGTATAGTAGGTATATAATCGTTTACGGGCGAGCAATATAACATATTACTGGTTTGTTGTAAGGAAAAATTAGTAGGTACAGTCAAGATCATAAATATGTATACATTCTTTTGCTTATTCCATTGAAATAAAGTAAAAAAGTGTACACATATTTATGACTTAATTTTACTGTACGTTAATTAGCTGTATAATGAAATAACCAGTAAAAAGATTTACAAGACTTAACTATGTACCTTTAATAAGCTAAATCTATAAAGCTAAATTATAATTAACAAACACCGACTTCAAGATTTCTAAAGGAGGTTATCAATTCGGTTGTATGTTTTTCTTTTAATGTTACTCTATAACTCCATCATTCCTGTACCGAATTTGAAATTTTTTTTTTGTTTGAATTTATATAGATACAGATTGGTCCCGTTTTTGTCAAAACTCAGTTCCAATGATGGAATCCATGAGGAATCGAGGGATCTCTTCAAATATGAAAGGCATACATATTGTGATTTCTGTATTTTCTTTAACAAATCAAGTATTTACATTTAAAAAAGTGACATTTGATGAAGTGGAACTGCTGATGATGATCAGAATGGAACTCTTCAACGACGCATAGTACACGTTTGGCGATTTGTCCTCTACGCTGTGTTTGTTAAGTAAATTAGATTTTCAAGACAAATTTTTGTCAAATTCGAGTTCGAACGATGAGGTCCATGAGGAATCGAGGGAACTCCTCAAATGTTAGTATTTTCATCTACATAACAAGTATTTACATTTGTAGAAGTGACATTCGATGAAGTGGAACTGCTGATGATGAACAGAATGGAACTCTTCAATGATGTATAGTTCACGTTTGGCAATTTGTTTTCTTCGCATGTTTGTCAAGCAGTTAGGTTTTCAAGGTACATTTTTATATTTCAATCCTTTTTAGTTTTTTTAATAATTATCTGGTGCTTTATTTCATGCATGGTGTGAAATAATTTATCTTAAATACAGTAGAATAACCCTGAACAAATCTGAAATGTGTCAAGGTGGGTGCAGTGACAAAAAAAAACATGTTACCTCCTTTTCTACATAATTAGGCGTAGGACGCTGTATTTTTAAGTTCATTGTATGAAATCCAAAATCAACAATAATCACCGGTCTCCCTCATCGAAGTCGGTTTCTTTTTTTTAATTATTTAATAAGTAAATTTAAAAAGTAAGTGAATGTTTTCCGGCCAATCATTGTCTAAGGAAATAAGGTTTAAAAAGTATATGTGATAGACTACCTCTTTGTTTCATATTTGTCAATTGCAAAAGTTATCTAGTGACCTATGTACTTACTTTCTTCTGTAAGTACCAGCTACCGTTTCGTTGACTTTTAGGAACAGTTCGTACAATCTGTAGACTACTTTTAGGAACAGTTCGTACAATCTGTAGACTACTTTAAGGAACAGTTCGTACAATCTGTAGACTACTTTTAAAATGTCACGGTCACGAAATAAGTCTGTATTGTATTGTATCGTATCGCATCTTATCGTATCGTATCGGATTATATTATATGGTATTGTAAGTCTGTTTTCTTCTAGTGTTGACGAAATCGAGTCCACGGGCATAACGTTCTACAGTGACACCTTAGTATGTACTCATTCTTAATTAACACACTTATTTTCATTGGCCGAGCAAGTCGAGTTGAAGGATATGAGTGGGACAGCCTCAAAATCCGTAGAGGTGTAATCGAAAAACACTTGCTTTGCCTGCTTGAACAGCATGAGATTGGGATGACACTTCCGAACGACGTACTTAAAGCGTGTGGCTTTTCGGTGAGACTGGCTTGAGTTTTGCAAAAAAATGTCTTTTGGTTTTTTTTGATCTATAAAGGTTGCTGAAATCGGCTCAGAGTCGCCGTCGGGCGCCGTCGCCGCCGAGCGCCGCTGTCGCCGACCGCCGTGGCCGCTGAGCGCCGACGCCGTAAATTTTGAAGGCCAGAAAGGTCTCGAAGAGCAGGCTTAGAAAAAAAAATCTAGTTAGTAACCTCAGTGTTTTCCGTGTCGTGGCGGTTACACATATAGTAATGAATAAGTGATTTAATAATAAACTCAGTATAATTCTCGTATTTTCCTCATTCGTGCGTGCGTCGTGGTAACGACGCTGGCGGTCCATTGCACTCTATATTGCGCTCCTTGTCTCGCACGTACAAGTACAACGTTCCTGGAACGGAATGGAGGAATGTTTAAATGGGGCACTGAGGACAGCTACTTGATCCCGTGCTGCTATGCGAAAATTGTAAATTGTAATTTGAAATTGTATTTTGTAATTTTAATAAGTATAACATAACCAGAAATAATATTTAATTAAATTAATAACAAGTAAGTCGACTATTATGTATTGTAAATATTAGGTTAGAATGGAATAATATTATTGTATGCCCTTACAGGGTGTCATGAACTGGCCTTATTTATTTAATGTAACACCTATTATGTAACATGACAATACATTATTGAATACATGAAATAAATGAAAATAGTCTTTTCTGCCCTCGAGGCAGAAAGAGTCAACTTTGCTCCCGCTGCGCTAAACGTAGTTGAGTTGCCTCTTTCCGCCTCCGTCGAGCAGAAAAATAGTATGCGCACCACGGGAAGAAACGTAGGACATTCCATCCCGCGTGTTTGCCACCCTCGCCTTCGGCTCAGGTGACAATTTTACACGCGGCACGCAATTTCCTATTTTTCCTCCCTTGGGACACAAATAACTATAGGAGATCTCCCAAACTTTTTAATTAAGGACGATTGACATTTTCAGATTTTGGAAAATGTGTACCTACAGACAGTAAACTTTTTCAAAGTCGATAATTGTGAATTTCTTTGGATGCCAATCGAATCCATTTCTATTCAGGAATTTCAGGATCAAAAGATTCTTAAAGACAACCTAGGTTAGGGCACTAGAAAAGCCATATTATAAGGAACATGTTTGTCGTACATTTAGTATGAAGGGCTGTTTGCGCTAGTTACCACCAAGTTGACACCAACGGTACTATATGATTTTTTACACCTAAGACCCTTATCTGTTTAAACACACACACATGACAGACAACAGTATAAATTTGATCATTTTTGCAGTTTTGAATTTGGAACTTTTTTTTATTCCATTACCTCTGGAGTTGCAGTCGTCCATAGGCTATAGTGACTGCTTACCATCAGGTGGGCCGTATGCTTGTTTGCCACCGACGTGGTATAAAAAAAATTTACCTTTTAAAAGGACATTGGGATTGGGTCACTGGAGGTTAAAGGTGACATGAGAATGTCAACAGCTACAATACTGTTGCGACATTACTGCCACGACCTTAATGTCGTTGCTGTATCTGTCAATCTCTTTTATAAAATTAAGTGACTTTCGCTACCGCATTACTGCCACAATTATTGCCGTTCAATCTGTCACTGACATGTCACCTTAATGAAGTTTTAATAGAAACACTTAAAAAAATAGTTTTAACAAATTACTCAAACAAACATGTCCAATTTAAGTATTCAACATTACATGTCATGTTCATTACAAAAAATGTTAGTTTCATTTAGTTGGTACATGACATCCTGATAGGGCACAAAATGTTAACAGGTAGGTACTTACAATTTATTTTTTATTTTTTTATATATATACCTTTATTTCAGGCAAGTAGTGGCCCATAGATAAATACCTTAAGACTAGCATACACATTATAAAAATATATTTTAAAATTAAATACTACAAATCACATTATTTTACGGCTGCATGCACTATTTATCATAAGACACGCACCCTTTGAGACTGTCTACCCATTGTTTTTGTATATAACAGCTACGTCAGCTACACATCCTTTCCGCAACGACTTTTAGAACGCTATCGTGACTATCCCTTAATCGCCTCTGTTACACAATTATTGTAACTAAAATTATTAAGCTAGTTCAAAAACAATAATTAAATTAAGCAGTATACAATGCGATGTCATATTCAGTTATTATTATCAATCATTTTTATACATAATCATATTAATTCCTACTATATGTTGAAACAAACCACAAACATCAGTACCCCTAGTGTAAATTTGATCGACATCATAACGTGACGAACGCGTTTGCGTTAAGTCTCATTTTGTATAGGATTTTGAGTTTCCAAAACGTCCCGCTTGGCGCGCTCTTTCTAAATCCAATACAAAATGAGATTAAACGCAAACGCGTACGTCACGTTTCGAAATCGAATTTATTTACACTAGGGGTACTGTAATGATGTTTCTAGAAGAAGGAAGTATTTTTTCATCCACACTCTTATTTTAATGCCTTTTCGTTATCGACGGTATCGTACATATTGTTGCACCTAATGCGCATTTTGTTTGTTTGAAAAATATTTTGTTATCTTCGTGCGATCGGAAACGGTTTTACGTAGGTGGTACTCTGGTCTGATCAAATTGGTTTACTCATATGATACCACTGACATATATCTAAGGACGGGCCTTACGGGCACTAAGAATGGTGCTAGTTCAGTGGTGTCACACACGAATTCGAGCCAATCGTGTAGTCTAACGCAACTAGTTGCGAGCAATCGCACGCGTGATGCGAAAGCATCGACCAATCGCGTTGTGGCGTTAGACTGCGCGATTGGCTTGTATTCGTGTGAGTGACACCGGTGTACTGGCCCCATTCTTATTGCCCGTACCGCCCGTTCTTAGTTATATGTCAATGTATGATACCTAATTCATGGTTCGTGATAACAACGTCCCCCAGAATAAAAGTCCGGGCGCCGCGCCGCCGCGGCAGTGCCCACGGCCCTTCCCAAGTGGTATGTATAATTTCCTAATTCATATGTTTTAATGTTTATTTGGGTTAAAACGGTGCGGGGCACAAATGTAGTAAAGTCAAAAGATTTAATTTGTGACTCATTTCGTAACTTGGCACAGTGACAAACAACATGAAAGTCGCTAGAGACCTCACATTAACAAACAGTAATGGCGTGGCTTTTTCCAATTGTTTCGGTTTTTACTAACACGCTTTTATTATGTCGACCTGTATGTAACTATGTAATGGAATCTAAGGTAACTAATTTAACCATCTTCCAAGGATCGTAGCGTCATGAAAATTGGCTGTTGACAATACAATAATATGGTACAGTCGAACTGATCTGATGATGGAGCCGGAAGATATGATCTGGAACTTCATGATGGAACATCGTATCATAGCTGTGTTTGGATTTGTTAGAAAAGTCTTGTAATGAACTTCGACCACGATTTTTACGTGCATTTATAAAAGCGCGTTTTTCTAGTGTTTTTTAAACTGTTAATTTATTTAGTTTCACGTAAACTGGATTTTATTGAAATTATTTGACAGCAGTGACAGCAAACAGCAAGAGAGTGAATGAATTAATGATTTGTGCAGCAAGTGGTTGCAAACTGGTAACAATGTTACGACACTGCGACGTAACGTAACCCCTTTTTAGTCGTCTCAACCAAATACGACGTAACACCAAAAATGTTACCAGAACTTTTGAGTGTCGACACAAAAGTGTCGAAAAATGTGTGATTGCGACTAAAAATGGTTGTATGGAATACTATTGTCACTGTGACAAGGCACAAAATGGGTTACAAATTAAATATGTAAATACGTGTACTACATACACGTATTTACATATTTACCGACTTAGGTATATTTTTCAAAACAGCGATTCTAATTTCTAAGGACCCCAGTGACCTTAGGGCACGTATAGAAACTTAATATTGTTACTCACGTACCTAAGACCTGCATCTGCGGTACCGTGAACGGATAAATTGTATTTGTTTATTTATTTTAAGATACATTTATTGGGTTAAAAGTGCTTTTATTGAACACATAATTATTTACAAACGATAGAGATCAGGAAGCTTACCGCGAAAACGGAAAATCGCAAATTGCAGGCATCTTTCCCCCTTACACTCACTAAGACGGAATTAGAGTGACAAAGAAAAATGCCCGCAATTGACGAACTTCTATTTTCGCGGTTATAGCCCCGGGCCGCTGCCGGCGTGTAGGTCATTATTTTAGAGAAAGAAATCTCGAAATATGGATAGAAATGTTGTTTTTACGTTCATAATAATAGACTGCGAAATACTGCGTTGCTCGCGCTTGAGAGAGACGCGCCGGCAATAGATTTTCGTACAACATCGATGGCCTAGACCGACTAAGTGATCCTGAACGTGCTTCTCGCGTCGCATCGGATATCTAACTTTTCAAATTTAGGTTGACACTTCGAGATCGGCGTGACTTTTACACGTCCCAGCGGCGGCGGCGAGCCGGGGCTTGTCGGCGGCGGCGAGCCGCGGGGCTTGTCGGCGGCGGCGCGCTGGCGTGGCGCGGACCTCTATACAATAATTAAAATGAAAATAGCATCAAAGATTGGTGCCGAAGTTATAAAAAGAACACCGCGACTAAAAGGTCCACCTGTGGCATTGACCCCATAATGCCTGGCCGCGTTACCTCTCTGTGCCTCTGTGTGCGTGTGTGTGTCCTTATATTTTAAGATTAATTTTATTTATTTTTAGATTAACGGGTCAAGTTTTATTTTGTGTTCCATGGTACTAGTGTGCCATACATACATATTTTCCTTGCGTTGGTGTGGTAAAAAATGTTGTGTTTCACTCGGTGGTAAAATTTGTTTAACCCTCGTGTGCCTTGAAACTTTGAAACCCTCGCAACGCTCAAGATTCCACTTTTCGAACCACTCGATACGCTCGTGCTTCAATTTTAGAATCTTTCGCTGGCTCGGGTATCCGGTCTCGGGTACGAGGGGATAAGAACAACTTTGACCCCTTGTATAAAACAAATAACTATTAAGAGACAACAGGTGTGGTCAGTTATCCATACAAACGTACTCGACTGTTTCCTCCGTGGTTTTTGAAGCTAAAGCAATGATTTTTTCAACACAGATTATTATTATTAATATCTGTGTCGGACTGTTTTGCTTTTTTTTACATTTTTATTTCGTAAGGCGCTAGTGCACTTCAAATATTCGCAAAAACGGCCTAATTTACTAGACCGCAAAGAGAAGCATGGTGTTCAATACTGGCATCAATTAGCCTAAAAAAACAAAACAGTCCGACACAGATTACCATTTAGGTCTCAAAATTTCGTTACATTTGCTTAAGTTTTGGAGGAGGAAACAGTCGAGTAGACGAGTACGAAACATCGTTTTTTTTTTAATTTTTACGCAGGATTTTTCGTCTAACCTAGCGTTGTCCTTATCGCACTTTCGTTAGCGAGACAGATATATTCGCTTGAAATATTTAAATCTCAGCTCCCGTATACTCTTAACCGGTTAAAAGGTGCGAGTTTTCCTCCTTTATATATATATATATATCTTTGTATAAACTGAACGCCCTTTTTGATTATCTTTTTTATTTATGACCATTGATGTAAGTAAAATATGACACTAATAAGCTTCTGACTTTTGAAAAATGTCATCATTATCAAATATTTCGAACAAATTCTCAAAAACACTGCCAAAGATTAACATAGTGTGTTTCTTTTTGTTGTCGATTATTGCAAATAACTTTTGTTCGAAAAATTTATTTTTTTATCTTTTGTTCTAATTAAAAAATATTAACGTCAGAGCATTCCTGAGAAGTAACCCTACGTGGGATTTCAGGGCTTGTCCAATGGCTAAGGTCACCCTGTATAAATTACGCGAGTATGTTATTAAGTCCAGCCCTGGGTGTTGCAGTTTGGGAACAAAAAATTGTTATCGATAAACTGGTTACCATTGTAGTTGTTGTATCGCAACATGTTTACCATTTTGAACTTAAAGAGTAGATGGTTAATATCGTTCTGTTTTTAACATTATTTTTAAAATGAACTTGTTCTGCATTTTACGTGTAAGCGTCTGGACTTTTATAGTGCTACCTGCAGTGTGTGTGTGTGTTATTGTGACAGAAATGTCTTAGTTCAAACCTTCAAGAAAAGAGCGTACTCGCATCTTAAAGGCCGGCAACGCGGTTACAACCCCTCTGGTGTTGCAGGTGTCCATGGACGGCGGTAATCACTTACCATCAGATGATCCGTCTGTTCGTTAGCGTCCTATATCATAAAAAATTAAACTTTGCGATTTGCGATGCTCACTGATTTACTTTTGTTTTGTTGAAGGTTCACGGTCAGAAATACACTTCGCATAACACGTATGGCAGAAAAACTTTTAGTTGTATGATACTTTCGCATAAATATATACGTGCCATAATAGTCATTTTGCACAGTATTCATTTGGAAGAATTTATTTAAGTGGGTTAGGTTAGGGTTTTCTGCCAAATAATATTATGCGAAAAGAAATTCTGCGAAGTAATATTATACGAAACGTACTTCTGCCAAACGATATTTCTATGCAATACAAATTCTAATAAACAACTTTCTTCAACACATTAGTAAACCACGTGGCCTTCAATGGGTTAATATTTTTTCCGCTCAATTACAATGGAGTAGGTAGGAGTGCAAAAGTGTACCATATCTTTGACGTCGACTGTACAGTACATCTCTTTCTGATTATGACAACATAAATGTCTCTAAAACATCCACTCACTCACGTGCTTCGCTTTCAGAGCTCCTATTGTTGCTGCGATGAAAATCGTCCTGACGCTCCTGGCAGCGACGACGCTGCTGGCGTCGGAGTGCGCGTGCGCCGACACCGAGCCGACCATCGTCGCTCGAACTCCCAGTACGCTTAGTTACAGACATGCTGCAAATGACCATGAATTACATTTAGATTCAACGTATGGAGATGAAATCACCATATTCTGTACTGCAGCCAACGCTACTAACCTTGCCATCGTAAACCTAAACGGACTACTAAAATCAGTCTCAGACAACTCTACGACAATCCAGGTGTCGATTGAACAGCTGGAGGTGGGCGAGCACACATACCACTGCATGGACAGTAGTACCGGCTATAATAAGTCTCTGGTTGTCACTGTCCGTCCCGCGGTGGCCGTCACGTCTCCGAATGTGCGTCAAGCTTCGGGAAATTACTACGTGCCTCGTGACGAAATTTATGACGTGTTTTGTTCAGCACATGACGTTGAGGCACTCTCACTTAAATACACATGGTCAAAAGCATTGGATCCTTATTTGAAACTTCATACTGAAGCCGTCAACGGGACTACGGTGTCTGCAACACTTACGAATAACTTAGAAGTCAGGCGGTATAAGTGTCTGAAGGCGGAGATATCCACAGTTTTTGATGTGATAGTGGATTATGGTTTCGAGGTTCAGATCAGAGATTTTCAATGCATTTTGCATCTTTTCCATAAGCTAGAGTGCACGTGGACCTCGTCAAATACGAAAAATGCTTTCACGTTATTCACGGAAGGCAAGCTTCTGTGCACTGATATGTCAGGAGCCGCAGCCAGCGGCTGCGTGCATGCTTGGGACAAAGTGTTAGACGATGCTTATGCTTTTAGCCTCACAACACACTTACCCTTACAATTGGAAGTCTGTAACGAAGCCCATTGTAAAAATCTTACGTTCTCAATTGAAATTCGGTCAATCATGAAACTCGAACCAGTTCGAAACGTAAAGGTAACAATTACGGATCCACAAAATGAATTAATGCGGTTTCAAAATAACATATACGAAATCGAATGGCTCCACAGAAATTTACTTTGTTACCGGGGATGTGAATATAAATTTGAGTACACATTGGAGGGGATGCATTGGAGACAGGCAGAAGTGACCGATTTGGCAGGCTATGAATTTTCTGGTGGCGTAGTGAACTATTTTAAGCTGCCCCTCCCGTGCCCGAATACTCTATACGAGTTCCGCATATATGTCAGGCCTAAGACCGTGAAAGATGACAGACTCTGGTCCGAGCCGGCCTATGTGGAGTACGCGACCCATCCGAGGGACATGAGCCCTGCAGATCTCTCGTGTGCGAAATTCTGGAAACAAGAACCGACTTCCACCCCAGCTGTTGAGTAGCTCGAAGCTCGCGAACTCATTAATGAAATAAATCAGCAGCAAAAATTGGTGGAGATAAAGATCATTATATACATGGAAATGTAATGTATATTTTGCAAAAACTTTGTTTACAAAATATTATAAACCTCCTAATTACTCCTCCTTGTCAGGTGGTAAAGTTGTGTGGTAATTTTCTAGAAGTCGAGGCCACATTATATAATTTGATCATTTCATGGAAATCCATTTTAGAACAGATCACTTAATGATATAACTAACCTAGATTTTTTTTCCATGATGTGGCCAACCGATCTTTTCATGAGATGATTGCCACATCACGAAATTATCAATTCTAAGATCTTGCCACGACATGTATGTATATTATATTGTTACTTACTTAATATAATACAAATCAACTTCATGCAACCACTCCGGAGCAAACTTTAATAACTTCTTAAATATGCCGTCGGGATACTATTAGACATGACTAAAGCGTATGATAAAGTGCAATATAACATATTACTATCTAAACTATATGGTATTGGGATTCGTGGAACGGCGCATAAATGGCTCACAACGTATCTACGAGATAGAAAACAAGTAGTGGAACTAGAACACTTTGACCACCAATCTGGAGAAATTAAACACGTAAAATCAGACACTACAACTATCAACGCCTCAATCCCCCAGGGAAGCGTTATCGGCTGCTTATTATTCTTAATATACATTAACGACCTCCCCAAAATCATAAAAGAACCCTGCGTCTTATTTGCCGATGACATATCTATCCTCACACAGTGTACCGATAATTTCAACCTTAACGCGGAGATAAATAATATATTATCAAAAGTGTCGGGATGGTTAAGTGACCACAACCTGGAAATAAATTATTCAAAGACAAAACTCATGACATTCCACCCACACCAAAAATCCCCGCTAAGTATCACATATAGCTATAATAATGTACACCTTGAAGTCGTTAACGAATTTAAATTGCTCGGAATAGTAATAGATAAAAATATTTGCTGGAAACCACATGTACAAAGTATTCGAAACAAACTTTCACGATTCGCATACGCACTTAGAGAAATAAAAAAAACCACCGACCTAAAAACAGCACTCCAGACCTATTACGCGTACGCATATAACTGGTTGAGCTATGGAATAATATTTTGGGCTAATAGCACAGACGCACCGAGCCTATTCATAGCGCAAAAGAAACTCATCAGAATCCTGGCAAATATTGAACTACCCGATAGCGCCGCACCTTACTTCCAAGAATTTAAAATACTTACACTTCCATGCATCTACATCTTGGAAATGTGTAAGTTTGTCCGTAAATACCCTGAATTTTACACCAAACGGGAAAACGCGGTAAAAAATCGTAACATGCGGTAAAAAATAAATTACAATTGCCATCCTCACGGCTTAAGCTGCACTCGGCTGGACCTCTTGTAATGTCCATAAAAATTTATAATTCATTACCAGAAAGTTTGAAAGACGAAAAATCTGAGACTACCTTTATTAGAAAACTAAAAGAGCTACTGATTTCTAAAAATTATTACTCCTTAAATGATTTTTTAAATGATAAGTTTTAAAAATATAGTTAATGTATATAAAATAATATTAGATTACATAGTGCCTTTCTCCATATTTGCTGCGCCCAACAGGGTACATAATGTGAGAACATAGAATTAAGATTACCACCTGTATTTAACCATTATGTGCAATAAATGTATTGAGTATTGAGTAGGTATTGAGTATTGAGTAACCGATCGCCCCAATTAAACGGTAGACATAATACTTACATAAGATTTACAATAAATGCAATATATGAATTATGAACTTGCTGTCTATACGAAATAAATAATATATTGCTGAATTGAGATTTTCGTTTACATCAAATACCTAATATTAAAAGTAGGTATTTCAAGTTTCCATATTTAAGTAGAATATATTAAATTAAAAACTAAAGAAAAGAGAATTGCATTATTAACCATCATTTCTATGTTCATTAAGTTACATTTAATATAGGCATTGCTTAAATAAAGTGTTAATAATATAACCTAATTAGTCGCTTACGTTATCATTCAAACTGAGGAGGAAAAGAACGACTTATTATTTTCAACATGTACATATAAATAGGTTACCTACATGTTTAATGAACTGGATTTTTAATCCTCGGACTTATATTCCACTTACTTCGACCATCGAACCACGAGGAATTCTAATATTCCACATAGTTCGATCGTCGAACAACGAGGAATTTGTTGGAAATATAATTATTGTCTATGCCGTACATTATCTGTCAAAGATGTGATCTGTGTTCTGTCTCTTTCTCTCTGGCTCTCAGCTCATGCAGCCGTAAGATTTTGTGTCGTCCCATTTTTATTATATTTTATTCTATTTACAAGAACGAATTTTAATGTTTATTTTACGATCACAAAAAGGTAATATAAGAATACGAATAATATATTTATTTCAAGAATTTGTCATTACAAGACCAGCAGTACATTGATCCCCACACTAGGCTCAGCCTGTCACGTGGGAATCTCAGAGAAGTATCGAAATGGTGCGGTTCTCATTTTAACAGAATACATTATTGTTAAAGCTAAATTAAATAAGATTTTTTTATTATATGACTAACTATCAAACTAAGCACAAAAACAGTTAAAAAGGTCTCAGTAAGTTGTATGTAAGTGAAAGTGTTTATGTGAGGGTAAGTGTGTATGTATGTATGAATATGTGCGTGTGTATAACTACGGAATGTGAGAGAAACCAAAAGAAAAGAAATGTAGCTGTACAAGTTATTCATCTTTCGGGAGCAGACGCAATTGAATATTGTCGTCTACTGCAGTCATTTCAAAACATCCTCTGACTCATCATAGTTCCAAGAAAGTATTAGGGGTTGGATATGCCTTTTTGCTTCAGTTAAGTTACAGTGCCTTATGTCGCAGATTTTTACTAATTTATTGTATAAATGTGGAAAGAGATAAGCCGAGAATCTCATAGCAAAAGCAGTTTGAACAGTATTGTAGGAAATTACATGAAATATAGCCCGAATGAAAACACGCACGAAACGTTTAGCCATTTATTTTAGAGTGACATGTATAAAATCATGAAAAATATAAATTTAAATATTTGACAGCTGATCTCAAAAAGAGTTTGCAACATCCTCCCACCTTGGGCAAGAGGCCCAAAACTCTTCTCTATACGTCAGACTGTACTTCAAGTGGGTACAGGCGTTGCACTGCTCGTGTGAACTCTCCATCTGCTGTGCGTACCTTAGCCACTCTTACGCAACCGTCTGTACCAGGGAAAGTTTCGACAATCCTTCCTAAAGCCACATAGTACGCTTTGTGTCCATCTTTATTAAACTACGTCACCTACCCTTAAATTAGAGTCCCTCTCCTTGCCCTTCTGGATAAGCAACTGTATGTTCTCGTTACTGTGAGCCTGTTCATCACTGTGGAACTGGCAAGGTAAGTTTCGTTTCATGAGGTCCTTCAAAGAGCGTATGAGACGCTCCCACCAATTTTCCCGCCATGGCGCTGCAGGAGAACTAAACTTCCTCTTAATGTTCCTCACGTTCAGAGTCATCAGAAGATTATCAGCTTCGTGGAAGTTAGAATTATCCGTGTATTTTGTGTCAACTCTTCCACGTCTCGGGATAAATCTTCGTAAGGCTATGAGAAAAGCTTCTGTCATTAGTGGTTTGGTCAATTTGATATGCACGGCTCGGTAAACTGCACACATGAATAAAATTATCCAAACCTTCCCTCCGGACCGCAGAAAAGAAAGACCGGCAAGGTCTGTAATGTACTTAAAGATGAAAGTCAGTGTAGATAGAAACGTACCGTACGTACGTAATATTATGTTTCTGTAACTCTTTAAACATCTCATGGTCTACATTTAAACGAGGAACATACCCGCAGAGCGTAGACTTGTCTCGCGCGGTCATTGTACATTCAAATTTCTTATCCAAGCTTGCTAGCTTTAACTCGTAGGTATGAAATAGTTCCTTCTTAGTTTCAATCCCGCCAAAAAGACAATTTGACACGATTTCTTTGCCGACAGGTTTCAAGTCTAAATTTTCTATTATATCGCGACTTATCCGAAGATTGCAGGTTCGTGTCCTGTCACGGTCGCCAGATGTAGGAAATTACATGAAATATAGCCCGAATGAAAACACGCACGAAACGTTTAGCCATTTATTTTAGAGTGACATGTATAAAATCATGAAAAATATAAATTTAAATATTTGACAGCTGATCTCAAAAAGAGTTTGCAACAAGTATATAGTATGTAATTAATGTTGGATTAATACACGCTTATATTATATTGTTGGCGTCAATCTTTCCGTAGTCTTCGGCAGTCCCTCGCCTGTGCCGTTGCGCCTATATTTCGAACAGGTTATGGGCCACGACACATAAGCTGAAGAAAAGCTATTTAAAAGGCTTTGAGACAACTTCCAGATTGCTCGACTCGAGTTACGGCAATGGCGCGACAAGGGATGACGGCAGTACATGGAACATAACCTCTTATGTCCGCCAAAATTGGACTAAGTATTTTTGGAGATTCGCTGTGAGAATGGTGCATATCATTGATGGTTTTTTTTTGATGGTGCGTCGATGGTACAGACACGGATGCAACGACGGGTGCACGGACTTAAGAGGCTGTTAACACCCAATGTCCTTGAAATTGATGTTACTTAAACAGTTTTTTAAGAAAGACTATTTGTTTTAGTCAAGTAAAAAAATATATGTTCATATTAATTATATTTCAAAGACCGTGGTTGTACTCGATACACGATTGAACGAAATCGGCTCGATAGAAAATAATTGCAAAGATTGGTCTTAAAATCACAATTAAACGGTTTTATGTCTTTATTGTTTTGACTTATGGGTCTGCAATTAAAATCACCATTTCAAAACATTTATATCTAAACCGTGGTTGAGTAAAATATTACACTAATAATCCACTTTTTTTAATTTAAATATTTTTCTTATTATTCCCTTGCCCAGGCCCAGTAACATGCGACAGTGCTATCTCATTTACTCCGATACAAATAGACAGTGTGCGCGCTTTAGGTATTGACAGTCTCTTAAGCAAACATTTGCTTGTCAAGCCAACTTATACCAAATCGTGTGCGATGCGTAGACCGCTAAGGAACTATGGAAGTGGAGGTGTCCTTGCTCGTCACGCTGCTAGTCGATATTGGCAAGGTAATCGACGATGAAGAATCGGCTGAAATTGTGAAATCCTTCTGTCAGGCTCAACCCGAGGTGTGCCTTTGCTCCTATATTTCGAACAGGTTATGGGCCCAGCACGCTGCCACTGCACCCTTGCTCCTACATTTTGAACAGAATTCCACTTAGTTCGATCATGGAACTACGAGAAAATGTAAAATTCCATTTAGTTATTTTTAATTACAGAAAAAAAAACCATCATAAAATACACGATTTGCGGTATACCCACAATAGTGTTTAAATATAAAATAACTACACACCCCGAAAAAAAAAACGTTTAATTCACATTAACGCATTCACTGCCAACGTTTTCGTAACGCTACACGCGTAGCCAATTCTAGCGTTTTCCCGCTTTGTAGAGGAAAGCGATACGAACAGAGCGCCCGCCGAGCGTGTTCCCGGAC
Source organism: Cydia pomonella (assembly GCF_033807575.1). Lineage (NCBI taxonomy): Eukaryota > Metazoa > Arthropoda > Insecta > Lepidoptera > Tortricidae > Cydia > Cydia pomonella. The sequence goes on from NC_084730.1 coordinate 3,946,926, forward strand.
CTCAATGTGTTAAAAATCATCAAATTTTGGCATTTTTACAAAATTTTCTACCATTTCGCCTTAACCTTTGCACCAGGTACGAACCCGCGCGGGCGTCAGACCCCCTCCCTAATTCGACGTCCCACTTCCCTAATGAAGGCAATAGCCTCCGACCCCCAGCACCCAGTTGTTTCGAACGCAAGGGGTACAAAATAATAATTACCACCCAGGGCCACATATATAATGTATCTCATTATGCATCAATAGTACATTACAATACAAGTGCGAAAAATAGGAAATTCGAAACGAGTGGCGATAAATTAAAACACGACCGAAGGGAGTGTTTTAAATCGACACGAGTTGCGAATTACCTATTCGCACATGTATCGTACAACGTTTTACAGTACATATGGCTCTTTAAATGTTTGACATAGTAACGTAATATGCTAATTTTCGCAATAGTAAATTACGATACAAGTGCGAAACGTAGGAAATTTTCGCACGTGTATTGTACGTTTTACCGTACATGTGGGTTTTACCGTATAGTGCGAGTTAACGCACTAGGGCGGTAAATTAGAACCATATGTACTGTAAATATTTTAAGGGTTAGTAAAATAAAACCAAACATTAACATTTTCAATCTTCATTCTCTCCATTGAGTACAATAAATTCACTTAATAGTAAAAAAAATGCTTAGGGGTCATCCATTAATTACATCACACAATTTTTTAAGTTTTTTTTTTGACCCCTCCTCACCCTTTCTTGTCACAGTTGGTCACATTTGGCAATCCCCTCCATACAACTGACGTCACGCTACCATTCAAAACGACACTGAAATAAAAATGATACTTGTTCCTTCATAACAAGTTTTTCTGCTAGAAATTTACAGCATGGAAGCTCTCTTCAGGAAACACACTTTTCAAATACGTTATGATACCAAAGAGAATTTGAAATAGAAGTGTATTATCAAAGAAAACTTTGTAGCCACGTAAAACTGCCATCTTTCGACACATAATTAAAACTTTTAGAACGCCATTTGACTTTGATCCTTATTCTTTCACTGATGTGTTCAATTTGTTAAATATCAAAAAGTGGCGCCATCTAATAGATCAAAAGGCCAAAGGTATAGATGGCAGCATCGTTTCGAGCGATGGCGCCACAACCTTTAGGTAGTGCCCGGTAAGATGGCGCCACTTTTTGATATTTAACAAACTGAACACATATCAGTGAAAGAACAAGGATCAAAGTCAAATGGCGTTCTTATGTGTCGAAAGTTGGCCGTAAATTTACGTAGCTACAAAGTTTTCTTTGACAATACACCTCTATGTCAAATTCTCTTTGATGGTAATAATGGCTTTACCACTGTCAATTGTTTAATAAATGTCAACGAACTTGTGTACTTGTGTTATTCTCGGTAACTTGCTTTGGGAACAATATTGACAAGTTTTTCAATGCAAGAAATTGTAATACAAAGAAAATTAGTGATTAGAAGATTAACATATAAAAATTACAATCGCTATATTTTATTTGTATTGTGATTTCTAGCAACGAAAACGAATTTCAGGCATAGATATATGTTACTTCAATGTTCATGCCAAGTTTCATATCATTCCAGCATGTCGTTAAATAAGACCGTAACTTCGATAGTATGAAACGGTGAATTTGGCGGTTCTGTACTGGCAACTCTTAACCTTTTGAACGCCAAGAACACTTAAAGTCGTCGTTACTAGTCGCGCCAACAGCGCCAAGGACAACTATAGGTGTCATGGCGGACGCTGTCAAAGTAACCTTCACACTTTCGAGTAAGGCTTACATTAGCTCGCTTGCGGCCATGACCTTAGCGTTTAAGTGAAGTTTGTGTTTATGACATAAAGCGTTTAAAGGGGACCACTGATTACCAGTTCGCCGGACGATATCGGCCTGTCAGTTATTCGCAAAAGCTATTGCGAATAACTGACAGGCCGATATCGTCCGGCGTACTGGTAATCTTTAGCCGAACAATGTTTGACATGGTAGCCAACATCAAGCAATATGGGCACTTCTAAAGGGACCGTGCGCGTTGGAGGGTCCGCCATCTTGTGGCCTGGATCGGAAATACGGAAGGTGGAGGTAAGGAAATAAATCTCTATGTACCAAAAAGTGTCATCAAAAAACCTTAAATAGGTGGCGCTACAATACCTAGAATACTTGAACAAAAAAATCAAATCATAGACAGCGCACTTCACTCCGTCAATAGCGCCTAGGTTCTTAGCTCTAGCGCTACTCTAGAGAGATTTGGGACTATTATTTATAGCTAACAGCTGGACACTTTTGCAACAGTTCTACCATAACTCGCTCGTCGTATTTACATCTCACGCCAAAAAGCTGACGTCTCCTGTCCTGCCCCCTACAGTTTATGCACGCTCCCTATCAAAAGTTGTACCCCTTTCATTTCAGATTTTGGATTTTTTATATTATATCCACTCAAACCACGAGTTCTTTCGATTAAAGGTTCGGAAACCGGTTAAATTTCCGAACCGTCATCATGTACTTGGCGCAAAACCTTTTAATTTCGGTTTCGATCGTAAAATCGTTATTTTTAAACCGGTTTTTAGGAGAACATTCCCATAAAGTTCTTGTTTGATTAACCGGTTTAGAACAATAAAAACCGTTTTATTCCTGTTTGTGTGTGGGTGTTTTTCTTTGCGCGGCACACCATCAGGCCGGTCTGCCGTCTCGTCGTTCGTCGAATAAACCGATTAAGGTTATAATAAAGTTCTTAAAACGTTCGCGTTCTCATGAAAGTTCGGAGGAAAACCGAAATAAACCGGTATATACCGGTATTTTATAAACCGGTATATTCTGGTATTCTATATACCGGTATTAAACAAACAGGTATATTCTGGTATTCTATAAACCGGTATATACCGGTATTTTAAAAACCGGTTTGGAGCCTTGTATAATACGAGAAACAAGATCTCATACAATTTAGTTTAGTTTCTCAGTAACAATAGAAAAAGCTCGTGATTCGGAGTAGGTATTATTTAAATAATAAGTTTTTGGCAAAAAATTAATTTCAAAACACAACCAACTTTGCGTTTGCTATTGTTAACCGATTTACATTATGTACCTATGCGAAACTTCAGTTCAATCGGAAATCGGGAAGTGGGTCAAATTTAGCTTCCAAAATTTGACCCACACTAAATATCAAACCAACATACAACATACAGGACATCTTAATAGGGAATATTATGCGAAACTCTGCGTAGGGGGCGCCACTACCACAATCCATCACGATCTAAGTGTCTAACGCGAAACAAAAAAAATCGAAATTTCGTTATCTACCCTCTTAATCACTCTTGCATATGCGAGCGATAGAGGCAGATAACTAAATTTCGATCTTCGTGTTTCCCGGTAGGACTTAGCCTTAATGCATCAATGTCATATTTAATTATCTGTGGAAACTTGTCAAAAAGCAGTTTAAGACACAGTATGTATAAGTTACTCTATGGTTTGCGATAGGTGTTAGTGCTGCACTCTGGCGGCAGAACATTGCAGTAATACCCCCTATTCTAACACAAAAGTTGGAGGTACAACTTTAAGGAAAAATTAATAAGTTTATATTGGGTCATTACCTATGAAATTGGCGTTTTTGTTCATAAGTATTAGTCATGTCATAGTTTATTTATTTTAAGAGTAACTTCGAAGTATTTTTTAATTTCATTAGTGCGTTACATAACAACGATTTTACATACAATTATTTGCTACTTTTATTGTTTTATGTATTCAGAATACCGCCCTGAAAACAGCTCTTTTCATGTGCTGCCGGCTCGAGTATTGAAATGGCTTATATTTTTCTGAAGGGACAGATTTAAGAAAAAAAAACGGCCAAGTGCGAGTCGGACTCGCCCATGAAGGGTTCCGTACCATTTATGACGTATTAGAAAAACTACTTACTAGATCTCGTTCAAACCAATTTTCGGTGGAAGTTTGCATGGTAATGTATATCATATATTTTTTTTAGATTTCTCATTCTGTTATTTTAGAAGTTACAGGGGGGGGGGGGGGGGGGATAGACATTTTTTCACTTTGGAAGTGTCTCTCGCGCAAACTATTCAGTTTAGAAAAAAATGATATTAGAAACCTCAATATCATTTTTAAAGACCTATTCATAGATACCCCACACGTATGGGTTTGATGAAAAGAGATTTTTTTAGTTTCAGTTCTAAGTATGGGGAACCCCCAAAATTTATTGTTTTTTTTTTTTTTTTTGTGTAAAAATCTTAATGCGGTTCATAGAATACATTTACTTACCAAGTTTGAATAGTATAGCTCTTATAGTTTCGGAAAAAAGTGGCTGTGACATAATCGGACAGACAGACATGACGAATCTATAAGGGTTCCGTTTTTTGCCATTTGGCTAAGGAACCCTAAAAATATGAGATAGAAAATGTGCCTTAAAAATGTCTCAGATTACTGGCAAAAATTTGTTTGGTTTGAAAATGCCATCACAAAATAATCCGCAAAATTCATTGTATGAAAAATCGAATTTCGTTAAAGTTCTCCATATAAAACGCCAATTTCATAGGTAATGACATGACCTAATATTATAATTTTGTCTCTGGTTGTACGTGTTGTCTACTGATCCCACTTCTTGAATTCCAGTCCGTCGGGCGGTTTCACCTCCACCTTGTCTTTGGCCACCTGGTCCCAGTTCGTACTGAGCACCGTGCCTCCGGACTCCACCTGGAAAATATTATTTTTTAATACTGTTTCCTATAATACTTATTTATTTAACAAGGAAGCAATGTTGTTACATCTCAAAAGCGTTCGATAGCCTTAACCACACCTGTATATGGACAAGCCTGAAACAACAAGGAGTACATGAATTATACGTAGAGATCATCAGACGGATATATACCATTAGCAAAAGCAGAATTAGACTGGAATCGACTGGTAAAACATTCCCTATACAAAGGGGAGTCCGGCAAGGTGACCCACTATCACCAAAATTATTCTCTGCTGTCTTAGAACAAATATTCAGGAAACTCGAATGGGAATACTTTGGCCTCAACATAAATAGCATACGCCTAAGGCTTGATTTCCTCCTACGCTGACGTCGGTCGCTGACTTCGGTCGAGCGTACCATCGGTCGCGTATGACATTTAAAAATTCCCGCAGTGCGAAACCGATCGCTGTGCGGAGCAGTATCATAGTTGCCCGGTGAAACCCTTTTCCGATCGCCTGTGCCACGTACACGTGCGTACAGCGCAGCGGTCAGCTTCGCACTGAACGCGCAATAGTGATCTATAACGCGTCAGCGCACCGACGTACGCGGCGCTGACGAGCGAGACCGACGCGCGCCATCAGCGCCGCGTACCAATAAATCCGCCGCGGACGTCGGCGTTGCAGTGCGGCGGCCCATTGCTATTGTGGATATTCGTACGCGCGACCGACGTCAGCGTAGGAGGAAACAAGCCTTAGGTTTGCCGACGTCTTGTTTGAGGAAAACCCAAAAGAACTAGAATGCATGCTGACAGAGCAAGGCCGTGGGACTGGAGCTTAACTCAGACAAGACTAAATTGATGACAAATTCTAGGATTCAAGAAATCACAGTTAATGGATACATTTTAGATTACGTTGATGAATACGTGTAGGTTAAAAATAATGGAGGTGGGCAGGTCACACTATAAGATGTAAGACAGAAAAGTGGAGCCAAAGATTTCTCATGTGGCACCCAGTAATACTCCCTATAGAGACCGTGCGCGTTGGAGGGTCTGCCATCTTGTGGCCTGAATCGGAACCATAAACATGTACATTTACACGTCACGTGTTTTCTTGTGCATAGTAGGTTCTGCCATCTTGTGGGCTACATCGGAACAATAAACATCACATTCACGCCTCGCGCCAAAAATCTGACGGCTCCTGTGCTGCCTCCTACAGTTCATGCACGCTCCCTATTACAAGCAATGTATACGCAGTTAGTCCCATTTTAGTGAATAATAAAACCATGATGTACTTACAAAGCTCTTATTCATGGCCCTCCGCACTTCGTCTGATCCTTCGCCGTATATTTTCTGGAAGAGCGCGTTCAGCGCAGCGTTTCCTTCAGGCTTTTCCTCTTCCTCCTAATATAATCAAAAAGAATTTGAAATAGAGGTGTATTGTCAAAGAAAACTTTGAGCGACGTAAATTTACTGCCATCTTTCGACACATAATTAAAACTTTTAGAACGCCATTAGACTTTGATCCTTATCCTTTCACTGATAAAATAATAGAATCAGACATGCCTCAATTTAAGATATACTTGTTAGACTTTTTAATAAAAAACGCATTTTACTCAATTAAAGAATATTTAGATTAAGCCGTATCTCTATTAATTAAATTTACTGTAATGTAATTCATGCATGCTGCATGCTTAGGTTAAGATATTTTTTGTACAATATTTGCATGCCCAATAGCAGGCTGAATACACTGTTCGTAAAAATGTATTTAAGATCCACCTGACTGTATTTTAGCAAATAAATGATTTGATTTTGACTGATATGTGTTCAATTTGTTAAATATCTAAAAGTGGCGCCATCTTACCAGTCACTACCTAAAGGTTGTGGCGCCATCTTACCGGTCACTACCTAAAGGTTGTGACGCCATCTTACCGGTCACTACCTAAAGGTTGTGGCGCCATCTTACCGGTCACTACCTAAAGGTTGTGGCGCCATCTTACCTGTCACTACCTAAAGGTTGTGGCGCCATCGCTCGAAACGATACTGCTATACCTTTGGCCTTTGATCTATTAGATATTTATAAATATTACAATTTGATTAGCAGTAGACCTCACATTAAGTCAAGCCTGTGTCGTGAGGACTCTAGGAAATACCAGGAGATTTATCAATAAGATGATGCGGAAAAAAAAAACAGATAAAAAAGGAGTTTACAAATATAAATGCGATAATCTAAATTTAACTATTTTTTTAAAGTAACAAACTATCTAATTTATTATTTTAAACTTATGGTACAAGGTGTGCGAGCGTGGGAGTGGTGTGTGTGTGTTTGCGTGCGTGCGTGCGTGCGTGTGTGTGTATGTGTGAAAGAGAGATGTGGTGTTTACTGCAAAGGTTTCAATGTATCTTCTGTTGCCTGATACGAAGAGATTAACCACCTACCAACAATGGTCTAAAATTCTTTGACTGTCATATCTTGAGAAATTGTGGGAAGCGTCTTGCATAAGGCGTTCTATTCCTATTTTGAGGGACGCGGAAGATCCTTTTACTACGGAACGAAGCCAGGCTCAAGTGTTAGGTTAATGTAACATTATTTCGAAAACTTCTGGTAAAGGACAGCTAAGAAGAAAAATACAGGTTTCTGCAGGTTCTGAAATTAGCTTCTATACGCGTCATGTCCCGACAAAACAGACCTTTTTGTACAATGTCCCAAAAAGTAGATTCACTATTGTCTACAACAAATATTTTGTATTTGTATGCAAAAGTCAAAATGCTAAAATAAACATACCATTTTCTTAATCTCTTTCTCTATCTTATCCCAGTCCTTTTTATATATTTTCGGTGGCGCAGGAGGCCCGGAAGCATCTATGACGGCTGAAAAAAAAAGAAAATTAGTTGAATACTTACCAATTAATCTTCATTGTGACATCAAAATGATATCTAAATGATGTCAATTCTACGTTTCGCTCGTACACGTATTGGCGCGAGACGTAAAGCGGTTGGATTGGTAACCACTCTAAAATATCAATGGTTGAAAAAACGCGTTAGGTAAAATGAAACATAAGCTTAATGATATTTAGAAGTTGCAATAGGTAACCATCTACTTACCCTGTGGGATAGCCTTTATTTTTTCTTCATTCCCCTCTCCTTCCAACTTCGCCCATCGCAGACCCTCTTTCTTTCTTAACTTCACTTCTATCTTGGACGGTGATACTGCGTGGGTGCTCATGGAAGGAATAACCTCGTGTGCTAGTTCTAATTCTAGACTGTATTCGGCGTCTGTGTTTGGTAGAGGGGCGGACACTGAGAGCTAAAAAAAAAGCAATCATTATACAAATAAATGACTTTTTGGCTGGCGCGCTTTGCTATGGCAGAAGTCATAAAAATAGCTAATATATTAAAGATTAGGCTAATATTATTTTCTGTAGAGTTGAGGTATCCACATAATATGAACTTATTGCAGCACAACATCTCGTATGTCTAAGCAGATCACTGCTCCGATCACGGTGCGCATGAATTTTAATCCATTGTTTAATACAATAGGTTTAAATTCGTACGCACTGATCAGTGCTTACACATACGAAGGGATAAAGGAGGAATTTGCAAAATGAAATATCCTTCTTCCTCGCATTGTCCGGGCATTTTTGCCACAGCTCATGGGAGCCTGGGGTCCACTTGGCAACTAATCCTTAGAATTGGCATAGATTCTTGTTTTTACGAAAGCGACTGTCATCTGACCTTCAACCCCGGGGGTAAACTAGGCCTTATTGGGATAAGTCCGGTTTCCTCACGATGTTTTCCTTTACCCAAAACCGACTGGTAAATATCAAATGATATTTCATACATAAGTTTAGAAAAACTTATTGGTAAGAGCCAGGGTTTGAATTGAACCGGCGACCTCCAGATTGAAAGACACAAGCTTTTACCGCTAGGTCACCAATGTTCACAAAATGAAATATCTACATATCTGTAAAAAAATATGTGACGTTCCACGATGAAAGGTACCTTATGGCGGTAGGCGCTTATGTCGCATGATCCGCATTAGTATTTGTCTATGATATTCATCATCTATCATCCATAACAGCACATAAAATATAAAAAGAAAACTTATTAACTATAGATATTTTTTGTAAAATAGTACAGCAATAATTTTAATTAATTTTCCCTGCATATGCTGCTATTTTGCCACACAAGTGCAATAATTATCACATTACTTAACTATGTCGAAAAATTAAAGGGCCATATGTACTGTAACTGGTAGTACAGAGTAGTTTACCAGAAATAAATGGCTTTTTTTATTATTATTATTTATTAAGCATTGTAAAATTCGCAACTCTTGTTGATTTAAAACACTCCCCCCTTTGGTCGTGTTTTAATTTATCCCTAGTTGATGTGTTTCCTATTTTTCATACTTGTATCGTAATATTCGTAATGTACTTTATTGTTAGAATACTTACACTGCGGTCTCCATAATGCACTTTCACCTTGTCAGCGGGTGCATTCTTTAGTAAAATGGTGACAACCACCTGCGCATCTGTCTGGTACCAGTCATGCTTGATTTTTGGCTTCTGGGAATTTAAATTACAACCAGTCAAATTAAAGCAGTCAAGTGAGTTGCCGGCCAATGAATCAGGAGGGCAAGCAAGTGGTTGGATTGATAAAAATTTCTAGTATTGCTTGCAGACTTATCTCCTTGTATAAGCAAGCAAAAATTAGTATAAGCAAGTTGATTTTGCCGAAGCGTTGAGGCCACAAGTAGGGGCATACATTGTCATGTAATATTTGGTCTTCAGCAGGCAGCTGACACCAGAGGTTACATAGTGAGCCTACTATGAACATGCCCTTACCAATAATGTCATCATCAGTTACACAGCAACCCCAGATATCTCATAAGATTATGACTTTACCCAGTAACCCAAACACAAGTGTTTAGGTGTTTCATAACCCTGTCCACATAACTGGATGCGTTTCAAGCCAGGACAGACACAGTGGCGGATTTGCAGTGTTGATAGGCCCTGGAGTAACTACTAACCGTCCTTTCTCCACACTCCTGCTTCCTCTAATATCTGAGCTTGCCTGTTTCGGGTCTACTGGGTCTTGGGGCAAATCCACCACTGCAAGCCAGGACAATGGCATATAGACCTGGCTGTAGTGACTGGATAGTCCAATCGGCAATCATTATTTACTTAATTGTCATAATAACTATAGAAAATAAATTAAAGTTGTGAGAAAAGAAAAACAATAAGTGCAACTTATGCGTAGTTTAACTTCAAATTTAAAACGAAACATGTCATTATTCTCGTCCGTCTTATCATTTCGGGTAAAACCCTAGAAAAAGTGAAAACAAAGAGATAACCTTCTGCATTACTATGCACTTTATCAACGAAATTTGAAAGCAAAAACAGCATTAGACCTATCAAACATCTTATTCTAAATCAGTGGGTAAGTAAATAAGGAAATATTACGCATAAATTTGACAAAAATACGCCCAGAATTAAAAACAGAACGGTAAAAGAGAATGGTCGAGAGAAACGTTAGGAAATTATCATAAAGTATAACATTACCATAGTAGATAGATAATAAAAACTATACTTACAACTGTACTGATATTTTCTGCTGTATCAGTCATGTTTGGGATTTTTAATCTCTCCCGTGGGCAACGAATGTTTGGAAATTTCTAGCACCGCATTCGACAAAAATAGTTTTTTCTGGAACTGACAGTTGACATTGACAGCCTAAGTACGATGTTGCCAGTTGTATAATATTTTTCTGATACTGAAGATTTGGGAATCAGAAACTGAGGGCTTACCGCGAACCACGTTCGACGTGTTGCCTCCCTGTCACACTTACGTAAGAATTTACAAGTGCGACAGAGAGGCAACACGTCGAACGTGGTTCGCGGTAGGCCCTCTGTTCCTCAGGATTGGAGAGATGCTTCTATTTGTAAATTGTACAAGGGTAAGGGCAGATCTCTGATTGCGGTTCTTATAGAGGCATTTCCCTTCTATGCACTGCCGGAAAAACACTCGACTCATTGACCTTGACGCGAAACGTCAGGGCCGCTACCGGGAAAATCGAAATTCGTCAATTGCGGGCATTTTACTCTGTCACTCTAATTACGTCTTACTAAGAGTAAAAGAGAAAGATCCCCACAATTTGCGAATTTCGGTTTTCGCGGTAGGCCCCCTGATACGTAAATCCCGGCCGAAACCTTTCTATAATTATACCTATAATATACTTGGCCAACTCTACTGCCCCACCTGCAATAGAGTTTTTAAAAGTTCGGCTTTGCAAGCCATATTAGAGCTCACGCTTGTAATTAGCTAGGGTCGCCATTGCCGATCACGGCATGGATAGCTATATATATATACATTTTAAGGGGTCTGCACACCTTTGTGATAAATCGTCACAATATATAGTATAGTGAGATAAATAAATAAATAAATATTATAGGACATTATTACACAAATTGACTAAGTCCCACAGTAAGCTCAATAAAAAAAAAAAAAAAAAAAATTGGTTAAAAAATTGCACTTGATTGAAACTATAGAACAGAGGGATAGACGTTTAGCTTCAAGGCGAAGAGACTTACCTCAGATCGTGAGTACCAGACTCAAAGTAGTCAAGCACGCTGCAGGGTACCAGGCTACTGTACTATTTAATATATAAGTTGAAGTCTTTCTTGGTAGAGAAGTGCTACTATTCGGTAGAGGAATTTGTGAATTAACTAAATTTTTAACATATAAAATTATAATAGTGTTTTCATTTTCTAAATTTACAATTTGACATTCTACATTTATATTGTAATTAAATCCTAATTCCCATTTTGTTACTTTTCGTGTTTTTGTTTTAATTTTAATATTAGTTGCATGTTTGTTGTTTTTGTTCATGTAGTTTTAAGTAGTTTTATAATAATTATAATTCAAAATTCAAACACAATGTAAATATTGTTTATGAATAAATAAATAATAATAAAATAATAATAAGGCTTGTGTTGAGGGTACTTAGGCAACGATATATATAATATATAAATATTTATAATTACTTAAATACATAGAAAACACCCATGACTCAGGAACAAAATTAAATATCCATGCTCGTCACACGAATAAATGCCCTTACCAGGATTTGAACCCGGGACCATCAGCTTCGTAGTCAGTGTCACTACCCACTAGGCCAAACCGGTCCTCTAAATTTTTTTTTTAATACCACGACGGTGGCAAACAAGCATACGGCCCGCCTGATGGTAAGCAGTCACCGTAGCCTATGGACGCCTGCAACACCAGAGGCATTACATGCGCGTTGCCGACCCTTTAAAAACCTGTACACTCCTTTTTTGAAGAACCCCATACTGTATAGCCCCTCGGGAAAACCTCGGCAGGAAGCTCATTCCACAGCCGAAGCGTTCGCGGGAGGAAATTCCTCTTAAATCGCACAGTACGCGACCATTTAGGTTCTAGGGTGTGAGGATGAACACCCTGCCGGTCGAGATGGAGCGATAGTTAGAATGAAATAGCGTCTTGCATCTGATTTGATCCTTGGATCATTTAACAACTGGACACGCCTTTAAGAGCTTACCCCTCTGTCGAAAAGCTTGGCCAATGTTCATATGTATTGTATGGACTGACGTTTATATGACATGGCTATTTGTACGTTACGTAGATGTATATTCTATTTTTTTATTCTGTAGACTAAAATGACATTTCATGTGGTACTAAGAAATGTCATGTCTTACATATGAAACGTCATTTTAGTCTACGGACTAAAAAAACCATAATCATTGTCAAGAGGGCGCTGTTATTCTCATGTATACTGTATAGAGTGACAGTTCAGATTAGTATGAAAAATTTAGTTAGTATGAAATTCCGCAATATGGCGCGTGATCATATATTACTGGTCAGTTTTTAGCTATACATTTTACGTGCCCCTCCCCCGCAAAAATTGGCAGACTGTTTTGTACAGAAAATTACAGTCAAGGTGTCCAGATCCGTCTCCAGATTCTAAATCCTCCAAGGATATATCAGAAGAGAAATTGTTAATATTGGGTTTGCCAAATGTGATAAAGTGTGACAAGGAGGGGGAGGTAAAAAACCTACAAATTTGTGTGACGTAATTAATGGATGACCGGTAAGTAAGAGGCGGTTACGCGGACAAATTCGCGGACAAAGATTAGTCATAAAATAAAATAAAAAACATTCGTCATGTGTGAAGTGATGACGTAAGCGGTAAGCACACGTCCCCGATCCGCATCGGAGCGACCTTTAAGGAATATTCCGAGACTTTCTATCGAGCTGACTCATATGGGGCCACGAAAATGGCGGAAGAATAAATACAATACAAATACTATTTATTGCACTCCTCAATTCAGAAAACAATATAATGAATACAGCAAGTCGACTAGAGGTAAATAACAGGCCGTCTTATCGATATAAATCGGTCTCTTCCAGACAACCTTTCGCTAGGTAGCGGAAATTAATAAATTTATGTCATGTCAGTAGGTGTTTCAGAAGTAATAGAAGAAATCCGACTTCCGGTTCGAGCGCCATCTTGATGGTCGCGCCTCGTGATTAATAACTTTGTTTTTTGCTCATTAATATTGTTTAAAGTGTAATATCGATAGCTTATTATACTTACAGTAAACTAATGTGGTAGTGTGCAGTGAATGAAGAATTAATCTTGAAACGCGCTTAAACACCATTTTGGAGTCAACGGCCGGTAGTCTACGTGCTACTTGTAAAGTCCAGCTATCGCTTTACAGCTAAACTGTGGAATGAACTGTCGCCTGCGGTATTTCCGGACCGATACGACTTTTAAACCTTCAAGAAAAGAGCGTACTCCCATCTTAAAGGCCGGGAACGCACTTACAACCCCTCTGGTGTTGCAGGTGTCCATGGGCGGCGGTAATCGCTTACCATCAGGTGATCCGTCTGCTCGTTTGCCTCCTCTACCATAAAAAAAAAGTGCTGTTTAAATCACCGTATACTGCCTTGTACTCACCGTACTATTTTAGTCGTATCTGAAGCTCATAATACCTTGATACTGGCGAATTATAAAAGAAGAAGAAGAAAATAAAATCACCGTACACTGTCTTGTATTAACCGTACAAAGCTCCCAATACCTTGATGCTGGCGAAATAGTCCCACTGGACTCGAACCATATTTTTTAAAAGCAGTGAAGTATGGAAGGAATAATATCTCCATATACCAAAAAGTGTCCGACAAAAAAACATAAATACGTGGCGCTACAATATCTAGAATACTTGAAAAACAAATCTAATCATAGACAGCGCACTTCACTCCGTCAATAACGCCTAGGTTCTTAGCTACTCTAGCGCCACTCTGGAAAGATTTGGAACTATTATTTATAGCTGACAGCTGGACACTTTTGCAATAGTTCTGCCTATGGAAGGTAAAGGCAAGGAACAGAAAATGCTTAGGCAGAATTGTTGCAAAAGTGTCCAGCTAAATACTAACCTAATTATCAATAGGTACCTATAATAAATCAAAAACAAATTTAGGGGCATTTGAAATTGTCTGCCGTTGTCTTGTACAAAACACGAATATCGTTAAAATTTGAAAAGGGATATCGCGAAACAAGAAAATCGGAATTTCATTATCTGCCTCTCTATCACTCTTGCATATTCGAGCCATAGAGATGCACATAACGAAATCAGGATTTTCGTGTTTCGCGCTAGGCCCTCAGGTACGTAGCGTTAGACCAAGATAATTTGGCAGCGATTTTGACAGCCCAGACAGTGCAAGGGTTTTTAAATGTAAAAATTCTATGAAATTATGACTTTAAGTTAACACTTGCATAGGCCGGGCTGCCAAAGTCGTTCCCAACTTAGTTTGCTTTGACTCCAAGGAAGTTTATTTTTCTGTGGTAATAGTAAACGAATATGTTAAGAAAAATAATCGGATATAACGCCGAAGAAAGGTACTTACTATTACATGAAATAACATTGTGGAATACTTACCGGTTTGGCCTAGTGGGTAGTGACCCTGCCTACGAAGCTGATGGTCCCGGGTTCAAATCCTGGTAAGGGCATTTATTCGTGTGATGAGCATGGATATTTGTTCCTGAGTCACCTATGTATTTAAGTATTTATAAATATTTATATATTATATATATCGTTGTCTAAGTACCCTCAACACAAGCCTTATTGAGCTTACTGTGGGACTTAGTCAATTTGTGTAATAATGTCCTATAATATTTATTTTATTTATTTATTTATTCTTATAAAATTCGTATGCAGATATCATATGTAATAATTGACCTATAGTATACGTTTCTTATTTTTGTAATTATTTTATTAGTTAATTAGGTACTGTAATTAGCTTTATGTAATATTGTATGCCCATACGGGGTGTCATTGTCTGACTTGTTTGTATATAGTATACACGGTGCTCACGAGGAACCCGAAAGATTTTAACCAAGTACTTCTGAGGCCAAAATAAGGAAAAAATGTTATATAAGTTTCAGTAAATTTCGCCAAAAAAATTTTTTTTTAATTGTGCAAAGGTTACTAGTCACTTTTTGACATCTATCAGTAAGGATATTTAGATTACGCCCCAAAATGGCATCATCGCGATCAAAAAGGCGTTTTGCAGTAAGTTACGATAAGAGGTTTTTTTTTTTACATTGGTATTAACTCTGAAACTAGGCGAAATCCAGAAAAGTTTATATGATATTTTAGTCTCTAAATGTGATCAGTAATACACTGTCAAAATCTTTCGGTTTCCTCATGTAGCACCGTGTATAACATCTTAATTGAAAAGTACATGACTTCACAATGAATCAATGAAATGAAATGAAACTGAGTGAAGAGTTTTTCGGCCCTGGGGCACTCATCCAAGTGCCGACCCGTTATTGTCCAGCAAGTTTCTTTACGCTTGATACGCTTGTCGCTCTTTTCGTGGCCACACAGTGTGTCGCAGACGGGCGGTCTCAGGGTATAATATACGTAATTTATGGGCTTGCAGGTTCGCGTGGGTTCTGCTTCGGTTGCTTAGCGATGAAACAATAACAATACGTTTGATTGGATTATGTAGTTGTCAAGTTTTCCTTCACAGACTAGTAAATATCAGGAAAAAGTAGCAACAAATACGAATAAGTATGAGTTATTTGTACTTGCTGCAGCACTAAGGGGTGAGTCAGGTCGTAAATCAGCGGAATCATGCTATATCTTTTTCATCACACTTGCTCGAAAAAGATCTTAATTGAGGTGTGTGCATATTGTTACCGCGGGAGTTATGGATTGTGAATTGGGTACTTGACACATGTTGAATATTATAACATAAGCTAAATGTATAGTAAATGGGCCATTTAACAAAATTTTGTTATAATATTCAACATGTGTCAAGTACCCAATTGTTAAGAGTGAGTCCACCGTCCAGTGGCGCCCTCATTAGGGGGATTCTGTTTTCTAATAAACTAACCCATTTCTGTAAAATCCAGTATATCGACTCAGTCTTAATTGGGTAGGTATAAGTAGGTTACTTATCTATTTTATCAGTGTACTTTCCATCTTACTTAACAAGTCTTCATAGAAGATTCGAGTAGCTCTTACATACTGATTCTAATCCTATGCATAACCATAATATTACAGCATTCTCTATGAATATTCATAATCACTATCTTGATCGTGATCTGGGGGCCAATTCAAAGTATTCAAACGTACGTTTTGAGATCAATGTGATATCTTAAGAAGAATAAGTTCCTATTTAACACCCCTTGTCTAGGCTGGGAGCTGCGTACCTCTCGTTTGTTTCGTTTTTTTTTTTATAATCTAGAGCTATATAAACTAATTACAAGCATAACTATACCTCATGTCATTGTATGTTGCAGTAAAACAAGGTCACTTCACAGAGTACGAGTACGTTTAATTTTAAATATAACACTTGTCAATTGACGAACCTTTTACCCTATATATTTTTGACAATTATTTTGACCGAAAAATCTATAGATAAAACACGGAACACAATTTAAACAGTATCCTAAACAATATTAAGATTATCCCTGCTCTCCGCATTAAAACTATTGAAATATAGAATAAATAATGAAAAACCGGCCAAGAGCATGTCGGGCCATGCTCAGAGTAGGGTTCCGTAGTTACTCTTCCGTCACAATAAGCTAAACTGGAGCTTAAAGTATAGTAAATTGTTAACCAGGGGATGAAACGGTACCTTTCACCTGAGTTAAACAAATAGACAAATTTGCATAATCAGTACCTAATTAAAATAAGTCTTTTTACTATGAAGGGAAAACTTTTTGCGATAACTCAAAAACAGCTAAGCTGATCATGTCCGCTATAGTTTTCATTTAATGTCTTTCTTAAGCTCTACTTCCACGATTTTTTTCATATTTTTTGGACCTATGGTTCAAAAGTTAGAGGGGGGGGACACACATTATTTTTTTCTTTCGGAGCAATTATCTCCGAATTATATTCACTTTATCAAGAAATGTTTGTTGAAGACTCCTATTCGTTTTGAAAGACCTTTCCAACGATATCCCACACTGTAGGGTATGGCGAAACTATAAGGGTTCCTAGTTGACTACGGAACCCTAAAAAAGGGTTAGAACTTTAAAAAATTTAGAATGAATATCGATGAAAACTTGAATCCGTCTCGAATGGGTTAAATCGAGGTGGGCGCTTAACGGTAGTGAACCCCGATGTCACCTGGCGAGCCTCGTGATAAACGGGCCCGGGTCCTCAGCTGGTGGTCTCGTTGAAGCCTTCTCGGAATTTGGAAATCGACAGGAGGGTCAAAAATACGTGCCACTGAGCCTTGGCGGTAAATATGCCACACGCTATTGCACAAGTTGTTGCTGGTGAATTCACGTGGCCAGATCTGAGTGAAACTAGCCCCTGGGTTGCAAAGGGGAACACCGGCGTTCACGATGTAAACCTAAACGAACACAGGATAGCACTGTCACGCCACACACACCCTTTCGGTGGAACTTTAAGCAGATATCATACTCGTACAATACTTTTCAATCAACACAAAAACAGACAGTAATGTCAAACCTGCTTACTGTATTACTACTTATTGTATTTTTTTTTCTCCTCTGAAGACTAGTAAATAGAATTTAAGTATGGCTCATGATTTCATTTTCTTTATGCTGTTAGTATGTATGTTAACATTATGTACTTAATAATGAACCTCCAGGTCTATGATTCTTAAGTATGTTAAGTACTCTACATTGTACTTCAAATTCATTTGTATATGTGACTGTTTGTGTTCTAAATAAATTAAAAAAAAAAAAACACAAAAATGGCAAACAATCAACAAACTTGTCTTCGCTCTTCTCCCCAAAATCCATCTCTCACGTTTTTTTTTCGAAACAAAAACCTCAATTCCATCTTTCTTTTTAGAAGAGACTTTATGGTTCAAAATGTTTTAAACAATGTTTTAATACATACAAAAAATCTATTTATTTTATAATGAAGTGGACCTTAAAGTTATATGATTCTTTTTCCTTCTTTTGACCTCAGTACTGCGTGGTTAAAATCTCTCGGGTTCCTCGTGGGCACCTTGTATATACAGATTATAATATTTTTATTTACGCGACGACCGTTCTGGCCTAGTGGGTAGTAACCCTGCCTATGAAGCCGATGGTCCCGGGTTCAAATCCTGGTAAGGGCATTTATTCGTGTGATGAGCATGCATATTTGTTCCTGAGTCATGGGTGTTTTCTATGTATTTAAGTATTTATACATATTTATATATTATATGTATTATATATATATCGTTGTCTAAGTACCCTCAACACAAGCTTTATTGGGCTTACTGTGGGACTTAGTCAATTTGTGTAATAATGTTCTATAATATTTATTTATTTTATTTGTGTATTGTATATGGACCAGGGAGTGAAACCGGTTTTCTGCAAAAACTTATATATATTTCGGTTTATTTTATACTCCAAATGTAGGACTCAGTTGTGTTTTCAGATAACGTCTACGTATTATTAGATTGGCCATTTAGAAATGAAATAATTAACAAAGAACGAAAAAATATCGTTTTCGTTCCCATACAAAAAGTATCGGTTTCCGATCATCTGATATGGAGTTCATTATGTTATTCAGATGTTTGCAATAGTTCCTGATAACCTGATTCGCACAGTTAGACTATGGAATGAACTGTCGCCCGCGGTATTTCCGGACCGATACGACTTTCAAACCTTCAAGATAAGAGCGTACTTCCATCTTAAAAGCCGGCAACGCACTTGCTACCTCTCTGGTGTTGCAGGTGTCCATAGGCAACGCTGATTGCTTATCATCAGGCGATTTGTTTGCTCGCTTGCCTCCTATAGCATACTGCCTAATAGTAAATTGTATTGTGTTGTATTTATTTCGAAATTACCCTTTGTTATGATGCCGGTATTGTTTGATTGGAAGAAAAAGTCCGACAATTCAGTAGAATCTGTAAAAACGTGAGATTCAATATATTATATCTGTCTATTGTCAATTCAACACACTGTGTTGTTAATTCAATAGGCAGATTGTGGTTAAAATTAGGTAACACATACATTTGTACCCTTTTGTATTAAATTGCCGTGGTGTTGCAGAAATTGTTTCTTTTTGGGGTTCCGTGCCCAAGATAATTTGACTGCCAGTTTTTCTTGTATGGTTGTCGGCTAGACTCTTAGAGCATTTAACCAACTTGAGATAAATTTTCTGTACAAAACAGTGTGCCGATTTTTGCACTGGCCGGCACGTCAGATGTATGACTATTTGTACGTAACGTACACAGCCGCGGAGGATGGACGGACAGACGGACGTGGCGAAACTATAAGGATTTCTAGGTGACTACGAAACCCTAACTAACTATTGTGGCGCAGTGATCCAAAGAGGGTCTTGGCTTCCAAAACGAGAGAACGCCACCTGTCCCGATCCTGTGCCACTTCCTGCCAGTTATCGGCTTTGATTTGGCACGAAACCCTAAGAAGGTTTTATTCTAGAAAGATCTATGGCTAGTTATGATCATAAATAACTACGATACGGAAGGAAAAAAACGCTAAAAATGAATTCTACTACAAAAAAGCTTTAATATTCAACATTGTCCGTCCAAGGTGCAATATCTGTGACACTATACAGGCCTATTCGGCCTTTAAAAATCACAACTTGATTCGATATTGTTTTGATATAACAGTGTGTTACGTTCACACCTATATTAAGTACAGTCAGCATCAAAAGTAGCGTATCATAGGGGTCAAAGATAAGAAATTTCTCTGATTGCTTATCAAAAAGAGATATGTATGATATAAGGTGTAACAAACATAGTGGGGATCCGTTTAAGGGCATATTCGGTATCGTGTTCTAATTAGGAATTTACCAGCCGCTTTTCGGTGAAGGAAAACATCGTGAGGAAACCGGACTAATCCCAACAAGGCCTAGTTTACCCTCTGGGTTGGAAGGGCAGATGGCAGTCGCTTTCGTAAAAATTAGTGCCTACGCCAAATCTTGGGATTAGTTGTCAAGCGGACCCCAGGCTCCCATGAGCCGTGGCAAAATGCCGGGACAACGCGAGGAAGAAGAAGAAGAGTTCTAATTAGGAATAAGTAGAAGAAAAAAAATTCTGGCGCGAAAATTTTTGGCCTTTGTATGGAAGGTTGGCCAACTTGGACGACCTGCCTCAATTTTTTTTGCGTCAATAAAAAAATTCTGCTACTTTTTCCTAACCAGAAAACGATACCGAATATGCCCTTAAACGGATCCCCACTATTTTTGTTATTTGTGTGTTGTGTTTGTACACTTTGTATAAAGAACTATGAACAAAACGTGCACCATGCCGCAGACGGACCATTTTATGATTAGGTTTTTTATACGTAAGTTTACTTTTAGTGTTCATTTTAATTTATTTGTAGTTTTTAGTTTATTTAAATAAGTTAGTTTATATTTATGTTGTTTTAAGTTAATTTACGCTTAGGCAGTGTCTTACCTGCGCGAATAACTCGCGAACGCGAAGCGGCGCGGCGCGGCGCGGATGAATTCAATCCTTTGATACCTATGGAAGTGTCCTACGCTCCTACGTGGGCGATCTCCGAATGCCGTTGGGCCGCCGCGTCGCATTCGCGAGTCATCGCCCACGTAAGCCGCCCTGTTATTTGTTTACATGGAATTAAATAAACATCGAGTGAGAATACGTTTGTGCCATACGCCTTTTACATTGGTTCATACTCACATTATTGAAAAAGATGTTTTTTTAAACCGATTAGTGTCAATTATAGCATATTTTTTTGTTAAAATGGATATGACACAAACATAATCTGAGCCAACGTAAAGTCATTTAAAAACAAACAAACGAATGGGCACCCTGCCAAGAGGTCAGGGTCTGTTTTAGGTGTCTTTATTTTTTTTAGGTAGGTTTAGTTTTAGTAGTTTTATTTTATAAGTAGTCATAATTTAATTTTATTCAAAATGTATCCTTTTTTCATCATAAATAAAGTAATACCAAGAGGTATAAACAAACGAAAAGTCGAGATAAAATTTATATTTTGTAAAGTATTCGAGGGTGACAGATTCATTTGGTGCGTTGTTTAATAGGCTACTTTACAGGCTGGAGGTAAAACGTCGAATCCATATCAATCCATATAAATCCCTGGTGCGCCGGGTGCGGGACAGCCCCAACCCCATCCTGCGCTCAATTGCTGACAGGTTCGACTGTCCATACTTGAGGCGTTGCTGTGAGATGCATGTGTCTTGCAGCCCATATTATGTTTAATTTATTAATTATATACTAACATTAGGTATAAGAATTAATATTGTATTGTATACTAACAAATTGTATGAGTCATGTTACTTGATTAAATAAATGAAATTGAATTGAAATATCAAACCAAGCTGCGATTTTTAACATAGAATAGGCCTTCTAGATGCGGAAGTTTACAAGATCTAATATCTTTTTTGTCACTGATATTATTCGCGTGTCAAGTCAAGGTAAAACAGCTTTACCCCTTTAAACGCCACGGCTATTTTATACAACGGGCCATAGTAAACCTTATTGCAATTACGTATTAGAGAAAATTCTAAATACCATCGTCTTGGATAGTATTTTTGAACTTTTTTTTGAATGATGTTGATATTTGAAAAATGCATCATTATAACTATATAATGCTTTTATTATCAGAATTGAATACTAAATACATTAAAATTATAACTAAACTAGCAATAAAATAATACTACTTAAAAATTAAACTAATATTAAATAAAACTAAAAGATATACTAATACTCGTTCGGCACTGTTTATATTTGGGCATTCGGCAAATATAGACAGTGCCGAACTGGTGGTAGCCACAAAGTAATATGCGAGTACGAGCGAGATGCATAGAAAGTAAGTATACGAGCGAGATGCATAGAAAGTAAGTTTACGCATTATGTCAGTGTCAAACTGGTGGTAGCCGTACAGGTAAAAAAATCGATATAAGAACAAAGGTTGCAATTGAAACATATTAGTAAAATAAGTATCCATTGCACCATTAAGTGCATTCAAGTTTTGATTTTAATCTCATCTCACATCCGCAAAGATTTTAATTGTAACCTAGTGAAAGAGACCATTAAATATAGACTGCCAAAGTGTCAATATCCATGATATCCATCCTCCTCGTGGTTAAAGATGGCGCTGCGCTTTTACGCGTTAAGACAATAGTGGATGACCGCTTCTCAATACAAATTTCCGTTTTCGTTCCTCGATTTTCCACAATTTGAGTACAGACCATAGGCCCCTTCGTTTGATTTTATTAGATTTTGTAATTTTTAGGAGCTTTAAAGAAATTGTACGGAATTTGTTTTTCGCTCTTAATAAATAATAAACATAAATAATGAACAAAGGACTATGCGTCAAAATGGTCCAAAAACTAACTGAGTTGAGAAGTTACCACATTGTCGCTTGCCATAAGGACGCTCTGATAGGTTATTCGTATAAAGATACGCGCAAATTTTTTCCTTATGGTAACCGACAATATGGTACGTTTAGCTTGAAAACGTCACTTTTGATGACCATATTCTCAACTCTGTTAGTTTATGGCCCATTTTCACGCATAGTAAAAAAAAAGTTCAAAAGTTTTTTAAGAGTCAGTATTGCACATTTTGACCATGATTTAATGGGTTTCTAAGTATAGTTAGATAAACAATTCAAACATGTTTGTCTTTATTATGAGTTGGTCTCTGTAAGTGCAGAAAATTCACATTAACTTCGAGATCACTTTAAAGCGACGGAAACAATGCATATTATGTATTATTTTGCTTATTAACTCCTTATTTAAGGAAGCTTATATTGTAATGGCGCTTATTATATTTTTTGTCCGCTTAATGAGATGGAAGATATGGAAACATACGTGCGTAAATTTCATGCATTTTTTATAGACATACGATTATAGAATATACAAGTGTATTCTAATTTCAATAATAGGTTAGAAATTAGATCTGGACAGAGAGAATTAAGAAGACCAAGAGTGCTCACTCCATACATCAGTTTTGGTACCAAAATGCTTATTATTTTCGTAGTCGACATCTAGCATCGAGTAGCGGAACTCTCAGTACTGCTACTCGACAATAGATATCGCGTCAAACAAAAAGTCTAATGCTCAACGATTTTCAGCTAATATTATTTTATTTTATTTTAGTATATGGAAAACCAACAGCGCTATATATATCTAGAACTTCCAATAGAATTACAGAGCCAATTACAGGTTCTCACTTATAAAAATACAATAAATTATAAAAAGTTTTTGCCCATCTTAATTTACACATACAAGTTCCTACAGCATAAGAACAGATCTATATATATATGATTCATTTTTACAAAAAATAAATTAAAAAAAGAAAAAGTAGTTAAATCCTGTGAGTACATATTCAACAATGCACCGAGCCTTGTCCTGCGCCAGAATTATTGTCACCCATGAAGTGTCTAATTAATTTATTTTTTATTACTGCTATGCTATCATTATATATGTCGATATCACAATTTATAGAAACTTTATTTAAACTCATGCCTGCCCTGCATATGAAACTGTTTTTCCTATACCTAGTAGTAGCTTGGTAATTACTAATGGGACGAAAATGCCTTAGCCTCCTTGACGGAATATTAAAAGAGATCTTATTAAGCAAATTTGGACAATCTACATTACCTTTAATAATATTGACTAAGTACACTATATCTGCAATTTCACGGCGCTTAACAAGTGGGATCAAATGATGTTTCTTACACAGCTTGAGATAGTCGATAGAACTATAGTTGACTCGCATTTTATAACAAAGAAATTTTATAAATTTTGACTGTAAATTATAACCCGAGTAAGCGTAGGAGTTGAAAATAGAATTCTCTATTTAATTCTTATTTCTCTATGATCTTACTTATGGATCTGATGAACGCAAAATAACTAAAGGATCACGCTAGAACGACAGTTCAGTTTTCTATAGAAATTATCACATGATCACCGATCACGTCATAGAACCCGTCGTTGGACCCGGGTATATCCTTAAACTACGTCCAAAAGAGAGGTAAGGGCACTGCGAATGTCATCTCGCTTTGTGTGGTAGGGCACAGCACAGCGGATGCCATTCCAGATCTAGAGCAGAGCCCAACTGGGGAAGTACCTCCACCTTACAGAAAACCGCAGCCAAATAACACTAGAGTTGTGTTCCTGCCGGTGAGTAAGGTTGCCACTATTGCCAGAGCTCAACGAGGATGCGGTGTGTTCGTGTCGGCAACGCGCATGTAACTCCTCTGGAGTTGCTGGCGTAGATGGGCTACGAAGACTGCTTACTATCACGCGGGCCGTATGCTTGTTAACCACCGACGTAGTATAAAAAAAGAAGACGAAGTGTTGTAAGCCGTTCCGTTCCAGGTAACCAGGACCGTTCTAACGTGATTCATCCTTTAAACGCATCGCTGCCATTCAAAATACATCACCGTGTGTATCACAATAAAGGCGAGATTATCTCTACAAAAGGTCTTAACTGCTATTTATATCATATTTATATAAGCTTTTTTAACCTCGCCCAGTGGTCCATTACTAGCTATTCGTAATGATTTTATTCTTTGTGAAGGGGTGTCTTTTATAATCAGTACCCCTAGTGTAAATAAATTCGATTTCCAAACGTGACGTACGCGTTTGCGTTTAGTCTCATTTTGTATTGAATTTCGAAAGAGCGCGCCAAGCGGGACGTTTTGGAAACTCAAAATCCTATACAAAATGACACTTAACGCAAACGCGTTCGTCACGTTATGATGTCGATCAAAGTTACACTAGGGGTACTGGTCGGGGTACTTAGCCTATTTGCATATAGGCTATATCTTTTACGTTCCATAGCGAACGAAACACAACTATCACTGTCACACTAATATAGAATAAGAGGGATAGAGAAACACAAAGCGTTTCGTTGTCGTGGCGCAAGCGATTGTCACCAAGTAGACCGCGGGCCAGGAGCATATTTCGTCAGTCATCGCCTCCCGGCTGATACTTTGTCAGATGATAGTTTAGATGCTGTTTTAAACTTAAAAAAACCGTCAGCCGGTTCTATGGCGGTGGAATGACCGTCAGCTGAAAAATGAACATATAAAAAATATGCGCCTTCCCACTTTATGTGCGGCAAAGTATGCGTAATGTGTAAATTGCGTGAACCGTTGATGGCTTTTCAGGCGTTTACGCCTGATGAAATGCTACATGCAAAATTTCATGATTTGTTATCGCTACAGCGGCAGCTGACGTCCACGGGGGTTCATCATACCTAGCCGTTAACCAATACACGAGTTTTCAGCCGGGAGGCGATTGGTCTTGGAAATTGTTCCTGGCTCGCGGTCTAGGCACCCTGGGTACTTCCGTATCCGTAGCGGAGCGTAGTCATCTCAATCAATCAAATTTACGTGTTATGGTTCGAGGTGTTGACGATTCTGCCAATAACGAGGTGGGATAAGACACGGCTTAGTATATGAATCTTATCATATTACGGTCATAGACAGTGTTCAGTGAAGGTAATCATTTCTCTCTCACCAATTAGTGCGACTGTGACGGTTGCGTTTCGTTCTATGGAGCGTTAACGATTGACACGTTGTCTACGCACTCTGTAGATTTATTTAAACTATAATGTCTATGTTGTCCGTACTTACAATGTTGTTAATATGTCAATTTTCCGTATCAATATATTCCGATGATTATCGATTTTCCGACAGGCAGCAATGAGCAAGTAAAGCGTGACCGTATATTATGACATACGCGCCATATTGCGGAATTTCATTGGAACTAAATTTTTCATACTAAACTGAACTGTCACCATGAGAATAACAGCGCCCTCTAGACAATGATCATATATTTCTGGTCGGGCAAATAAGTTTTTACGGTACTGTACTTTTCTTCCCACAGGCAAGTAATACTCATCGAGACGATTCTTCTTCCCAAACACAATTAGTTTGCGTTGTCTTCTCACAGAGTTCCCATGACCTCCTGTCTCCATCATCAGATCACCTCCATGGCATCATATGTATGCAAAATTTAGCTTTCAAGGTTTGACTTACACTAACATACATACATACATACATGCTAAATTGTAAAATATTCGCTGGGATTGTAATTATTATTTATATGTCTCTTACAAATTCTCGGGACCATGGGGCCCCGGGCATTTGGAAGGCGTGCGTGGGGCCCAAGCCAACATGTAGAGGCCCCTTGTAATAAGACAATTTACCCTAAATGTAATGTGACACCAACCGACGATTATCCCTGTTTGCACTTTAGTAGTGCACCCAAGGACAAGCCCCGGTTAGTGTAGGACTATGGTAAGAAAAAGAAACCGGGCTATTGGGTTGAGTTGCTAGTGGACTGGTAACCGGGACTATGGAGGAGACTATGGCACCTGCTCTAATTATATGTCAAAAACACGAAAAAATTGACAATTGTTATTATTATTGCATTTATTTACAAGCAACATGGCTCATGAAAGAACTATAACATAAAATACTAACTTAAAATTGCATTGCCAACATTAAAAAATAGTCGATTCTGATTCGCTTTATTGCCGGTCTGACACGGGAATAGCGATCAGTGCTTGTGAATATTGCTGACCCTACGCGTAAGGTCGCCATTTTGTTTCATTGTGTTTACGCACTGTGTTATATTGTTTTAATTATGCTTTAAATACGTGCATGTTTCCATAATATCGTTTCATTTTTTTGCTGTATCTGTAACTGATGTGCGTACTGGGTGCTGTTAAATTTTCATACAGTCAGCATCAATAGTAACGGATGAAACGCGCCAAAAGTATCTAATATTCCGAATAACTTTTCCAAATAAACATAAATCTCTAAAATGTATCTTCACAAGTATATCTTTTACCGTCTTAATTGTTCTACATATAGGACCATCACATTTTGTTAAGCTGTTACAGAATGATAGATACTTTTGAAACCTTGTTTGATTCGCTACTTTTGATGCTGACTGTACAAACCGCATAATTTCACGGTCATAATGCATAATATGAACTATTAGCGTAAAAACAAAATGGTAATTTCATAGGACATAGTGTTCAAATAATTCCCTTCGAGCGGCTGGCGGCTGCCAGCAGGCCGTATAAATCAGTCAAATTTGAAAAAAAAGAAAAAAAAAAATTTTTTTTTAAAGATTATATATTATATAAAATTGTCATCATAACAACTCAATAAATGTATAACTAACTGCCTTGTTTACGGGGTGTAATGCGTTTAGGCACTCCGCCTAGCCGGAGAATCAGGACAGATATGTCGGACTCGTGGCCAAGTGGCCAAATACCGATTAAACCCTGCACGGTATATGTCCGTCTCGCAGCAATGGTAGCGGTGACATGGACGCAGAGCATTCCATCGCCAATACCGCCTGCTGCCGACAGCCGAGGCTGTCCCCTCCTGGGACTCGAAGGCCCTGAAGCCGAAGCTCCCCTCTCTAAGGTAGTATGCGCATTCACCCTCATGACAATGACAACCTCTACCCTCCACGCCGGGAGGATACGGAAAAACCCCGCGTTCCACCCCCTCAGGTTGCATTAGCGATTTTTATAGACGTGGTCATCATCGTGGCCACCAACCTCGCGCCGACCAGCAGTGGCAACTCCACCGGCCGTCATCATGGACCCTCTGCCTAGACAGTTACGGGGCAGTTTTATATAGGTCAGCAGCATTCCTGTGCCCTAAGTGCAGAAAATTCACATTAACTTCGAGATCACTTTAAAGCGACGGAAACAATGCATATTATGTATTATTTTGCTTATTAACTCCTTATTTAAGGAAGCTTATATTGTAATGGCGCTTATTATATTTTTTGTCCGCTTAATGAGATGGAAGATATGGAAACATACGTGCGTAAATTTCATGCATTTTTTATAGACATACGATTATAGAATATACAAGTGTATTCTAATTTCAATAATAGGTTAGAAATTAGATCTGGACAGAGAGAATTAAGAAGACCAAGAGTGCTCACTCCATACATCAGTTTTGGTACCAAAATGCTTATTATTTTCGTAGTCGACATCTAGCATCGAGTAGCGGAACTCTCAGTACTGCTACTCGACAATAGATATCGCGTCAAACAAAAAGTCTAATGCTCAACGATTTTCAGCTAATATTATTTTATTTTATTTTAGTATATGGAAAACCAACAGCGCTATATATATCTAGAACTTCCAATAGAATTACAGAGCCAATTACAGGTTCTCACTTATAAAAATACAATAAATTATAAAAAGTTTTTGCCCATCTTAATTTACACATACAAGTTCCTACAGCATAAGAACAGATCTATATATATATGATTCATTTTTACAAAAAATAAATTAAAAAAAGAAAAAGTAGTTAAATCCTGTGAGTACATATTCAACAATGCACCGAGCCTTGTCCTGCGCCAGAATTATTGTCACCCATGAAGTGTCTAATTAATTTATTTTTTATTACTGCTATGCTATCATTATATATGTCGATATCACAATTTATAGAAACTTTATTTAAACTCATGCCTGCCCTGCATATGAAACTGTTTTTCCTATACCTAGTAGTAGCTTGGTAATTACTAATGGGACGAAAATGCCTTAGCCTCCTTGACGGAATATTAAAAGAGATCTTATTAAGCAAATTTGGACAATCTACATTACCTTTAATAATATTGACTAAGTACACTATATCTGCAATTTCACGGCGCTTAACAAGTGGGATCAAATGATGTTTCTTACACAGCTTGAGATAGTCGATAGAACTATAGTTGACTCGCATTTTATAACAAAGAAATTTTATAAATTTTGACTGTAAATTATAACCCGAGTAAGCGTAGGAGTTGAAAATAGAATTCTCTATTTAATTCTTATTTCTCTATGATCTTACTTATGGATCTGATGAACGCAAAATAACTAAAGGATCACGCTAGAACGACAGTTCAGTTTTCTATAGAAATTATCACATGATCACCGATCACGTCATAGAACCCGTCGTTGGACCCGGGTATATCCTTAAACTACGTCCAAAAGAGAGGTAAGGGCACTGCGAATGTCATCTCGCTTTGTGTGGTAGGGCACAGCACAGCGGATGCCATTCCAGATCTAGAGCAGAGCCCAACTGGGGAAGTACCTCCACCTTACAGAAAACCGCAGCCAAATAACACTAGAGTTGTGTTCCTGCCGGTGAGTAAGGTTGCCACTATTGCCAGAGCTCAACGAGGATGCGGTGTGTTCGTGTCGGCAACGCGCATGTAACTCCTCTGGAGTTGCTGGCGTAGATGGGCTACGAAGACTGCTTACTATCACGCGGGCCGTATGCTTGTTAACCACCGACGTAGTATAAAAAAAGAAGACGAAGTGTTGTAAGCCGTTCCGTTCCAGGTAACCAGGACCGTTCTAACGTGATTCATCCTTTAAACGCATCGCTGCCATTCAAAATACATCACCGTGTGTATCACAATAAAGGCGAGATTATCTCTACAAAAGGTCTTAACTGCTATTTATATCATATTTATATAAGCTTTTTTAACCTCGCCCAGTGGTCCATTACTAGCTATTCGTAATGATTTTATTCTTTGTGAAGGGGTGTCTTTTATAATCAGTACCCCTAGTGTAAATAAATTCGATTTCCAAACGTGACGTACGCGTTTGCGTTTAGTCTCATTTTGTATTGAATTTCGAAAGAGCGCGCCAAGCGGGACGTTTTGGAAACTCAAAATCCTATACAAAATGACACTTAACGCAAACGCGTTCGTCACGTTATGATGTCGATCAAAGTTACACTAGGGGTACTGGTCGGGGTACTTAGCCTATTTGCATATAGGCTATATCTTTTACGTTCCATAGCGAACGAAACACAACTATCACTGTCACACTAATATAGAATAAGAGGGATAGAGAAACACAAAGCGTTTCGTTGTCGTGGCGCAAGCGATTGTCACCAAGTAGACCGCGGGCCAGGAGCATATTTCGTCAGTCATCGCCTCCCGGCTGATACTTTGTCAGATGATAGTTTAGATGCTGTTTTAAACTTAAAAAAACCGTCAGCCGGTTCTATGGCGGTGGAATGACCGTCAGCTGAAAAATGAACATATAAAAAATATGCGCCTTCCCACTTTATGTGCGGCAAAGTATGCGTAATGTGTAAATTGCGTGAACCGTTGATGGCTTTTCAGGCGTTTACGCCTGATGAAATGCTACATGCAAAATTTCATGATTTGTTATCGCTACAGCGGCAGCTGACGTCCACGGGGGTTCATCATACCTAGCCGTTAACCAATACACGAGTTTTCAGCCGGGAGGCGATTGGTCTTGGAAATTGTTCCTGGCTCGCGGTCTAGGCACCCTGGGTACTTCCGTATCCGTAGCGGAGCGTAGTCATCTCAATCAATCAAATTTACGTGTTATGGTTCGAGGTGTTGACGATTCTGCCAATAACGAGGTGGGATAAGACACGGCTTAGTATATGAATCTTATCATATTACGGTCATAGACAGTGTTCAGTGAAGGTAATCATTTCTCTCTCACCAATTAGTGCGACTGTGACGGTTGCGTTTCGTTCTATGGAGCGTTAACGATTGACACGTTGTCTACGCACTCTGTAGATTTATTTAAACTATAATGTCTATGTTGTCCGTACTTACAATGTTGTTAATATGTCAATTTTCCGTATCAATATATTCCGATGATTATCGATTTTCCGACAGGCAGCAATGAGCAAGTAAAGCGTGACCGTATATTATGACATACGCGCCATATTGCGGAATTTCATTGGAACTAAATTTTTCATACTAAACTGAACTGT
Organism: Cydia pomonella; assembly: GCF_033807575.1. Lineage (NCBI taxonomy): Eukaryota > Metazoa > Arthropoda > Insecta > Lepidoptera > Tortricidae > Cydia > Cydia pomonella. The sequence goes on from NC_084730.1 coordinate 3,977,867, forward strand.
CACCATGAGAATAACAGCGCCCTCTAGACAATGATCATATATTTCTGGTCGGGCAAATAAGTTTTTACGGTACTGTACTTTTCTTCCCACAGGCAAGTAATACTCATCGAGACGATTCTTCTTCCCAAACACAATTAGTTTGCGTTGTCTTCTCACAGAGTTCCCATGACCTCCTGTCTCCATCATCAGATCACCTCCATGGCATCATATGTATGCAAAATTTAGCTTTCAAGGTTTGACTTACACTAACATACATACATACATACATGCTAAATTGTAAAATATTCGCTGGGATTGTAATTATTATTTATATGTCTCTTACAAATTCTCGGGACCATGGGGCCCCGGGCATTTGGAAGGCGTGCGTGGGGCCCAAGCCAACATGTAGAGGCCCCTTGTAATAAGACAATTTACCCTAAATGTAATGTGACACCAACCGACGATTATCCCTGTTTGCACTTTAGTAGTGCACCCAAGGACAAGCCCCGGTTAGTGTAGGACTATGGTAAGAAAAAGAAACCGGGCTATTGGGTTGAGTTGCTAGTGGACTGGTAACCGGGACTATGGAGGAGACTATGGCACCTGCTCTAATTATATGTCAAAAACACGAAAAAATTGACAATTGTTATTATTATTGCATTTATTTACAAGCAACATGGCTCATGAAAGAACTATAACATAAAATACTAACTTAAAATTGCATTGCCAACATTAAAAAATAGTCGATTCTGATTCGCTTTATTGCCGGTCTGACACGGGAATAGCGATCAGTGCTTGTGAATATTGCTGACCCTACGCGTAAGGTCGCCATTTTGTTTCATTGTGTTTACGCACTGTGTTATATTGTTTTAATTATGCTTTAAATACGTGCATGTTTCCATAATATCGTTTCATTTTTTTGCTGTATCTGTAACTGATGTGCGTACTGGGTGCTGTTAAATTTTCATACAGTCAGCATCAATAGTAACGGATGAAACGCGCCAAAAGTATCTAATATTCCGAATAACTTTTCCAAATAAACATAAATCTCTAAAATGTATCTTCACAAGTATATCTTTTACCGTCTTAATTGTTCTACATATAGGACCATCACATTTTGTTAAGCTGTTACAGAATGATAGATACTTTTGAAACCTTGTTTGATTCGCTACTTTTGATGCTGACTGTACAAACCGCATAATTTCACGGTCATAATGCATAATATGAACTATTAGCGTAAAAACAAAATGGTAATTTCATAGGACATAGTGTTCAAATAATTCCCTTCGAGCGGCTGGCGGCTGCCAGCAGGCCGTATAAATCAGTCAAATTTGAAAAAAAAGAAAAAAAAAAATTTTTTTTTAAAGATTATATATTATATAAAATTGTCATCATAACAACTCAATAAATGTATAACTAACTGCCTTGTTTACGGGGTGTAATGCGTTTAGGCACTCCGCCTAGCCGGAGAATCAGGACAGATATGTCGGACTCGTGGCCAAGTGGCCAAATACCGATTAAACCCTGCACGGTATATGTCCGTCTCGCAGCAATGGTAGCGGTGACATGGACGCAGAGCATTCCATCGCCAATACCGCCTGCTGCCGACAGCCGAGGCTGTCCCCTCCTGGGACTCGAAGGCCCTGAAGCCGAAGCTCCCCTCTCTAAGGTAGTATGCGCATTCACCCTCATGACAATGACAACCTCTACCCTCCACGCCGGGAGGATACGGAAAAACCCCGCGTTCCACCCCCTCAGGTTGCATTAGCGATTTTTATAGACGTGGTCATCATCGTGGCCACCAACCTCGCGCCGACCAGCAGTGGCAACTCCACCGGCCGTCATCATGGACCCTCTGCCTAGACAGTTACGGGGCAGTTTTATATAGGTCAGCAGCATTCCTGTGCCCTCACGCACTGGCCCGAAGACTCCCCCCCAGCACGCACTCGGGTGAACTCTCCCTCATTGAGTAGACACCCTGTGCGGAACCCCCCAACCCCCCACGATAGGACATTGGTAGAACTGGTAAGCAATAACTTAGAAACCAAGAGATTACCATTAGGCCGGGGCGTACAGTCCAAGAGACCTTTCCCCCGGATCAGCTGATCAAGAGGAATGAGGACTCGGCACTCTAGGAGGTTTCCTGTCCGTGCACTCCGATGTTTACCCTGAGGCGTTTTGTCGGCAGCGGGGCTTTGTCAACTCATTGGCACGTTATACAACAACAGTCAAAATGCATTCGCGACCCTAATCTTGCTACGCATTCTCGAATGAATACACAAAAAGAAATACTTATTTGCTGCTATACAAAAAGAAATACTTTTTAGTCTCAGATACATATGTTCACGGAGGGACGGATCGACGGCTCCCACGCGATCATCACGAAGCGAATACATACTTGATATGACTTGGCTAACAAAACGGCACTTTTTGATTGAGCTACCTAGCTGCCATACAAGGCAACATTTCGTAAGCTACATTCTCGTGGAACCCTACAATGGAAACAGTCCAGGAAATGCTCGTCCCAGCATTGAACCCGAAACCTTTGTCCAACGTTTCGTTCACCTTTACGAGTGCTGATTCATACGTGAGGTCAATGGATTATCCGATCAGATTAATACTTATTTGAATAAAAATACGTATTTGTTTTGTAGGATATTGTACCCTTTGTAGGGAACATTTGACGCTGGGGTAAAAAAAAATTGCGATTGACGACTTTTTTACAAGCGTTTAGTTTATTTTATATATACAATAAACAAAAAAATGTACTCAGAAAGTAAAATGCTTTAGAGCAGAAACATATCACGATGAGAATGAGAATTGAAAAGTAATTTCCACTATGCATTGACTCCAGACTCATCTGTCAGACAGATTCAACGGACACATTTCTATCTTAAAGATCTGACAATGCATTTGCCTTGTTATTTGCTAGAAAATCATGTAGCGTAGCAAACGTAGCTATTATTACAAAAAAGCGTAAAAGAAACCAAGGACATGGCGGTTTGTGGCGATATGAAGGATTTTGCGTGATCTTTGTGTAAGTGGGTTCTGTCTAATAGTAGTAGTAGTAAAACACTTTATTGTACAAAAACACTGAAAGAAATGTTTGCATAACTGTAACAAAATTTTGGTTACTGTTTACACAAAAATTGGGACTTGCGAACTATGTGTTATATGTTACAAAACCGTGTTTGGCTATCAGTGTTCAGGTACTGGGTATACACTACAAAATAAGTTTGTAAATTTATGCAAAGTTTATTTTCTTATAACCGTAGTTTAGTTATTTAGTAAAGTTACAAAACCAGTTCGGCTATCTATTTTTTTCAGTGAAGAAACATAAAAGAGGAAAGAACACACATCATTTTGTCTGTTACCTTCCGTGATTATTTCGCACTCGATGGTCTCATCGGAAGATCAGCGCTGGAAGTCGCGAGCAACATGCTGAGATGAGGCCATTTCGTGACACTTTACTCTCACTATGTTCTCTTTTATGTCTGTCTATTACAGTTTGTGTGTTTATGAATAAAACAAATTCTATTCTATTCTATTTGTACAAAGGCGAACTCATCCCTTTCAGGAATATCTTCCAGTTAACCTTTGAGCAATTGAAGAAGAATTGAAGAAAGGTAGACATCAAAATATTTAATTTCCTAAAAGATAGGTAAACCTATAAGTTTTATAACCTACAATATATGTAAATGGGATATGAAATAAAACAAATAAGTAAATAGTAATTTATACTTATAGTATATAATACATTCTATACCATATAATACATATATACAAAAACTACCTAACCGCACACATCTTTTTTATTCCGTCCGAAAGCCACAATTTACTAATACATTCAAACTTCTAACTTTTATTTGCTATACATATTTACAGGGCAGTTCGATTTCCATACAAAAAACAATTGCGTTTTATTAAGTCATAAGTCATTACACACAATTACTACTTAAATATATGTGCGCGTCTATCTACTTTCGAATTTCGTTTGCGCTAAATTGATAGAAAAACTTTGTTTCATACAGAAATCAGGCAAAAAAACGTTATATTTTTTTATCAATGTAACACCAAAATAACGTTATGTAATTTCTGTATAATATGAAATGCAATTGTTTTTTGCATGGTAATCGACGTTCATAGTTTCGTCATGTGCGTTAGTCCTTCTGTCCTAATGTCACAGCCATATAACTCGGAAAAGTTAAAGTACCGATCGTCTGGAGTACCATCGAACTTGTCCCGTATCTCTGGGGCACCACGGACTTGTCTGTTCTTCGGGCGCCGGCCGCCTATCCCGACACTAAACGACATCCTGAGAAGGGCGCTCGTCAGCGCCAACGTCCCCGCAGCTCTGGAGCCCCAGATCTTGCGGGACGATAGCAAGCGCCCCGACGGGATGTCGTTGATCCCCTGGAGGATGGGCAGTGCGCTGGTGCGGGACGCTACCTGCACCTATACACTGAAAGAAATGTTTGCATAACTGTAACAAACATTTTGGTTACTGTTTACACAAAAATTGGGACTTGCGAACTATGTGTTATATGTTACAAAACCGTGTTTGGCTATCAGTGTTCAGTGGCTGGGTATACACTACAAAATAAGTTTTGTAAATTTATGCAAAGTTTATTTTCTTATAACCGTAGTTTAGTTATTTAGTAAAGTTACAAAACCAGTTCGGCTATTTTTTTTTTTTCAGTGTAGACCTATACGCTGGCAGCGTCCTTCTTGCCAGCGACCAGCAGAAACGCCGCGGCGGAGGCCGACGCCCGAGTGCATTTTAAAACGAATAAATATAGCTGTATGCCAACTACGAATTCGTAGCTTTTGGTGTCGAGACACTTGGTCCGTGGGGCAAAGGTGCGCGTGAGCTCCACAGGGAGCTTGGAAAGCGATTGAGGGAGGCAACGGGAGACCCTCGCGCTGGCAGCTTTCTCGGGCAAAGGCTTGGCATCGCAATACAGCGCGTGAATGCCCGTGATGGGCACCCTGCCAAGAGGCCAGGGTTTGTTTTAGGTATTTTTATTTTTTCTAGGTAGGTTTAGTTTTAGTAGTTTTTAGTTTATAAGTAGGTAGTCATCATTTAATTTTTTTCAATAACATGATACCTATTATTTTAATGTTTGGAACGTATTTTATGAGCCACTTCTTGGCCATGCTTAGTTTAGAAGTCAAAATTTATAAAAATATCTCTTTACCTACTTTACCTACCGGGTTTAAAAAATAACATTAAGATTGCGAAGACTGTTTTTTAATTCTGTGTATTACTTTGGAAATATCGCTCCGAGAGTCAAAAATATTGTCTCCAAAAATATTGTACCGCGAAAATTCAGAAATCATGTGTTGGTACAATATGATATGACGAATGAGTATGATGACCTTATTTTCATGTTTTGCAGTTCATAGCAACCATTTCCACGGAACCCTAATAATTAAGGCCCCATACAGCTAAGTGGTTGAGTCATCTGCCCTAGTTTTGCTGTAAACCATAGCGGAAAACACGTGTATTAAAAGGTCGTATCTTTATACATATCTAGTAGTGACATACGCCTGTTTGAAAATGAATTGGTAGTATCATTCGCTACGATCGTAATGTGAAATTATCTAATTAAAAATTATTTGTATCGAACCTTGATGTTGAAGGTATGTGGTTATGTTTTGCAAAACTTCCACTTCCACTCTGTATATCTTCTTGGTAATAGTACATTACGATACAAGTGCGAATTACCAATTTCGCACGTATATTGTACAACATTTTACAGTACATAACACCCTTTAAATTTTCGACATATACACGTATAGTACTAGTTACCGCACTAGGGTGGTAAAGTAGCACCATATGTACTGTAAAACTATTTTTAGCAACGAAAACTACCAGTAGTTTAAGAGAGGTATGGGCATTGAGAATGTCATCTCGCTTTGTGTGGTAGGGCACAGCATAGCGGATGTCATTCCAGATCTAGAGCAGAGCCCAACTGGGGAAGTACCTCCACCTTACGGAAAACCGCAGCCAAATAACATACTAGACCCTACTCATAGTGTTGTGTTCCTGCCGGTGAGTAAGGTTTCCAGAACTCAACGGGGGGGAGTTGCAGGCGTACATAGGCTACGGAGACTGCTTATCACCAGGTGGACCGTATGCTTGCTTGCCACCGACGTAGTATAAAAAAAACTACTGGTACTAGCATTAAGGGTGAATTTCCACTAGAGATGTGCGACGATCCGTAGCCAGGAATGTGTTTGTATAATCTAATACCACAGATCCTAATACTTGGTTCTTAATAAACTCATCCCTCGCTACGCATCCTGGCTTATCTCTAGAAACGCAGCCTTATATAGGTACGTTCCTTGAAAGTAATCAGCTATTTATTATAGAAGGTGACACATTTGAATAATGAACAGCTATGAATCTTGTAAGGGCACTGTACACTGTACTTACCTAGGTGTCAAATTAGAGCATAATTAAATAAATAGAGCATAATATTCATTGTATACACGGTGCCCGTGAGAATTGCGAGTGATTTTAACAGTATATTCCTGATCATATTTAAAGACTAAAATGCCCTATAAACTTTGGAATTCGCATAATTTCAGAGTTAAAACCACTTACAAAACAAACATCTTTTTATTGTTACTTAGTGCAAAACGCCTCTTTGATGGCGATGTTGCCACTATAGGACCTAGTCCACATATCCTACTTGATAGATGTCAAAAAGTGACAAGTTTGCAAAAAATAGGTTTTACAAAAATAAAGTTCAAATTCTTTTAAAATTAAGTACAGGTTTACAAATAGCGTTTACATTGTATGTACAAATACATACAAAAAAAAAGAGAAAGCTTTTTTTTTTTAAATTGACCTAAACCACAAAATAAAAAATAAACAGAAGGTCCGTTCCCGCCGTTCTTGAAAATACATACCTAAACTTGCCCGACTCACTAGGGTTGCATCTGTATTAATTTCGAATTTTAAAAAGGAGTAGGTAATATAAGTTTACAGACATACATACGATTCGTTTATACATACATCTTATCATGTTTACATTCCTTAGAGACTGCATTTTGACGTACATGACAGTAGGTACCTACGTAGCGGCGGGGATGTCAAGTGAGCAACGCGCGCACAGCCCGACTAAGCTCTGCCCGAGAGTGCCCGAGAACTCTGCTCCGGCGCGCGCCGCCGCTATTTACTTTGTGCCTAAACTTATATAACATTTTTTCCTTCTTTTGGACTCAGAAATGCGTGGTTAAAATCTCTCGGATTCCTCGTGTATAGAGTGTAACCTCTTTAGAATTTCAAGACCCAAGTTTACTATAATTTTGATTTACGTCAGTCCGATCAGCTAAAATCCATCAAGCCATTAAATCATTGATGTTTTTCAAGTCAAGCTCGTAACATCACGTAATAATCAATAGATCACAAACTATAGTTTTTTTGGACGGCCTCGGTGACCCGCATGTGAACGAGGCGTGACCGTTCATTCAACCGGTCATTGAATTCATTCATTCGGTCATTGTTATGTTGACATCGCGTGTGTAGGGCCCTGTTAGTGACAGTTTCACTTGACTAATTGGGTATTTTTGGATTTAGACTGCACTAACATTACCTTATCTTAGGTCACTTGCGGATGAACTTCGACGCATAGGGATCGTTTGTGTAATTACATCCTTAGGAAAGATCCGTGAGCTACTCAAGAGCTTTTTCGACCATCTCCATATGGATAATGGAGCTCATGGGTAGTATTTTCATTTCCTTTGGTTACAGACAGCCTGATCCAACGTCCTTTATTCTTTGTCTGGCGAGGGCGTGACATTCACACATGAGTTGTTTAACTGTCTTTTCTTCATCACCACACATTCGATAATGTGTGTTGTGAGAGTGTTCCATCTTGGCCAAAACTGCTTTGACTCCGTAGGCCAGTAAACACCCCTGTTATCATTTGGAGTTGTCTTTTGTTGTTTCCATAGCTTTTTGCTTCAACCGGAGTCTACTCCTTGCATGAAGTTTTGAGTGCTTTCCTTTCAGGTGGCTTTTGATAAAAGTTGCGATACTGAGATTTGGGTTTGTATTTAGACTGACCATGCTAACTTTGCAAGTTTGCACAAACTTCACAGTAAAAATGCTTAATCCATATAAGTAAGGGGTCATTCATAAAATTTATTATATCACATGAATTTCATGATTTTTTTACCCCTCCTCCTCCTTGTTACACCTGATCACATTTGGAAATTCGGTGGTGTGACGTCACACATTTTGCAATCTTGTTTTAATGTTTGAATGAAAAATTATTATTTTAATAAAACATATTTTTTATAATAGCAATTATAGAATTTTTATGACATGAGAGCGATTAGTAATAAAAATAAACAATAAATAAAAACCAATTTGTAGCTGTACCGTGAATTCAAAAAATCAAAACTATTTTCTGCTACAAATGATGTTAAAGTGACGTCATAAAGTTCCCCCCTACCCCTCTGTCACATGTCACATTTTGACCTGTCTGGCCTAGTGGATAGTGACCTAGCCTATGAAGCCAATGGTCCCGGGTTCAAATCCTGGTAAGGGCATTTTATTTGTGTGATGAGCGCCAATATTTGTTCCCGAGTTTTCTATGTAAGTACTTAAGTATTTTTAAACAACAAATTTATATATTATATGTATTTATCGTCGTCTAAGTACCCACAACACATGCCTTATTGAGCTTACTGTGGGACTTAGTCAATTCGTGTAATAATTAAATGCCCTATATTATTTATTGACCCCCTACCAACCCCTAAACGTATGACGAAATTAATGGATGACCCCTAAGCTCTATACTTGACGTAGAACTTGGCTTGATGGTGTTGGTAGGTACTTTAAATTTTTTTTAAAATCGTTTAAGTCATCTCTAATATAATTTTTACTTTAGTTTAATAACCTAAACTCTGTAATTGCTTATGTACCTATTATGTAATGTATATTTTATATAATCATCATAATTTTAACGCTACATGAACATAATTTTCATAATATTTCCATAAATTAACAAGACTCAGAATTGCGACCTTGAGTTAAGTAACTGATAATAAAATTGATAAACATCTTATTTCGTCATTAAGGACATGATTTTGGCGAAATCTGTGTCAGATGTTCTGACTATCTATATAATGTAGGTATAGGTATGGGTACTAGAGTGAAGTCACTCACACATCAACAAAACCAACACAACAAGATGATAACACAACAACAACAACAACAAGGTGATGATGATGATGATAAGATGATAGCGGTATTTTGAAATTAGTTTTCTTTTTCATTTTTTTTTTATTTTTGGGTTCAAATCCTGGTAAGGGCATTTATTCGTGTGATGAGATATTTGTTCCTGAGTCATGGATGTTTTCTATGTATTTAAGTATTTTTAAATATTTATATATTATATATATCGTTGTCTAAGTACCCTCAACACAAGCCTTATTGAGCTTACTGTGGGACTTAGTCAATTTGTGTATGTAATAATGTCCTATAATATTTATTTATTTTATTTATTTTATTTATATTTTATTTTACTCGTTGAGCTCTGGGGTCAGCTTGACAACTAACTCCAAGATTTGGCGTAGGCACTAGTTTTTACGAAAGCGACCGCCATCTGACCTTCCAACCCAGAGGGTAAATTAGGCCTTGTTGGGATAAGTCCGGTTTCCTCACGATGTTTTCCTTCACAGAAAAGCGACTGTTCCGAAAAGTTCCGAAAAACTCATTGGTACGAACCGGGGTTTGAACCTGCGACCTCCGGATTGCAAGTCGCACGCTCTTACCTCTTAACGCTTACCCCACCAGCGCTTAACGTGAATCATACTTTATGCAAAAAAAAACATTTAAACCAAAAATACCATTATGGTAAAGAGTAAAATACAACTTAAAACGGAAACTAAAATCGTCTTCAAATCACTTTCTAGACACTTCTTCGTAGACGCAGACAGTAGCACTTAAGTTTTTATTGCTTTTTGTGGATGGATTGTCCAACGAGCTCTGTAAATACTAGACTGGGTATTCAGAATTGATCGATTGTGTAAAATTCAAGACAAATTTGTGCTTCGAATGTGACAGATAATGCATATGGCGCTGTATGGCTCCATCTAAAAGCAAGTACTTATATTAGATAGATAGATAGATAAAAACTTTATTCGTTTCCACAACATACATGGTAGGTAGGTATAGACAATAAGAAGAACATGCAGCTTAGAATTATTCTTAAAACTAGTTTACAATTCTTGAATGCAAAACCATGTGTATTATAAAGTGTGCCGTGTCAGGCCCCTCTCTATCTCAAAAAAACACAGTTTTGAGTAAATCGACTTTGAATTTTATTGTGAATTGCCACACGCGTGCGCCCGTGAGGCAATACGCAATGCAACAAAATCAACAAAATTCAAAACACGTTTTAACATTGCTGACATGACAATGTACCAAAAATAACCCACGTAATGTGCCGGTGGTGTCCGGCTTAAGAATAGCACCAACCCTAAAAGAACGAGGGTGTCGTAAGAGGCGACTAAGTTCACGAAGGAAGCCGTCATCTAACCCTTCGTCACAGGGGAGATAAGCCTCTAAGTATTGGGTTGCAACTTATCTAGGAGAAGGAAAACTCCAAAATCAAACCCGGGACGGAGTCCCCGTTAGGCGTGAGTAAGGTCCAACCTGAAATCTGTGGTAGACTCCTGCAGCCAACCTGGCTCCACACGTATTGGCTTGCCCTTCCTGTGGGTCAGGCCAGTGAGGTCGAGAGGGTGGCGCAGGTGCTGGGCATCCCTGCGTTTTCCTTAACTCCGTCCCAGGTGGTGTAATGTCTCTAGACGTTGCACCATAGATCGTCTGAAATAGACGCTAAGGCCAGTAGTAATGTGATCGGGTTCATTATTGCCCACAAGCTTTGGTGGGGAGCAACAAAACGACCCATTTTGACGTGTCATTAAAATTAGAAAGAATAAGTTGTTTTTGGTTTAAAAATATTATTTTCGGTTCAAGACTTTAGCGCGAACTATACTTTTCTTACCGCAGGCAACTAATACTCATCGAGACAATTTTAAAACCCCGAAACACAATTCGCTTCCGTTGTTACATCACACAGTTCCTATGGCCAGCTCCTGTCTTTATCATCAGATCAGCTCAATGGTACCTTATTATTGCATTGCCACCTGACTTCAATATGTGTGCAAATTTTCAGCTTAATCTGAAATAGGGAAGTGGGTCATATTTAGCTTCCATGATTAGACCCACATTAACTAACTAACAAACCAACCAAAATACATACGATCAGGGCAAGCTAAATAAAAGCTTGTAAAAACAGGATGAAAATTTTGAGTGATAGACATTAAAAGTGAAACATATCCAAAGAGATAGTAGTATATTCAATATCAATACAAGATTTCTAAATTGCACAAAAAACATTAAAATTAACTATAAAAAAATTAACACTAATAAAATTAAAAAAATACTTACCTATGTATGTAAGCTGAATGGCAATTCTTTGGCCTTCTGGGAAATAGCCAGTCCTAGGATCACTCTTCCTCTCAAGCCTCAAGTAGTTGCCCTGGAAGAGATTATGGGTGTAGCGACTACATGGTCCATGGTACCACAAAAGTTGCCCTGGAAGAGATTATGGGTGTAGCGACTACATGGTCCATAGTACCACAAAAGCTGCAAATTGTTTTAGGAACGAGATATCCAAATACGTGAAGAAGCATCTGTTCTCGTAATATACTCGTAGAACATACATTGAGGTCTTTGACAGTAGATGTATTATTTTGTATAGATACAAAATAAAAGTTACTATCCGACAGACTAAGTACAATCGATTGCTTTCAAAATATAGCCATTATGAAGTGTACGAGTGATTTGGGCAAGTAACCACATAATAAATTAACAGAATTTGACCTTATTTTGACACAGAAGAAGGTACTTATTTTAATTATTTTATAAATATTTACTTAGATGTAGTTATGAAGCCATACAAAGCGGAATTGATAGGGCCTTATGCACAATGTATAAAAGTCCTTAAAAACAATACAGAAAGAAAAAAGAAGGTTAATGTGGGAGTAGCAGACCGACGCGGGTGATGGGCATATTTCTGAAAACAAGTATAAAACTATTTTTAAACTATAAGTAAAGTAAAACCATTATATATTAGTTATTACAATAGACAAGTGTTACCAGTATATCAGCATAATCTGCTTAATAAAGATGTCTATCAATATTAATGTGTTTATTGCGGCATTAAAGACATTTAAATAATAACGACTGGTATTCATACAAAGCAGTTATTTTTGTCATCATTTTCACAAAGCAGGGCCTCCGACTCAGTCCCTGTTATATTTTATACAAACAAACAATAATTTATTTACAGAAAAAGGGTAAAAATTACATGTGTTAGTGTAAAAGAAATACGTTTCACCTTTTCCAACTGTTTTAAACAGTATGCAAATACAAAGGGTATTCATTAGAATTTAAATTCTCAGGATAACATTAGAGTAACATAACATCAGTAAAAAAAAGAGGCAGTAATATAGAGAGTAAGAATTAGTTGGAATCAGATTAGAATTAGAAGACAGTAAATAGTTTAAGAAATACTATAACACATCACTCCGTATGGTTCATAAAATCATTTACACTATAAAAACAGCGATCAGTGAGCCAATATCTCAGTTTTTTAGTAAATTCCTTGCCATCGTGTCCTTTTATTTGTTCTGGTAATTTATTGTATATTACAATACTCGCATTTTAAGCGTTCCTTCTGTAAATGTCAGTCAAGCAGCGCAGTTGATTTAGAATATTTTTGTATTGTTGTCTAGGGTTACTTGAACAATATATATCAGAACGTTTAACATAGTATTTTGGAAACCTTTTAACAAAATTACAAATTATTTGAATGTAAATACATGCTAAAGGTAAGATATTGAGCTTTTTAAACAATGGTCTACAGCTACTGCCTATTTTAGCGTTACATATTTCACGAACACATTTTTTTTGTAATTTGAATGCTCTTTCCACATCCACAGAGTTACCCCATAGGATGACACCATAGATGAGAATAGATGAGACGTAACCGTGGTAAGCTGTAAAGACCGCTTCATAGGACACAGACAGACGTAGTTTTTAATTAAATAAAAAAAATAGTGGAACTCCGGGAGTGCCGACAGAAGTGACAACTTCAACAATTACGTGTGTATATTTTGAATCGTCAGAAGATATGTCTACATGCATACAATACATATACATACTTATATACAAAGGTGTCGGTTACGGTGACGGTAACCGTGTCGCGTGTTAAATGATTTTTTCCCATCTCAAAAAATGCCATACGCGCCTAAAGAAACTTTCACTTCAAAAAATAAAAAAATATAGGAAACCTTACACAAATTTTGTTTGTCCTATAGACGCCCTTGGTCTGCGAGCGACCGCTGTTTGATGGTCTGGTCTGGTCAGAGCCTGTCTTACTTAAGTATCTTAGTTAAGTCAGCGTTTTATCCACATCTTTTTTTTTCATATGTCAATTGTAGGTGCCAATATCACGCCGATTTTTTAAATTTCTATAGGCTAGACGCCATTTTGTGCGCTTGCAATACGTGTTGTCCCTCCGCGAGTTCTGAACTTCTGAACACACACTGTAGTCTGCCAGCCGTCTAGCCAGACAACTCGCGACGTCCCGCAGACCAAGGTCAGACGGTCCGAGACTTGTTAGCGACCGTGTAGCGAGCGCTTTAATCTCACTAATTTTATTGAGTGCCGCAATCACCTTTTATAGTGTATTTATTACAAATTTTAACTTTTTTCGAATAGTTTACTTAAAACTGCAATGAGATTTTTGTCATATAAAGTGGTATTCGAATTATTTGTTTTATCCGGATATCAACTTAATAATTATCCGGGTAGTAATTTGGACAATTTTTGTCTCACTCGAGATAAAAATTGTTTTTTTATTTACACACACCTTCACGTGATCTGTTATATATATTCCGTAGGTTAACGATCATATTCCATAATCAAACTATACGTCCAACCAACATGTCTCAATTGACGCCACACTTCACATGGCGATCCTGCCGGAAACGCCATATAAGGTGTGGCGTCAATGATACAACGGTTGGTGTCAAAATACGAATATATTCTAATAAAATAACTCGTGCATGCTATTACTCGTATATACTACAGCTGCGTACATGTGGGGAGGGAGAGGCATAGTGCATAGTACACACACTACAATTTCTTCCCGCCGTGTATCGATATAATATATAGATATAGATAACAGGAGAGATCTATAACTCAGGAACAAATACCTGTGATAAATACACAAATAAATACCCATATCAAAATTCGAATCCGAAACCTCCTAAAGCCAGAGGTCGTTCAACATTATTGGTTATATGCGAGTGGTTTATCGACCGTAACGTAATGAATAATGATAATTAATATTAAAACTGTTAATAGAATGTTTAAACTTTCTAAAGACAATCTTATGCTCATTTTAATCTTTTACAAATATTAAATTTATGGGACCGCGTATCTCATATTCGTTAAGTATTTCATTGATTATTTATAATGCTGTTAACTATATACATGATGATGACATCTAGTTGTCGCGAACGTATTGCGAACCAGCTAATATTTGCCAACGTCATGGAGTAGATGGCTAGTAGTCACGTTTAAGTTAAGTAACCGCTTCTAGGTTATTGGGATTTTTTGAGGGAAGTTGAGAGGGTAGATGAGAACGACAGTAGGAAAAAGGAGGTTGTGTGCGAACAGATCGACGCGACAGTGATATTTGCTTTTAGATCAAGTCAAGAACGTTCTTATGGTGTTATTAGAATAATGATGTGTCTCTGGTATATTGTGACCAACGTTATCAGTACTCAGAGTGAACAGTGATCCAGTGAGGCTAATATGAACTTAACGTAAACTTTGTATGAGGAATGGGGTCGCTATAAGGGGAGGTTTGGAGGCGACTATTAATTAAGCTCAAGAAACCAGGTGGATAATCATGTGATACTCATGTTATATGTAGGTAATAAAGTCGGACACCAGCACAACTCATATCGTCATCTCACTAACATCCAGGCCTCGTATAGGTATGTAGTACATTTACATATCGCTTTCCAGTCTACTAAGCACAACAGGCGTATATTACATTAGAAAAGTTATTATATTATGTACAAAATTAACATTATTTCCTAAGTTAAAACTACAAATATGGATGTAAATCTGAAATAAATATTTTCAGTTAAATTTTACTCTATTTCGCATTTTTTTGGTCAAAAATGGCTTATATTTGTATTTTAGTGTGCAATAAGTCAGTAACACTTACAAAATACTAAAACCACGAATAGAATTAAGGAGTGAATGAAAATATCTATACGTGTATCACATTAACCAATAAAATAGCGGCACTCATACAATGAAAGTTTCGTACATTCAATTCGGGCCAGATTTCGTGTCGATTCACTAAACATACGGTTATGCGGTGGGGCAGATTAGCAATCTGTATAATTGTATTAGTCTCTGACTTGACACTCGATACTGACCATCTGTTGTTAAGTATATGAAGCAAGGCCGACCGGTCCGGTTCTTCGAAATTATTTCAAACGAGGAAAATTTCATTTGTCACATTACGAATGTGATTTAAATAAATATGGAATATAACTAATATCATCTTAACTAACTTTGCAGCCTTGTTCGCCCGGTCCAAAAGTTATAGGGGGAGGGCACAATATTTTTGACTAAGAGCTCCCTTCCGAGGTTTTCCCGAGGGTATGGGGTCTTTCAAAAAAAGAGTGTACAGCTTTTTAAAGGATGCGTAACACCAATGGATTTAGAGGCATCCATAGGCTATGGTGACTGCTTACCATCAGGCGGGCCGTATGCTTGTTTGACCCCAACGTGGTATTAAAAAAAACTTTTGGTGCGACGGTGTCATACAGACAGTCTGATGAACGGACGAACAGACGGACATGACGAAACGATGAGGGTTCTGTTTTTGCTATTTTGGCTACGGAACTCTAAAGTTATTTAATTTACCAACACCATCACCATCTTTTCGTATAAGAGATGCACACCCTGCTCGCCCTTAAGGCTATAAGCTTGAAGCGAAAAAAAAAATCTTCCCCACTTTACGGCCCTCCATTCCCTCCTAGCGTATTCGGTAGTATCCAAATCCTGGTAAGATCATGTTTTTGTGTTTATCACCGATATTTTTCTGTTTCTGTGCGACTAGGTCAGCTTCTGAAAGATTGTCCTATATTTTTTTTTTTTTTTGGATACCAGAAAACTCTTTAAATATTAAAGGCACACCTATTGTTCTGTTATTTGTGTTATTTTAGTTAATTTTATGTTGTGGAGGAGGTTTGTTAAAGATTGTAATTATTAGAACCAAACATGCCCCCTACATCTATTTTATATTGTATTTATTGTAAGGTAGAAGTACTAGTGCTCGACGCTCTAGTCACCGAGATGGGCACTTTATTTCATGGAAATACAGGTTAAATTTGAACCACGAAGATTTTTTTGTATTCAAACTTAATCCTTGTCCCATTGACATAAAGTACCCATGTCGAGTACTAGTGCAGCGTCGAGCACTAGTACTTCTACCTTACAATAAATACAAATAATAGATCACGAAATTAGTACATTACGATACAAGTGCGAAAAATAGGAAATTCGAAACGAGTGGCGATAAATTAAAACACGACCGAAGGGAGTGTTTTAAATCGACACGAGTTGCGAATTACCTATTCGCACATGTATCGTACAACGTTTTACAGTACATATGGCCCTTTAAATGTTCGACACAGTAACGTAATATGCTACTTCTCGCACTAGTGCTATAAAGTAGCCCCATATGTACTGTAAATTATATATTAGTATTATGATATAATTCGGGCCTACTTCTTAAATTGAAATTTCAGAGCTTTCTGTGCGTATAGTCAGTCAAACGAGTTTATCAGTTGAAAAGTTTTTTTGTATGACTATATTTTGTGAAATTTTTGGTATTAAATTTCATCTATGAATTATATTCATTAGTATTATATATGGAATAATATTTACACAATAAATTGCTCTGATAATTAGATTAAGATAATTATATGTAATACTGTCTTACTATTCATAAGTGCTTGTTGCTAGGCCTACATGAATAAAGTATATTTGAATTGAATTGAATTGAATTGAAAAAGGCGCGAATTTCAAATTGTCTATGGGACGGTAAACCTACTCGCCTTCATTTTTTAATTTGCCACTTTTTCTACTGACGGACGGCTTGACAGACTATATTTCCTAACATTTTAAACTGACACCCAAACCGCACTAGATGTCACTTTGTGGGCGATATTTTATCGTCTAATTATTACAATAGCACACTAGCTAGACAATCGAACACATTTTGTCATTAAACCCAATTGAAGCTATACCAGATTAACGGACAAAAGCATTACGACACCCAACCCTGAGCCCCATCTTCCCCTCCCAAGCGCCACTGCATATAATGGCGCGAATTTCAAATTCCGAACTCAGTCGCTCGAACGCGGAGCTGTCACACAGAAGAGCGCGCGTAACTTTTTTTTAACACTCGTAAGGTGTTTTTTAGGTTTAACCATGAAGGTTTTCTTTGTTTTCGCCGTTCTCGCTCTGGCGTTCGCCGAAGAAAAGGAGGAGGATAGACCGAAGACTTTCAGGAGACTGATTCCTGCTGATGTTTTGAGAGGTCAGTTTTTTTAATGAGTGAATGATAAAGTGGTGTTGCCACATATAAATATAGTTTTTATGTAGGTAAAAGTTTTAGGAAGTGTTTGTAGGAAAACGTAATAAAAATGAAAGTTGTAATAAATAAGATTAAAGTGGGATGTATGTTACGGACGTTGACTGTCGATAATAAAGCATGAATTCTCTAATATAGCAGTTACTATTATGGTTATAATTTGAGTTTCTCAATAATAATAAAGATGGTAACTGCCTTTTTTATAAAAATCTTATATACTTAACTTTAAAAAAATAGTATAAATTAATGTTACTTCAAAAATATTAAGTGGATCGTAGATATATAATAAAAGTGAACGAAAATAATAAATACTTATGACCTATAATATTTATTTATTTATTTATTTATTTATTTATTTATTTATTTATTTATTTATTTATTTATTTATTTATTTATTTATTTATTTATTTATTTATTTATTTATTTATTTATTTATTTATTTATTTATTTATTTATTTATTTATTTATTTATTTATTTATTTACTTATTTACTTAAATAATTATGAGAGTTTAAGATTAACACCTTTAAATATAGTGGGTCATTAAATTAAAGTAAACAAATTAAGATAAAAACCTAATTAAGTTGAACCAGAATAACAAAAGTGACGACTGTATTATAAATAATTAGCATAAATGAATTATTAATAATACAAGTTATTAAAGTTACAATTTTTATTTCGTCCCCTTATAGAAATGTTATTTTCTTACATTTTTTTAAATTATTTTAGCGTGATAATAAAAAAATTAAGGAAGACACTTATTTCTAATATTTTAAGTATAATTTATTCCATTTTTATATAACTATGACCATGAACGCATAACATTTAAAAACCTTACTTACAATGTACTCCAAGGTTGTTACATGCGCTACCCTTTTAAAATATACAGTTTAATTAATGTTAAATAAATGTATAAAAAAATTACAGTCCGTCTAACGTAACATCGCACCGATTTGACGTCATATTTTCATAGAAATTTGCCATACTTTGACTCAATACAGAGTTAGCTTGGTCCGACTAAAATATTCATCACAACATCAACTGGTAAGGGTTCTCCCGAAACTTCAAAAACTGATGAGAAAGTTACACTTTATCCACAAGAGAGGCAAAGTAATAAGATGCAAATTTTGACTTCAATACAATAAAATACAAATACTCTTTATTGCACACCTCAATAAAAAACAATACAGTGAGAAAACAGCAGTTGTTTCTTCATTTTGACAGGTGGAATTAATTTTGAATGATATATTTAATAGCGTTCACTTGGATTTGATATGTAATGTTTTACAATTACTATTTTCCTCGCTTGTGGTGTATTAAACAAATGTGTTTCACTAGGGAGCAAAGTTTGTTTAACCGTCGTGCCTTGAAACCCTCTCGCAACACATGATTCAACTTTTTGAACCACTCGTTCGTGTTTCAATTTTGGAATCATTCGCCTGCTCAGGTGTCAATATTAGCACGAGCGGCAAACAACAACTTTGCCCCTTGTAAAACAAATTATTAGTTGTGTACTCACCCGAGTAGCAAGGTAAATGCCTCCGACTCAGTCAATGAAAAATATGTCCCAAATAACTACCGAAGCCTGAAATGATGACACTAACATTATGAGGCAAATTATATAGTAATTTACTCATTTTGTTAATTTTTTATGGCAACAGAGTTTTACTAGAGTCCTAGTTAAATAACTAAAATAAATAATAACATAAATAATAGGCATATTAATATTATAATATTATTCAATCAATCATGATATATGTTATATGTCTAATATGTCTAATTTTTACAAGCAATAAAAATAACAAAATACAATTACAAATGTGGAATCATTGAAGTATTAGATACTTTATTAGAGATGTATACAGGCTCTAAACTCTAAATGCTGAATTAAACAAAAAAAACTATGATTTAAAAATACAAACAACAAATACTAAATCTTTTTAGAGATGTGAAAATTTCTAAATGTCAGAAAAAAAAGATCATTAAATTATCCTTAGAGATGTAAAAGGTCTCCAAGACTTGAATTCTTTGAAAAAAATAGTTGTCAGTTACGCACGATAATCAATACATTCTTATATAGATCGTGTCATTCACAAAGACGTGTGACTTGAGTCTTATTGTCATATTATTAAAGGTTAGATATGACAAACCTGCGCGTCATCATGGATGACACGAATTATAAATAACTATACGCACGATTAATGTAGTTTTAGCAGCTAGTTAATTAATAGCTGCGAATTGACAGTGAAACGTTTTTGCAATGGCAACACGCGATCCATGTAATCGGGCAAAGATCCGCAATTATGTAAAAGTGACATAACTGGCGTTACTTTCTTTTGTTTCTAGACGGTTCTCTGATTTCGGTTGTTATTGTTGCACTGTAGGGCTAAGATAGTCGGCTCTTTATCATTTGTCACCATGCCTGTCACGTTCTAACAAGTATGTAAGTGCGAAAGTGACGGGCATAGTGACAGGTGATAAAAATGGAACCATGTTGCCACCGCTGGACTGTTAACATTGAAACTAAAACATAAAAGGAAAATGTATTTTATTTTATTACATCTATAATAACGTTAAGGAAAGTGTTTTTATTAAAACGATAATACTTTTCGAATAGGAACAAATAAAAAAAAAATAACAAAAACAAGGCTAACTAAGTAAAAATTAAAATTAACATCAAAATATATCTACTTAAAAATTAAATTAAGAATAATATTATAGAAAGTCTCTTAAATGAATCTTCTCGTATGATTTAAAATGTGTAATCTGATAAACAAAGAATTAAATTGTCAAAAAAATTTTTTTTTGCCTATCCGAATCTAATTACTTTCAATCTCAATCATAGAACAGAACAGGATGTAAAATGTGTAAATTTTTCTCACATGTTTTGTATTTCTGTCACCGTGTTGCAGTTTTATCCCCAACGCAGTTTAGACTTGCATCAAGGTCGTGGGAAATTAATAAATAATTTTCTAATTTTCGTTCGAACAAATAAATTCGTAACCAATAACAATAACTATAGTTCCCTATTTTGCATTAGAAGAAGGTAAACATTACTTTTTATTGAAATACGCTTTTTAATAATCAGTAATTATTACTTATGAGAGACCAAAAAAATAATTTAAATGATAGTAAGTATATGATTTATAATTGTTACATCTTTATCTTAACTTCTACCTTATCGCTTACCTTCTTTCTAATGCTAAAAAAACGGACTGTAGCAATTCAGAAATACCAAATAATTTTCCCAACAAGGTTTTTGAACGGACGTCAGGCGACAACCCTACAAAATTATTAAATATCTCTGCAGTCTTTTTATAATATTTAAACTAAAAAAACAAGTCAAATAAGAACAATAATCTTCATATTAAACATCGTCAGAGTTCATTTTCCATTCGCGTAAAAACCTAATTGGCGATAAAAAACACCATAACTTATGATAATTATATGTTCAAGTCCGGCCATCATTTGGTTTTCGCACAACACAAACTGGGTTTTTCCTATAGGTGTTTGTGGTTATGCATCATAAACTCTAAGTAAACATAATTATTACTGGGCTAATGTATGGAAGATGCTGCTGTGGATAACCACCTACCTACCTATAAAGGTATTCTTATTGTGAATTATTTAGCAGCATGGTTTTGTACTATGGACCCCATAAATCACGAAAAATTGGTTTTTCCATAGTAATCAATATCTGCAGCCATTGTTACGTATTTTTGGGGTTGGATCAATAGTTAAAGTTGCTCAGTATGACCTATACACATTGCAAAATATTGCCGGTGGTATAAAAATCCGGACAAGTGCAAGTCGGACTCGCCCACCGAGGGTTTCGTACTTTTTAGTATTTGTTGTTATAGCGGCAACAGAAAATTTCAACTGTCTAGCTATCTCGGTAACATGAGACGCCTGACGATAGACGGACAGACGGACGGACAGCGGAGTTTTAGTAATAGGGTCCCGTTTTACCCTTTGGGTATGGAACCCTAAAAAAACCTTGCTGGGCGTGCAGAATAGTTTATTTTCCTAACAAGTCAAATCAGCTACGTTTTCGTAGTCCAAAGAAAGATTTTTTAGCATATACTGTGAAATTGCACTTCTATGTACATAATAGGGAACTCTATCCAACAAATTGCACTTCTATGTAGATAATAGGGAACTCTATCCAACAAATTGCACTTCTATGTACATAATAGGGAACTCTATCCAACAAATTGCACTTCTATGTACATAATAGGGAACTCTATCCAACAAATTGCACTTCTATGTAGATAATAGGGAACTCTATCCAACAAATTGCACTTCTATGTAGATAATAGGGAACTCTATCCCACAAATTGCACTTCTATGTTGGAACTCAATACAACAAATTGTATTAATATCAGACGAAAAAAAAATCTACTTAATAAATATCGGCCCATTTATGTAATCTGATAATTATGCATGTCTGTGAGTTAAACTGGCTATTCATGTTTCTGTGTAACTAGGACGAAATAACAAAAAGGTAACCTCGACCAACTTTAAGACTAGGATTTGAGACGAAAGTGAAGGACAAGCGCATAATCGCTCTGGATATATTAACACAATTGAATATATTTTGACACAATTTGTTGTATACCTCAGCTATGTTTAGCTAGTTTTTCGCACCAAATTTTTACAATAATTAAAAAATCTAAAAAAGTTAAACGTAGTCTTATTAATATGAAAAGGGCGCGCGATCCTGAATAAAAATAACACAAGAGTTGCAAAAATGTTAAATAAAAAATTGCAAAATAAAGAAACGTTCAGTATTGTGAAATAATGCGCCGAAAGTGTAGATAGTTCTCTCTACCACCCTGGAATACTTTTCGAATTAGATACATTTACTCTAAGTTTGCGATCAAGTATCTGTAAATAACAGTCTCATTGATGTATGTACATATAAGGTGGGGGGGGGGGGGGGGGGGGCGAAGTGCGCCATGGTGTCTTAGTGCGCCTACCTTTAATATATTGAAAACTGCTTAAAGAATAATAATAATAATATTACTAGTAGTTTACAGTTTTATTAGTAGTAGTACTAGTAATAATAATAATAGTACACACTTACCATTGCCCATTTCATCGTCTGTATCTCATCAAAATCGTAGCCTTAGTTCATCATTCATCAATTCATCCTAAACCTAATATGGGGTGCTCTTGGCTTTGGCCCGTGTATTCCATTAAGCCAGTATTCCCAGAATACTGAGAATTATAAAGAAATGTAAAAAATAATAATAATGAAATGCTTTATTGCACACTACAAAAAAAAATGGTACAAAGTATGTAAAGGTATAAATATGTAGGTAACAACAGGCGGACTTATCGCTAAACAGCGATCTCTTCCAGACAACCTTCATAATATTATTATAATACTTTCTATCCCCTGCTTGCGATTGCGGTCACACAAAGCAGACGATTGACCACGTGGTATTGGAGTGCCCCCTCACACCCAGGACACGCAGAAGATTTCGAGACCATCTCCTATGCAGCAGCTGCCTACCTGAAGCGGGCAAAAATTTAAAAACACTAACTGATCTGTATTTATAATTTCTATTAATTTTGACCATTTATTGATCCAGCGATGTAAAATATGCCATACGATAAATAAATAAATAATACTTTCTATAAGCAGTATTCGATATATTTAAGGTAGGCGCACTTAGACGGCATACTTAGCGCACTTTGCCGCCCTCACCTTAGAGAAATATCTTTTTTTTTTTAAGTTATCAGAGAATGGTAAATAATCAAATTTTAAGGGTTTCAAGCGACGAGAGGTGAACGAACTTTGCTATCGTATGAAACAAAACGTTCCACGAAACCAAAAAAAACTAGATATAAAACATTACAAATCTAATAAATATTTATCATTCAAATTCACTAAAATAAATGTGCATTCCATCTAACGTCACACAATTCAAAATAAGCATAACATGACTTTGCACTCTAGATAATAAAATGCAACTTTGCCCACTGCCTGTGCCTTTGCAAGACGTGTGGTGAAACAATATTTCATTTTGTTTGTTTGTTTTGAACGGATGAAACAATTAAATATTAGCATCTTATTGAAGGAAATATGAAATCCGGTGGGAAATTGATGAATTGGTAAACAATGAATATTCATGTCAATCGATACAAAACGGATTATTTCGGCAATCATAATGGCTCAATCGCACTCAATTGGTCGATAGAGAAATCGTATTAAATCGAATTAATTATTATTAACCGATTTAAGTAAAAAAAAAATTTTTTTAAATTCTGCTGACTTATCCTATAACTTAGATT
This sequence comes from Cydia pomonella, assembly GCF_033807575.1. Taxonomy (NCBI): domain Eukaryota; kingdom Metazoa; phylum Arthropoda; class Insecta; order Lepidoptera; family Tortricidae; genus Cydia; species Cydia pomonella. The sequence goes on from NC_084730.1 coordinate 4,001,925, forward strand.
TTTTACCATGTTGGTGGCAATCACGCATGCGGTCTGTCACCTCAGCCCATGTGGGCACTTACAGCTTTAATGGAGTTATTACAGATACGAGTATAAATAGAAGAAAATAATACAGGGAATACAGCAACTCAGCAAAGATATCATTATTATACGCAACAGTGACCCGCCTTGCACGGGCAGTACAAAACCTTAACAAATTATACGCCTAAACCTTCCTCAAGAATCATTCTATTGATACGTGGAAACGCCATGAAAATCCGTTCAGTAGTTATTGAGTTAATCGCGAACATGCTTGCATACAAACAGGCAGCGGTGGAGGACTTTGTAAAGTGTAGAGTAGGTATTTGTAATTCTTACAATATTGAAAATGACCAGCTGTCATACACAGGATGTGCAATTTGCAAGCCGTGTCACAATAGCGGACGTTGGCATATTGTTCCGTAGCTGTTGCGAGTTCGAATCCGGGCTGATGCAAGTTCCTTACCAGATAGTGACGCTATGGAATAGATTGATATCAGATTGATATTAAAGTTAGCTGAGTAGTATGTTATATTATATGTCTTATTGATTTGGTTGTTTCGGTCAGGTTGGCAGGTCAAACGGTCCATGGGTGACGATGACCGCTTTCCATCAGACGGCTACCTATTACATAAAAAATACTACTTAAATCACAAATTAATGCCCATAATAATAAACAAACAAATAAAATAACAAATTAAAGTGTTTATCATGTCAATGATTTGGACACTTGGACAGTTGTTTTTTTAGAGCGCCATATCCTTTATTGATAATAGCGCCATATTTTTTATGTAAATCTTAGATTGCCTCTGATTTTATTCCACTCGTATACTTTATATCTGCTGATATACAAATCTTTTTAAAAGTATCATTCATTAACCTGTATCAGTACCCCTAGTGTAAATAAATTCGATTTTGAAACGTGACGTACGCGTTTGCGTTTAGTCTCATTTTGTATTGGATTTAGAAAGAGCGCGCCAAGCGGGACGTTTTGGAAACTCAAAATCCTATACAAAATGAGACTTAACGCAAACGCGTTCGTCACGTTATGATGTCGATAAAATTTACTCTAGGGGTACTGTATTAGATGCGTTAAGTCTACTAATCATACTAATTACAGAGTTTTTTTGTCTAAAAGCTGCATTTTGAGATGAAAGCAAGCCGCTTTGCACGGTAACACCATAAAACGATTTTTTTCGAAGTAACCTTTATTTCGTCCCTTAGGAGCCGAGGTGTAGCGAGGTCTGTTAAAAAAAGTGTGATTAGAATTTGACAGTGAATGTAGATCCCACCGTGCGTCTTCGTACATTAAGATGATTGGCATAAATTGACGTTTGACATATCAGTTACCACAAATCCTGTAGGATATTGAAAAAATGAAATAAAAATTAAAATACATCTTATTATACAATAAAGGAATAGTGTCCTGAGCCCTAAACTAGGTATAGGGATCAGGGAAATAAACCACATTTTTTTTACCACTTTGCCATATTTTACGAGGCGATTTGATAGGCAACTTTTATTATGAGACTAATCCCGTAATCAAAAAAAAATAAAATATGTTTCATACATTTTGGCTGATTACATGTCGATATTTTCCATGGGACAACCAACAATTTTATAAAGCATAAAATCATAAAATGCTTTAAGTCAACTTAAGAGCTTTAAGGTCATTAGCCCAAACCAGTCGGTTGACTTCCAAAAGTTGCATTAATAACCAGAAGCGGAACCATAATACTAAATAGGAGCCTTATTACAGTGATCCAGAGTCTATAATCGCTTGATTAATCAGGCTATATAATATGTTCATAGATATACTGCACGTTACAATGTTAAATTAATACTGATGATTGTCTGAAATCTCCAATATTTTACTCCAATTTAAGACTTAAGTTTGTAGTAATAAGAAGCATATTTGGACGTAGTTACGCGAAAACGTTCCAACCCACAAGTCACTCGAAAATGAGTTACCATAACCAGGGTACTATTTTTGACATATTACATCATGTGCACACAAAGATGCTAGTATTTTTAGGTTAGTTTCATCAATAAAGTTTGACCCAAATGTTCCAACCCACCATTATGCCAAGGACGTGTACTCAAAATAAAGTAAAAACATTACATGCATACTGAAACATATTGTTAAAAACTCTTAATAGAATAACATATCGTTATAATGTTCCACTTGTCTTGGAACATTATACTAAATTCATAAAACGCACATTTAATTGTTTCTTAAATGATCCATATGGGTTGGAACGTTTTTGCAAAATCTTTATACATTTTTTATTTCTGCAAAAATGTTCCATGTAATTTGAAACCTTTTAGATTAATCCATACTGTTTTTTTAAACTGCGAAGACTGTTCTAAATTAATTGGAACGTTTTATTATAATATATTATTTTCTAATTTTTTGCTATAAACGATCCACATATACTTGATCCAGGATACAGGTGGCTATAATAAAGTATCGGATGAGCATAATCATTTCATTGTAGAGATTATTAACAAACTTCCTAAATATGAATCTCATTATAGGAGAGATAAAAATAATGATGCTTTATACCTGCAACCAGGAATGACAGTAGCAAAAATGTATGATATATATAAACAGGAATTTACACTTAAATATAACGATGAGCACAAATGTGTTTCTTTCGAATATCTAAAAAAGGTATTTCTTACCAAATTTAATCTAAGATGCAAATCGTTAAAAAAAGACATGTAACAAGTGCGATAGATTTCAAATGAGAATTCGTGATGCTAAAAGTGCCGACGAAAAAGAAAAAGTAGAGGAAGAAAAAATACAACATTTAAGCGTGGCTGAAAATATGAGACAGCAAATGAAGAGAGATTTTGAGCAAGCATAAAATTCACCCTCAGTGGAATGCTTAACCTTTGATTTGGAGAAAACATTGCCTTTACCCCGCATTCCGACGAATATTGCATTTTACAAAAGGCAGTTGTGGTTTTACAATAGTGGTATCCATAGTGCATCTAATGATACTGGGCATTGTTATGTATGGGTAGAAGGAGAGCCAGGAAGAGGTGCACAGGAAGTAGGTTCGTGCCTAATAAAATATATAAATCGAAAATTAAACCCACGGCTGAACATTTAATCCTATGGAGTGATTGCTGTGGTGGTCAGAATAGAAACATCAAAATCGTCCTAATGATTAAAGCCATCTTAAGCTCTCATCCAACCCTGAAAACCATATCATTCCGATTCCTTGAATCTGGCCATACTTTCTTACCAAATGACACAGATTTCTCAAAAATTGAAATGGCACTCAACCACCATCAACGCGTATATACACCTGAAGAATACATCAATATTATTAAAACCTGTAAAAAAGTTAAACCTCTTCAAGTTTACAAAATGACAAAGACTGATTTTTTTTAGTACAACTAAACTGGAAAAAAAGATTATCAATAGGAAGAAGTTTACCGACTCATCTAAAGTTAGTTGGCTACATACAAAAGAAATTAAGTTGGATCAAGATAAAATGTTTTCTATTTTTATGCGGTCTACGATGGAAGACGATTACAATGAGTTGAAAATTGATAAAAGAATAAAGCGAGAATTGCAATACATAAAAGAATCTGATTTTTGTTTATTGTGGCCTAATGGCAAACCGATTGCTCCTGCGAAATTAGTGGACTTACAATCCATGTACCACTACATACCTGAGAATTGCCTTCAATTTTATAGAACGCTTCAAAGTTCTGAAGAAGCTACTGATGATGTTGATGGGTTTGGTGGGGTTCCGGACTTCGAGATCATAGAATACGATGATGGTTGAATGTTTAATATAAGTTTTTGATAACTTTTGGAACCATATCAGCAAATTTTTGTCATAGGTTCTAACTTCTAAGCTCAAAAGATCACGTCCTATTTTTTTGTAATACATTTTCAATTTTTTTTTTGTTTTTTTTTTTGTATGTTCTTCATTGTTATTTATTATTTTACATATTAAATTTATTTTAGATATATTTATAAAAATAATACACTTACATTCGTTTTGGAACGTTTATGCATAATTGCTATTTAACAAGGTTCATACAAAATTAAATTTAGCAAAAACGTTTCAAACTCGTTTTACCTATTTATCTGCCCCTTGTATTATGTATTTACAAAAAATATGCATATCATTCAATAACCAGTTTGGCATTCCACAGTAAAACCAATAGTATTTGCCTGAAATAATTACAGGGAAAAAGTGTACCGCTAAAACACAAAATTGCGTTTATCTCAAAATGGGGTCACTGTGGGTTGGAACGTTTTCGCGTAACTACGTATTTTGTGTGCGAAATAAAATAAAATATGTATTTTAATTTTATTGTAGATTACGTTTCGAATATATCGTCTATCCTAACGGAGTTTTTGCATAAAAATTGGGTCAATTGGACTAGTTTTTGTTTTAATAAATTATTTATATACATTTTTCTTATGAACAACTTACAAAAAAAACTAGTTTTCTGTTAGAGCACTATTTTTATAGCGGGAAAGAATACTCAGAATATAAATTGCAGAATTAGTTGAAAATTGTATTGAATATCAGTTAATTTTATTGTTTACTAATTATGAATTTTACTATTTGAACATAAATTTTATTTTAGTTTATTGTAACAGAGACCTATGTATTTTAGATTTCTCGTAAATAAAAAATCTTTATCTTTAACAATATACGTAAACGTTGTCTGTAGCTTACTCGTGCAAAACTATTGATACCCTCTGCTTACCATTCAAGTAGAAATGCGGACATGCTAAATTGTGCAAACAACCATTCAAGTATAATAATATAAAACTTAATATCTAAATTTAGCAAGATCTATGTTGGTAGAATTGACTTGCTGAATTACATATGCCTCGAACAAGAAAGCTGCTATGAGCCAAAATGGTAATCATGTATTGGCCAGGCCTAAGCAATTATTTATTTATTTATTGCATTTTAGTACGTTTTCTTACACAAAAACACGTACGAGTAAGTTACTTTAGTGTCTTTTTGATAATAGACAATAAAATAACGCCATGTATTTAGACTTGTCACCAGTAATTTGCAAATAGATAAATAGGAATTGTATCGTATAATACATACAATTTAAAGTTTATTCTGACTCATACTAATAATCTTGTCGCTGTATAATGGTCACTTTTATATTCTTAAGGACACCAGGAAATGAACTAATTTCACACTTTATTAGTTGCGGTTAGATGTTGGTTGAATGCCATTTATTCGATAGCTAAGAAGTATACAAAATAATAGAGTCAATGTCAAGTTCAGGACAAAAACGTATTTAAAAACAGCTGACATGTAATTTGAAGTTAAGATAAAATCATTTTATTTATATTAATTGGAATCCTTATCATTTAGGAAATAGCAGTTTATTATTACAAAAAGTGCCAATAAAGGAACAAAGCTAAAGTTAATATTCTGATGGACTGTGTACTAATGTGTAATTAATCTTCTGGGGTCCATGTGATACTTACCTTGAATTTTTTGTAACAAGTTTTTACAATGGTGCAATAAATGATATTATAATATTATAATCATGGTTATGGTAAATATTGGGTGGGACGGCACCTAAGTCAAAATGATTCTTCTATATATGATAGGTACTAAAATTATCGTAATTCTTACTAAGACATTATTTTTCTTTACCGATTCAAATACACACGGTTGAAAAATACAAATATGGTGCGGTGCAAAGTTACAATTTAAAGTCAATTATGCCCACTGATAACGGGCAATGTTTTCAACAACAAAAATATGTGACGAATGACTAAGCATTGAACTGGATGTTATGTTTAAACTAGATAATCCGCTTTTGGCATAATTACAAATATTGATTATCTAGAATCACTGCATTTTAAATGAACCAGTTAGTGTTCCGTACAACAATGCTAATGGAACGTGTTATTATGCACTGAATTAATTAAGTTGATTTATAACACACATCTAAATAAGGTCTGTGTCGCTGTGACGGGTCTGCATTGAAAATTAGAATACCTTGTCAAACTAGCTGCTCTAGTTTTGCCTAGTCTTAATAATTAACGCTTATTAAGAATTAACTAATAAAAAACGCTTTTTCTTGAGTATTACATGTTTGTTGCTAATGTTTAATAAAAAGTATCGTCTTAAATCACTTTCAGCATCGCAAAATCTAAGGAATAGAATATTAAATACATACTTAACGAGAATTTCATGTATCTTTGCCCTCCTGTATTTATTTATACTACCACAACTAAGTGAAAGAAAAATATTATATTGTGAGGAATTAGCGTTAATATTCACTGTTATTAAACAAGTTAATTCTAAATATATAACTTATCTTAAAAACATCAGTGTTTAACATCTAAACATTAACTTGTTTATCGCCAGTTAGGTGCTAAAACTCACCGTCATTATTAACATTTAGCCGAAGTGAATGTACAGACCTTGGAAGCTTCTAGAACGGCACTCTATATGCATTATTAATTTAGCTCACTACAACAGAGTTACATAAGGTCATCTAAAGTTTTATTAGCTACTGCCCACAATATAACCATTTAAGGAAAAGGGCAATTCCGGCAGAGAATTGGACAGTAATTGTGAGATAAAATATCAATATCAATATCAATATCAAACATTTATTCAGCAAATAGGCCACAGGGGCACTTTTACATGTCCATTTTTACAAACAATAAATTAAAAAAAAAAAAAAAACAATTACAAATATCGAATCTATGAAATAATAAATAATAAATTTTAAAATTTAATATTAAGCAATATATTTTTGCGCATTTAAACAATAAACTTCTGATTATTACATTACTTTTTTAACATCTATTATTATTTCTAGTAGGATATATTATTTAAATATCATTCGGTTGAATATGAACTATTGATTCATTAGTTAACTATCTGTACATAATGAAAGTAAACATTACTTTTATTGCAATAACGATTGTTAAGCTCAGATGGTCAAAGTGTGTAGGTAAGAATCCTGATAATTATTTTATTTTAAAAACACGTAATATGGATTTCTTTGACCTATGGATGGACCTTTTAAAATTACAATATATAATTCCTGTTACATTCATGCCGTGTTTGCCTGTAATTGGTTGGATACTTATTTATATCTTGTTTTATAACCTGTTATCAATACTTTTAATAAACAATAATTATCATTCAAAATCATCACTAAAAAGTCAATTCTACCAACCAACATGAGGAAACAACCCAAAATTTGTATCAAACTTTGCTACTCTCGTGGATAAAATGCAATTTTCTCGTCAGTTTTTGAAGAACAAAGAAAGCTTATACGAGCTGGTGTGTAATCCTACCTCACTTTGAGATTGGGATTTGATATTCACAATATTCACTATCATAGATCTAACCTATTGAAAGGGGTATGTTACGCAAACATTGCAAAATTCAAAATGGCGGGCTATCGGCCCAGTTCGCGCAGGCGCAGATCTAGACAGGCGCGGGAGTGGCTACTTTCACCCGGAGAATAGATCGTCACAGAACACAGTTATAATTTAACTTAACGACATGTTTAGTAGACAATTAACTAGTAGAAATTCATTAATTTTCAATTAGATAGGTTGAATGTTTTTTAATGTACACCTCAATAAAAGAAGCATGACGGGAAAACAATAGATGCCAACAAAAAGCGTCAAAAGCAGTAATACCACACGGTTGTTGACTAAAATTAAATAGTAGCAATTAGAATTTAATCCATTGAAAGCATTCAGTAAATCAATTTAATAGGCTCAACGAATCAATTATGAAAAAAATTTCTTTTATCGTTTTGTTATATGGGTTCAACAATGTCAATAGGTAATATAAATGTATGAGTTTTTAACTTTGCCCCATATTGGAATATTTTTTAATATTTTTTACCAGCCATACTCTGCGTAGTGATTGTATAAGTAATACGGAACAACTTTTACTATGGGACCAATGCCGAAATTGCGACAAAAATTTTGGCTGTTCATTAGAAATCAGCCGAAATGTATGAAACAGCCAATTTTTATTTCTTGGAATTATATAGTCTAGCTAAAAAGTGAAACTTCTGTGTGTATCTATTCTGCGGCGTGCAATACGATTTCACTCTCGCTTTTATTCACCGTAACTACTGTTTGACTTCGCCGTTACATAATCTGTGTCCACCGGAAAAGGAAATAGAAATTATTCGATAATGTTACGAAATTAAACACCTAATACCATTTTTAGCAGACTGCGACAATTTACGTTAACATGCATAATTTTTTAAGTGTAAATGAGATTTCTAAATTAATGGTAAGTAGTTTTTTCCATTGACAATTATTGAGTATCATAATTTACTCAAAAACCTGAATCATTCAATTATTTAGTTCAATAAAAAAAACATATTATTATGTAAAAGTCATATAAATTGGCTATTGGCTTTTAAATATTTTTTTTTTAAAGATATTTGAAGACTTTTATACATGTGTCAATGTTTGAACTAGTGTCGAATTAGCCAATTTTTAAAGCTATTTCCCTTGAACTTCCATTAGTTATCAACAATGCGAGTCCAATGACCCAATGATCTAAGAAAAGACATTTTCTCATAGTTGCGCTGACAATTGAGATTATATCATTTCTTTGTTGATTGCTTTTAAGTGTAAATTAAAAAAAAATCATTTTCACTTTGTGTCATAGTTTGCTATTTCTTACATATTTATGATTATGAGTTTTTAAGTTGTTAATATATACAATGCAGTAATAAATGCAATGCAATTTAGTATAAGTTTTTGTTTGGTCCAATGGTTGACTGGTAGAGAATGCCTTAAGGCATTAAGTCCGCCATTTGTACTTTTTTTGTATTGTGCAATAAAGGTTAAATAAATAAAATAAATAAATGAAGCTCGACGAAAAAAAATTGTAACCAAGTATCGGTATATTTTTACAACTTCGCCCTATATTTTATAAAAATAGTTTTGACTTTACTTGCTTAAAGATCATATTTAAAGGTAGCTAGTTAAATTGAATTAGAAACTTACTAAACTTGGAAAGTGACTGCTTACCATCAGGTAGCCGTATGCTTGTTTGCCACCGACGTGGTATAAAAGAAAAAAAGTGGAAATATCAAGCATATTGATATCTGTAAAAAATCTACAACTTTGCCTACTTACCTAAAATATACTTTGTAGGCAATATTTTGATCATATTACATACATGGTATTTTCATGGTGCATGACTTCGTGCTTCAAATTCGTAACTCCATTTAACGGTTAAGGTACTTTGACATAATTTGTTGCGGAATTTCTCTTTTAATTCTTGTATACTTTGTTATAAAACTTGGACGAAACTTGTATACACCGTGTTTTTATTGAATTCCGTTAACTACGGGAAATGATTAAGTACATAGAACACGAGCTAAATAAGATTAAATACAGGAATAAATTCCTCTCCATGGCAGCAGATGTTTTAGCGACACGGTGTGTTACACTTACGCCACACGTTGCAACACTATTGCGGTCTAGACTCCAGCCTTGGACTCAATGTAGCTTACTGGATACATTACTAATGGGCTTAGTAAAGCGTTTGATCAGCTGTGATTGCAATCCGTCTGAGTAAAGTGGGTAACCATAGGCTGAGGTGGGACCATTTCGCGATAAACTATTTATTTATTCTATGTTTAAATTGTTTTGTTATAAATTACTTTTGTATGTTATAGTTTATCACGACTAAACGCGATGAAATGCGATGATTTCTATAGTGCTACTATAAAAGTTAATATTCCTATGAAAATAGATAATAATTATAATTCAGTCTATATACGTCCCACTGCTGGGCAAGTCCGCTCATGCGCAAGAGGGCTTGGGCTATAGTCCCCACGCTGACCCAATGCGGGTTGGGGACTTCACATACATTTGAATTTCTTTGTGGATGTATGCAGGTTTCCTGACGATGTTTTCCTTCGTCGGAAAGCTATGAAAATATGAATTACTATTTCCTTACATTGTTTAAGTTCCGATTGGTGTATTCTATCAAGGATAGTCATTTTGGTTAGGCCCCTAGTTAATTAGGCTGTGCGTATATCCAAGTAATTGAATAACAATATATAATGTATATCATGTCTGCGTTTGAGGTAGACCAAACGGCTGCTTTCCCAAGCTTTCTATCTACAGTGTCATTTTACAAGTATTTGTTGACCATAATTAAGTTGACTGCATCCGCTGTACCAACTGGCGACAGCGGTAATGAATCCTCTACCGATGCCTGTTAAGGCAACAGTGAAAGGGATGGCATTATGACCTCAGATGCCTATTAGTACGGTATTATGGCGACTACAGTGCTACCGGACATCTTATTGTTTACTTATTTAAATACATAAATGTATATTACTTTCACGCTCACGCTTTTACGTATAATACTTTCTTAGTATAAAATGAATGATTTAACGGGTGTTAAGTAGTAAAAATAATTAAAGAAAGGAAACCTGTCGAATTTTATATTCATAAAAGACACGCAATTTTTCGGGTCAAACTTAAATTTTACATTTCCTATTGACGTCACATAATAAGATAGATGGCTTTTAATATTTGATTTTACCTGTCTTTTTATGTTCATATATGATTTTACCTTAAGTATCGTGATCATTATTTCTATTGGGTATATTTTAACGGACTAACGTCGGATTCGCACTGCGTGGCATTTGCAATGACAAAGTGAGGCAATGTTATAATTAATATCAAATTTCTAAGAAACAATTTTTAATACGGCGTTCAAAATGACACTGCTTCACTTTGTTCTGTCTTCTTCTTCTTTTACTATGTCGGTGGCAAACAAGCATACGACCCGCCTGATGGTAAGTAGTCTCCATAGCCTATGCACCCCTCAACTCCAGAGGTGTACATCCGCTTTGCCGACCCTAACACTCTGTACCCTCTTTGAGCTCTGGCAACAATACCCACTGACAGGAACACAACACTATGAGTAGGGTCTAGTATTATTTCTATTCTAAAGTCTCAAAACTTTAACAACATTTCCTTTTTCCCCAGACTTCCCCGGAATGTGCTTCGCATCAACCCGCTGCGCGACCGTCGAGCCCGGCAACACATGGGACCTGGCGCCGTTCTGCGGCCGCAGCACCTGCGTCGTCAGCGAGGACACCCCCCCGCGCCTGCTGGAGCTGGTCGAGGACTGCGGACCGCTGCCGTTGGCTAACCCCAAGTGCAAGCTTGACACAGGTAGGTTCAATGCCTGGATCTTGTGTAGTTAGCTAGGATATCGCTCCACTCCTATTGGAGCTGGTCGAGGACTGCGAACTGCCATTTACTGTTCATCATGGCAGACAGAAGCTTTGCATTGTGGGACCTATCTATACTAATCCTAAGTGTACTCATGCAAACTTTAGCCCTGTCTGTCTGTTTACTTATGGAAGACTTTCCGCTATCATTCCAGAATTTGCTGTTCTATTGATATTCTGTGCTCTGTCAATTTGGAAATGATAGGGGACTGAAATAATTTGCCTTCTTCCTTTACATCGAAGGTTATAATCTGAAAAATAGGTGTCTACGACAGTAAAGCTCAGCTGAGATTAGGTATCTTTTTAAAAGCGTTTATATAACTTGCAATGTTAGTTTGTTTGTAATATATTTGTTCAGGTCAAATCTTGCAAGCTAAATTAGACCCACTTCCCATGATTCAATTGAGCTGAAACTTCGTACATTATGTAAGTTAGGTGACAATGCAGTGTTATGGTTCCATCGAGCTGATCTGATTATGCACACAGGAGATGGCCATAGGAACTCTGTGATAAACAACGCAACCTAATTGTATTTAGGTTTATCAAAATTGTCTGGATGAATTAGTTGCCCGTTGAAAGAAAGGTACAGTCAACGATAAGAGATTGTATTAAAAATGTTTTTTTGTCAAAAATATTTATATAACAATTTTACTAACTAATCCCTTCTTTGATATTTTCAGACAAGACCAACAAGACCGCCCCCTTCCCCGGCTGCTGTCCCATCTTCACTTGCGAAGAGGGCGCCAAGCTGGAGTACCCCGAGCTCCCCACCCCCGCTCCGGAGGAGGAGAAGGAGAAAAAGGAGGAGGAGAAACCTAAAGCTTAAATAAGAAACCACAAATATAAGTTACATCGAACATTCAACAACATAATCATCATCAAAAATAACTTACCTACTAAACTGGTGAGCTCCATCTTAGGCTCTGTCTTCACTTTCCATCAGGTGTGACAAGGGTCAATCGCCGGTCAGAATATAATAAAAAAATGCCAAAGGGCGCCTTTAAGAGATTACATATACTTGGGAAAATTCGACCCAAGCCGCCATTATCCAGGCAGCAGAGAGCTTGCATCCGCCACGAATGAAGAGGATGCTGCATTCCCAGCTTGGGCACTGGAAGCCTTGGTCACTTTTTCTTACGTATATAATGTATATTTCAGTTAATAATCATACAAAAGCTGTAATAGGGAGTGCTCCCGGTACTGGTTTTCTATACAAATACAGTACCTAAACCGGGAATTCTCAGTTTACGCCATACAAACTGAGTACCAGGAGGATTTCCTAGCTGTAAATCCATGTGTCCGGTTAGAAGGACCAACTATTATAAAATCCGGATCGAAGGATTACCAATAAAAGTTTTGTACAGTCGTTATAACTTATTTTTAAGCTGTATAAAGGCTGCATAAGTCTAATGAAAACATTAAAGCGGCGTTAATGCTGTTAGATAAAAAATTAGGGCAGCTAAACTTAAAAGGGAATCAGAAACATATCCACCACGACACGTACGTGATCACCAATATAGGTGTACGTAATATGGCGTGTTGCTTAAATTTCACTCCAAAAAAATTACGACGCTGGTCGTTGTAACTTATAATGGTAATGTTATCTTTGGTTTCTAAAAAATTAATAGTAGTGCGTTAAAATGGAAGTGATATTTTAATTCTGCTGATTAGCATATTCATGGGTGACTTTGCCCACTTTTAGAAACGTGACGATTTTTAAATAAGATTTCACTTTCATTTTGAACAAGAGTATTCCTAATCGCATAGCGAAAAATTGGTCTCAAAATTCTATACCAAATTTGTAATTGTATGTTTTTATACGGCTGAGTCAAAACGCTAAACCTCAAAAATTGGAAAACGTGTTTTAATAATGTATTGCCAAATAAAATAACTCAATTGTGGCCCATTGTTAAATTTGACTCAATGTATGATGAATCATGAACAAACTGTTCATTGAAATTTGTTGAGCAATAAAAGGGACAATGGACGAAATCTACTTCCTATTTCCTGCCTTTTCTGTATAAATCATGATAAGTTTAACGAATTGTTCAACGTACCCAATTTTTTTATCGTCTATCAGCACGAGATTTTTTTATTGTGGACTTTTTAGAAGTTTTTTTATTTGAATACCTGAATAAGTTTGTGATATTGACAAAAAAAAGTTATTCAATAAAAAATACAAAATTTCTAAATGTTTGAGTTTTATTTTGATTTAGGGCACTATCGCACTAGCGATTTGTGAGCGAGTTGAAAGACCCAGCGAGTTCGCTGCGAGCGCTCGCGGCGATATCGTTGCGCACCCGCAGCGAACTCTACGCGCTCGCCTCGCTTTCAACTTGCTCGTAAATCGCTAGTGTGATAGTGCCCTTACCCATAAACACCTAATAGTGACATGGTTTCTCTCATTTCTATCAAGCGTAAATAGAATCCATGTGACGAATATCCGCGGGCAATAACATAAAAATGCAAAAGTAACTCTGTCTGTCACATTTTTTTTGCTAACTCCTAAACCGATTTGCATAAAATTTGGAAAGGCTAAAGCTTCAGTTCTACTGTAGATAAACACTAGTTTCTCCCCTGATGGTGATGAATTAAAAAAAAAATAGGGAATACTAATCAAAGTGAATCTCACCCAACCTTAGAGAAACAATACTACAGAGGTGAGGGGATAGAGGTGAGGGCGGAGATGACCGAACGGTCTTATGGAACGTTCAGTAGGAGTAGCAGAGAAATGTTAAAAAAGTCATTTTTATCAAGAACTTCATATTAAATTTGACATTTTCTGCAGTAATGCATTCGGCAGCATGACTGTTGCAGTATTGATGAGCGACTTTACTGCCATCTCCACCGCAAATAGATTAACACACATTTTAGAAAAAGGTCACTTCTGTGGACAGTACAATCCATTTATCCACCAATCCACCGTTTTTTATTTGAGTCTCAGGTACTGAAAAAAATTATCTCGCTTGCCGCGTAAAAATTTACTTTAGGTTCCCTTAACTTTTCGATGTCTACAGGAAAGACGCGGACGGGTTTGCTAAAAGATGTGTATGACCCAAATGTCAAAACCGATGTCACCGCCCGAAATCTTGGCATTTTCGGCAGCAATGCAGTCAACTCTCTCTTCTTCTTCTCCTAAACTTTTTCCCATCATCTGGGGTCAATATTTAATATTTAGCTCTCCTTGTCTGTCTTTTCCATTTTTGTCTATCCTGCGCTGTTGCTGCGTCAATCTCGGTCTCCCTCAGATCTCTCAATACGATTCAATTTTGACGACCGGTTTGGCCTAGTGGGTAGTGACCCTGCCTACGAAGCTGATGGTCCCGGGTTCGAATCCTGGTAAGGGCATGTATTTGTGTGATGAGCATGGATATTTGTTCCTGAGTCATGGGTGTTTTCTATGTATTTAAGTATTTATAAATATTTATATATTATATATATCGTTGTCTAAGTACCCTCAACACAAGCCTTATTGAGCTTACTGTGGGACTTAGTCAATTTGTGTAATAATGTCCTATAAAAAAAAAAAGAATAATGCAGTCAATTCAATACGACTTATCAGTAAAAGCCTCAAAACCCTTTGTGATCACGTAAAAGGCGTTGCTGTTGAAAAGCTTAAAACATGCAGTAATGTCATCATAAACAGGTTTATTGCAAGTGCAACCGATATTATCGAGGAACAAGTTTCTTAACATGACATTTAAGGAAGTAAAAGAAGGAAGTTTTGCAGTTTAATCGGCGATATTCAGGGTAATGTGAACATAAACATTGACTACTCGTGCATGTAAGTAAACATAATATTTGCATGCTGTTCAGACACCGTGTTTCGCATAGGATGCGTCCCGCCACTCGTCATAAAGACGCTATCTGATCGCGATCAAGCGAACACACATACAAACAATTTTTTGTAACTTTTCGTTCAACTTATTAAAACGAGTTGTAACATCCAAGTGTTAAAATGATTGAAGAAGAATATAAACATGCCATACTATGGCGAATGTACGTGGGCAATTTTTTTTAATTTGGTAATTTTTCGAGCTTTTTCCATCCTAATAGGAGAAAAATGTCCTAGGTTTTTTATTTCCATTCCGTCATCCATTTTGCAGACTTTGTATGATGCTAACGGAATAGAAGGAACACAAAATGTATAGAAATTAAGAATCTTTTTTTTTTCTTCTCTAAGTATCGAAGGAGCTCCTGATTCGGAGTAGATTAACCTAAATGTAACATAAAGTAATGATTAGGTAGAGTCAATGTGAGGAGGAAGAGAAAAAGAAACACTATTAACTCAATATTTTATATTTGAATAATCTCAATAAATACCTAACGATTGTCAACACTTGTTAATGGGTGTATACCATACATCTAATTAAAATTTAAACTAAGAAAATTCGTGACAATTTAAAATTTTAAAAAATTACCATCGAAGACGTTTATTATCGTTAATTACATTACCACAATATTTGTAATATCGCGTCACTGATTAATTATTTAAATATGCCCAGCTTGTCTGAGATAACTTTGCCCTAAATTTTTAATGATTTATTTCTTTAAGAAATATTTCTCTGAAATATGAAAGAGTTAACATATTTAAGAGTACACAAAAATTAATAGTAAAATCTAAAATTCCCACGGGCAAAGTTGTACATTTTTATACAATTTTAATTTATGTTTACAAGGCGATATTGTTTTGAAATACGTGGTATTGTAGTTAAACCGATATTTCATTGTTATGCGGATAAATAAAGATATACATATCATTTTAAACGTAACAATCTATAAACATGTTATTAACTCTCTATAGCTAAACACTGATTTCTTAATATTACAATGATATTACATATTTAAAAAGTTATTATTTTTATTTATATACGATAAATTAATCAACTATATTGTTAAAATCACAATTGTCCTAATAATAACATTTAATATTATAATATTGCACAAAATAGACATCGACTGCGATTATACACACGTTTGAGCCGAATTTATTTGATTTACTTTAACAATGCGTGTTTGCCCATTAGACGATAATCTCACATTAATTAATTTAAAAAAACCGGCCAAGAGCATGTCGGGCCACGCTCAGTGTAGGGTTCCGTAGTTACTCTTCCGTCACAATAAGCTAAACTGGAGCTTAAAGTGTAATAAATGGTACCTTTCACCCGAGTTAAACAAATAGGCAAATTTTCATAATCAGTACCTAATTAAAGTAAGTCTTTTTACTATGAAGGGAAAACATTTTGCGATAACTCAAAAACAGCTAAACTGATCATGTCCGCTATAGTTTTCATTTAATGTATTTCTTAAGCTCTACTTCCACGATTTTTTTCATATTTTTTGGGCCTATGGTTCAAAAGTTAGAGGGGGGGGACACATTTTTTTTTTCTTTCGGAGCGATTATCTCCGAATATATCCACTTCATCAAAAAATGTTTCTTGAAAACCCCTATTAGTTTTGAAAGACCTTTCCAACGATACCCCACACTCTAGGGTTGAAGCGAAAAAAAAAATTCACCCCCACTTTACGTGTAGGGGAGGTACCCTAAAAAAAATTAAATTTTTAGTTTTTATTGTACGACTTTGTCGGCTTTATTGATTTATATATCCATGCCAAATTTCAGCTTTCTAGCACTAACGACCACGGAGCAAAGCCTCGGACAGACAGACAGACAGACAGACAGACAGACAGACAGACAGACAGACAGACAGACAGACGGACATGGCGAAACTATAAGGGTTCCGTTTTATGCCATTTGGCTACGGAACCCTAAAAATGATTTTAAAAGAGACAAATATATGCGAAATTATCATTCATATAAGGTCAAACCAATTCGAATTTACGATTTATGGCTTTGAAATAAAATGATGTACAATTTGTTTGTAAATAAATACAGATAAAAACAATTCAACTATTAACCGTTATTGTTCTTTTAAAGGTATTTTGGCAAATACGTATTTTGACAAATATCGATCATAATTAGTATTTTTTTATATTTTTTTAGGGCATTAAATGGAATTGTATTAATTATAAGAACTCGTAAATATGACATTAGTCAAGCTCCAAAATGGCGATCGTCTAAATAAAAGCCTAAGTGCATTCAGATTCAAACACATTATAGTACATTACGATACAAGTGCGAAAAATAGGAAATTCGAAACGAGTGGCGATAAATTAAAACACGACCGAAGGGAGTGTTTTAAATCGACACGAGTTGCGAATTACCTATTCGCACATGTATCGTACAACGTTTTACAGTACATATGGCCCTTTAAATGTTCGACACAGTAACGTAATATGCTACTTCTCGCACTAGTGCTATAAAGTAGCCCCATATGTACTGTAAAGGTTTTTATTAGCAACATCGTCCGGCAGAGGCGCGACCGGTGACATAACGATTACATTTCTGATTACATTGGTCGATGAATTGTGTAATCGTAACAACAGTAAATCACCAAACACGATCGAATATTCAGTGAGCTAGTAAATGACAAATAAGCAACACCGAATGCATTAAAAAAAGTTTTAAAATAAATTTATTTTTATATAGTGCGCAAAAATATTTATATTCTTTTCTTAGTTTAAAACAACATTTCCAGAAAATATGTTTATTTGAAATGTTTATCAGAAATTAATTTATTGATATGTCCTAAACGTTGTACTAGAAAAGCGTTTTTATGTGATTGTCCTTTTTCATAAAAAGCAACAATTATGATATTAGAAAAATAGGCGTATCAAAATGATTTTGAATATGATCCAAATTTGCTTTCAATATAACCGTATCTGTGACTTTATCCTTAACCTTTGTGAAGATAGCGTTTTTTTTCTCCGGTATTTTTTTCCCGAACCGTTTCTCTGAGCTCTATTTTTCTAATGCCATTTGCTATAAAAGTTTCTTTAAAACCTGTTGATTATATATTTCAGTTAAAATAAAGAGGTAGTATGATCGGAAGATAAAAATATTTCTTTTAAAATGTTACACCTAGCTATGAAAACATTGTAATGAGCCTTCCACGGCGTCGTTTGTTTTTCTATTTTATGTACATTTATAGAATAATTCCTCTCATTTTGACCTTTCTTTAATACTTACAATATTTTTAACTCTTTACGCCCTTATGTGATATCGGGTTAAATTTAAGCGTTTTCAATATTTAACGCATTCATTCAAAAAACATTGACGTCTATTTTAATTTAACAGAACTTTATGGAAAGAAATAAAACATATTTACGTTTTTCCTCAATTTTGCCAATTATTATTGAATTAACTTTGAAACCAATTTTTTGCCCGTTATAAAAAATTACATAGGATTTAACACCAATTAAAGCACTCTAAAAATGATACGACAATATCGCTTTTTTATGTTTAACTTAGAAAATATAAAGTTATTAAAAATAATACAGGCAAAGGTTTAAGTTTTTTGATAATCGTCAATATTTTACGATTATTTTTGTTGGTAAACGCTTAAATACGCCCTTCTGGATATGCCGAAATAAAATGATGATCACTAGCTAAGCATTCAGCAGCACACTAAATTAACACTATAAATACATAGCAAAAATAATTAAAAAGCCTTCCAAGAGAGGTTATGCGAAACACCTACGCGAAAATACGACGGTAAAAAATATATAGTTCTTAGCTAATTAGATTTTTATAAATCTGAATCCGATTCGAAACGTTTAAGATCGCTTAAACGTTTTATTCTTATTCTTATGTACAGGTTTTTACTGAACGTTCTCTTTAATGTCACTATTTCCACCCACTTTGAGTAGGTATGTTTTTTTTTAAATTGCTCTCCGAGAAAAAAAAACATTTATAGAAGACCCAATAATTATTCTTTAAACTTTAACGCAAAAAAATACCGTCTATATATATTGTATCAATTTTAAATTTATTCTTCAGTTTTTTTGCGCAGTACTTTAGTATTTATTATATATAACTTAAGATTTCAAAGAAAACCAGAATACAAGGCCTGACTTTAAGTAAGCTTTCCTTTTTGTCAAAGAGAACAAGAAATAATTTTCAACTGTTTTCAAAGCTAGTCCTAAGTAAATAGATTTCACAAATACTCGATTTCTTTGCGACATGCAATGCGTACCAAATAAGCGTTAAACTAGTCCCAACCAGTTGACTGATGCAACACACAATAAAAACAATAAAAACGACACTTTATAACCTACAAAACGACTAAAAAATTACGTAATTGCTTGATGAAATCCTTCAATGCGTCAAGTATAGATGGAATCAATTTTTAATTCTAGACTATTTATTATTTTACCTTAACAGACATTCTACTAACTTTATCCTATTCTGATTGGCTTTAGGTTCTAAAATCGGATTTAAAAGCTCAGTAGGACTTAATAAAAAAATAGTCTAACATACTGTTTTTGAATGCAACTAATTTAGGTATGTATAAACATTCAACTGACTATATCTATGACAACAAACTACAAATTATGGCACAAAATCCTGAGTTTTATAATTTTATTTTTGCATATAAGTGCTTAATATATAACAATTAAACTCTCGCGTTTTGTATATATATGTACCTTGAAACGTCGGGTAAGGTAAAACTAATAAAATTATGTCGCGTTACACCCCTTTAAATCACTAATTACGCATATTTTTTTTAAAGCATCGTCACTTATATGTATAAAGCATAAAAACAGTTGCAACATTAACTCTATGAGATATACCAGTGACTTCTGATCGTCTTTATTAAGATAGTATACAATATGTTGTGAATGGTGTGATATATCACATATAGTATATAAATACCTACAGAGAAAACAACTATATAAAATTAATGACACATCATTGCCAAAGTTGAATTGATTATAATGGTTATGTACAAAACAAAGTTTATTGAGACAAGATAGTATACAATATACTATAGATTTTTGCTATAAATATAATGATATATAATTTATTTATTAAATGATGTTAACATGTTGTAATTACCAAGAATCAAATGAAATGAAAAGAAGGGCGGCAAAATGTTTATAGAAATGCTTTTCTGAGTGCCTGACAAAGATATTAAGGCAAAATCTCCGCAGAGACAGAGACACTCAAATATTTATAAACCTCAGGACTATGTGTCATCATCAGGTAATCGGGTACACCTATTCTACGTTCTCTATAAAATCCTTTATATAAATGTATACAATATTTTGAATTTTGATGATTTTTCCATTACCTCAACACCGATGAACTACGGAATGTATAAGCTTTAACATGTAACAACAAGCACTTTAAATCTAACTTTTATCTTTTACATATACGTATTCTTTATCATAACTTCATGATTTATTTTTATATTCAAATTAAATAGAAACAGACATCCGACTTCTACGGATTACCTATAAAAGATTATAACCGCCATTTTTTAATTTAAAAAAATCAATTCACATTGACCATTTCGATTTTCATTTTTGTCAACTTTGCCATTTAACATTACTTTTACACTCACCTAAAATTGACCAACCATGACACGTTCGTCCTATTTGTTACATTTCTATTAATTAATTTAGAATTTCAGTTATAAAAGCATAATTCTATTAGATAAAATTATAATTAACCAAGAATCCAGAACAGGATCATAATAAAATGCAAAATCAAATGAAAAACGAGTACTCACTTATTCAAAATACATACAAGGTATAAATTATATACCCTGAAAATTGTCTTACGGCACGATTTTTTCTTCGACTAGCATAGTATTACTTTTACCCAACAATAACAGCCCATTCTAAAATATGGCAAAATTGCATTTTTCTAGTCTCGGTAATAATTTGGCAGTATCCAAATACAATCTTTTAAATTTTTTTAATTAATTTGTGCCAGCCCTTTTAACTTTAAAAACTTTTCTTGCCTTTAATTATTTATCTATTTATGGGCAATGTTAAAATAAGATCAGGGTAAATAAAATAATATTGTGATATAAATTATATTCATTTTCGCAAATATAAAATAAAAACTACTTTTTTCTTTGTGCGATGCGAACTCGACATTTCCCGTATATTTTCTACATTTTAACAATTATTTTATACCTCTAACAATTTATTCAAATCTTAACATTGATTCAACTTTTAAGCTTAATGAAATTTTCATACAAACATATTGTATGAAAAGAAATACTCGAGCTGAGTTAAAACTAATTCTACGTTACTTTAAAGAGTACTGTGCGATAAAATTTAAATTAAATAAAGTTTTTTAAAAGCATTGACAGATACAAACTTTATTGTTATCATAATCATTCGCTTTTGTTTTCAAAATTTTCAGTATTTGTCCTATTCCGTACTTTTTATTAAAACTTCTAATTGGTGTGACGAATACCGAAAATATAGAAAGACCAAAGCGACTAACCCATGAAAACAGATCAAAGAAAAAAGTCGTGCACAGCGTCAAGTGAGATTTCAGAACGGATTTTACCGTTAAACCTTTAACCGCTCAGTCTTATGACGTTTTATTTTCATTGCCGACAAGATCCCTGAACTAAAATAAATATTCTATAAAAAAATCATGATACTATCATATTTCTCTAAACACACGACCTATTTCAATATTATTTACTTTGCCCCACAGTCATTAACTCTATGGGCAAAGTCGTCTTATTTTTCCTCTCTGATGTTACACCAGTTATATTTTTAAAAACATTCAAGCATTAGATGAAAAAGAGTAACCGATTCCTTAAACTTTTTTAGGGTATTATTAATTTAATATTCTTTGAAACATTAAGTGTAAGGATAACCTTTTCAAACATCTAACTCGTCTGTAAATTAATAGCTATTAATAACTAACAATGACAGGATGAATGACTTACTTTTTAAATACAAGTTACTGCATTTAATACAAGCGCTCTGTGTGTTGACACTCACACTTACTACGTATGACTTAACGTACCTCTTTACTTAGATTCAAATGATTCAATACACGCGTATTATCTTGACGTTCTCTGTTGTAACTCTCCTAAGCAAGATTTCTACGACTTATCGGGTTTGAATACAATTATATCAAAAACTGATATCTTTTCCTAAATTTTAAGAATTATTCGTAAGGTTGAGAATCTAATGTAACGTGGTATAATAACCTTCATGAATTCATCATACTAAAGTACATTTACGACTCAATAAACGGCTCAGAAGTCAGAATTAAGATTCAATGAATTGTGGTTTAGCAATAAGAGTTAGATAAACGTAGCTTTCATGGAGTACCTAATCAAGTCTATCACTGTTATCAGACTAAAATAGATTTAAGACACAAAAACTCAGAGTAGTAAGTCATCAGATGTAGGTTCAAGACTCAATAAGTTATTTGAAAATAACAGTCACATACTCGTAGATAGCGGCTTTCAGGCAGTCGATTCAAAACTTCTACGCGCCGAGACTCACGGTTCGTAGTCGCTTTCATTCAGTCATCAGACTAAATTAGATTCAAGATCACAATGAGTTATACGGCCCGAGACATGGTAGCTTTCATCAGACGATTTACATCAGTATATTTAAGACATATGCTTAATGATTTGAATAGCTTTACACTCAAATGTCATAAAGCCTTCATCCCGCAAGTTTCAAGACTAAAGCTAAATACGCGTGTATTGCAGTAGTTCAGGAGTCCTGCCGACGACTGTTACTTTAACAACTTATTCCGGCTTCAGGCGGTGCCACTGCACGATGGTCTGCCGAGGTTTGGTGATCATGTCCTGCCAGTGCTTGGTTTCTGTGGCGCCGGAACCGTTTTTCCCTGTAAGAAATACATTTAATGAACAAAGGAAGCTGGAGTAACAGAGTAAAATTTGAGGAGCGAAACTGCCAGGAGCCAGAGGAGACAGCAGTTCACATCTGCTGTTTCTGTGGACCACAAATGTCAAAACGAGTAACTATTTAGGGCGGTACGTATTGCAACCTTAGGAGACCACATTACAGCGCAAAGTATATGGAAATTTCTAGATTCAACAGGCATTATTAAAGAAGGGAGCGCCACTAGATTTCTACTGGTCGGTGTGGTACTTAAAAAGGGTACGTATTTTTGTACGAGATGATAAAGAAGAATAATATTGAACTGACCGGCCAAAAGTATCATTTGAAGATTTAGACGATGATAAATAAGATATTCAACATACCGGCCAAAAGTATCCGTCCAATGAGCTCATTCCTCCCAATATTATCGAAGTCCATGACCTGGACATCGAGCGAGCATTCACGGATCTTCTCCCAAGGGACGTTGAACGAAAAGGCGTCGTTAAAGACGGGGTTGAGTGTGCATTTGAAGATGGCGGTCTTGCGTTTCTCGATGCGCTTGTCTCCGAACTGCAGCCATACTTTCACGTACGGATCTGAAAGTTCACAAATGATTTTGTTACAAATAATGAAATAATTTAATAGGTTGACACATTCAAATCCGCAACGTAGGCTTTGTCAGGTGGGTAAAACCATAAAGGTCAGGTATTTGCAATTGTCAGCTTTTGCGAATAACTGACAGGCCGATATCGTCCGGCGAATTGGCAATCAGTCGGCTCCTTAAATCCGCAACAGACGTCGTCATTACAAACAATAAAGCTGTCCACATCAGGCTTTCGTTATTTTCCCTTATGCTAATTATTGTAATATAAGTAATTCTGGTGGCCTAAGCGGTAAGAGCGTGCGACTTCCAATCCGGAGGTCACGGGTTCAAAGTTCAAACCCCGGCTCGTACCAATCAGTTTTTCGGAACGTATGTACGAAATCTCCTTCTTCTTCCTCGCGTTGTCCCGGCATTTTGCCACGGATCATGGGAGCCTGGGGTCCGCTTGACAACTAATCCCAAGATTTGGCGTAGGCACTAGTTTTTACGAAAGCGACTGCCATCTGACCTTCCAACCCAGAGGGTAAACTAGGCCTTGTTAGGATTAGTCCGGTTTCCTCACGATGTTTTCCTTCACCGAAAAGCGACTGGTAAATATCAAATGATATTTCGTAGATAAGTTCCGAAAAACTAATTGGTACGAGCCGGGGTTTGAACCCGCGACCTCCGGATTGCAAATCGCACGCTGTTACCGCTAGGCCACCAGCGCTTATGTACGAAATATCATTTGATATTTACCAGTCGCTTTTCTGTTAAGGAAAACATCGTGAGGAATCCGGGCTAATCCCAATAAGGCCTAGTTTACCCTTTGGGTTAGAAGGTCAGATGGCAGTCGCTTAAAAACTAGTGCCTTCGCTAATTTTGGGGATTAGTTGCCAAACGGACTCCAGGCTCCCATGAGCCGTAGCAAAATTCCGGCACAACGCGAGGAAGATGATGATCATTAATCATTAAATAATACACTCAAGCGATTTTTAAATAGCCTAGATTTAGGCAGTGCCAATATTCCCCTTTAACCTAACAATCAGGAGCCAGACACAAAAAAATGAAAAATGGAAGGTCCTTCGGAACCCTAAAAAGGGGTGTCATTAATGTCATCATTCAACGCAGACGGCGCCGAAGAAGCATTATCCCAACTTTTTCCAGACAAATTTACTCAATTATTCACTGAGAATACATATTTCAACAAAATCCGTCGTCAATTAATTTCAAACAATGATAGCTCTGAATTGAAATATATTTCAATGAAAAGAGGAATTTGGATCAATAGGAACCGTTTAAAAAAATTGTGTGGTTGTGTGGCGGCGACTAGGATGACTCTCATCACGTGATGTACTAGGGGAGACCGAGGTGAGTTAAAACAGAGATATATTGAAACAACGTCAATTTTGTGACATCTAGAACCGTTAAACGAGCAAATAAACGATGTTTAGCCTTGTCCCACCGTCCGCTGGTCCCTAAAGCGCATGGGACACAGCATCCAATTCGCACGTCGCCCCGATGTGTGTGCGAAACAACGCTATGCGCGTATTAAAGCGACATCTCGTTCACACGTCGGAGCGACTTACGAATCAGATGCAGTGTGCCATGCGCCTAAATATGCGGCCTTGCCTCAAGACGATTATACATACCACAAAATTAGCGTTGTTTTAACTCACCTTGAGGGGACAATTTTTTTCTTTCGGATTGATTATTTCCTAAAATATAAACTTTACCAAAAAATCGTTGTTGGAGACCCATATTCGTTTTAAAAGACCAACGATACCCCACACTACTGGGAAAAAAAAAAACTGTTGCCATGCATGATCATGATATGTATCTATATCAAATTGTAGCTTTCTAGTACTAACGATCACGGAGCGAAGCCGATGACGGACGGACAGACGGATATGACGAAACTATAACGGTTTCTAGGTGACAAAAAAAATAAACAATCAAATAATTAGTAATTTTCGTAAAACATACTCAAAATCTTCTTACCCCTTTTTACCCCTTGTTGTTCTCTAAGTAAAATTTAAACCTCGTTTGCAAACGTCTGGAATAACAACACTGGACTTCATTTATTTTCAAGGCATCATAAATCAAGATGGCGTCTTCTAATTAGCTGGAAGCTTCATTTGGAGGAGATCCGAGTAATAACCATTTATTAAGGGACTGATCTTAGTATATAAATATAAACAGCTGTGTAAACTAACAGAGTAAGTAGATAAACTTCGAGGGTTGATTTAAACAGGCTTCTTCGTAAGATACACTCGCCATTATTATAGTCGGAGACTATAAATTGAAATAAATGTTATATACTAAGAAAAAGCTACCAAGGCCTCCAGTGCCCCAGGCTGGAATCAAACCAGCGTCTTCTGCTATCGCGGCAGGTGCCTGAACCATTCGGTCACCGGGGTCACGACGGCATAGGTTGAATTTTTCTGAATGCTTATGGCGTCCCCAGTGTACTAGTTCGCGACGCATACATAGTTGACGACCTGCCTATGAGGCCAATGGGTTCAAATCCTGGTAAGGGCATGTATAATGTATATGTGTGATGAGCACGGTTATTTGTTCCTGACATATCGTCAAATTCTTATAGTGAAAGAATTAGTAGATTTCTCACCAAGAAATACGCTCTGTAAGAAATATGGTAAGAAAAGCGCTGGTAGACCAACGGTCAAAGCGTGCGACTTGCAATCCGAAGGTCACGGGTTCAAGCCCCGGCTCGTACCAATGAGTTTTTCGGGACTTATGTACGAAATATCATTTGATATTTACCACTCACTTTTCAGTGAAATAATATGGTTAGGAAACGAGGCTAATCCCAATACGCCCCATTATCCCCTCTTGTTTGAAGGGGAATTCGCTTTCGTAAAACCTAGTGCCTACGCCAATTCTTGGGATAAGGTGCAAAGCGGACTCCGGGCTCTCATAATCCATCGCCAAAAGCCAGGACAAAAATCCTTGCTGTTTTTCTTATTTTTTCGCAACTGTATTAAAAAACGTCGTTCGATACACGCGTGAATGTCATTCTTCACTCGTGAAGTAATGACATATTTTCTATATTTTATTAAACGGGCGTATCTTTTTTTACGTTAGCTTACAAGTTTTATTTTTTCACATCTTCAAGAGACTGTAGACTTGAGTATATGGTTTTAATTTCAACTCGATACTTCCACGCGTTCCCGAGATAAAGGGTTTTGACAGACAGATAGACAGACAGACGGACGGACAACAAAGTGATTCTGTAAGGGTTCCGTTATTTTTTGAGGTACGGAACTATAAAAATGAAGAGTGAGGACATGCTCACCTGATTTCCCGTTAATATCCTTGGCCTTCAAGTTCCTCGCCTTCAGCAGCGTCAGTGTGAGCACGGAGTTGCTCGGATGGTAGCACAGCGAGGTGAGCAGCTCGCCGCATTTGTCCTTCGCTGGCGGCTTCAGAGCCTTCCAGAAAGATGGCTTCTCACTTAGATCCACCTGGAATTTTATTGTAAATAATGTTATTGAGCCACGGATATAATAGATATGATATGATATGATATTTATTGGTAAATATTTATATTTACAAGTAATTTTATCTTGTCATAGATTTTACATTGGATGTCTATCACATTATTTGATTATTTACTATACTAAAACTAGATAAAATAAGATTACATAAGATAATTTAAGATAACATAAGATAAGGAATGATAATTGAAGAATGTTGCTGGCCTAGCGCTAAGAGCATGTGACTTCAAATCTGGAGGTCGCGAGTTCAAACTTCAAACCCCGGCTCGTACCAATGAGTTCTTCGGAACTTATGTACGAAATATCATTTGATATTTACCAGTCGCTTTTCGGTGACGGAAAACATCGTGAGGAAACCGGACTAATCCCAACAAGGCCTAGATTACCCTCTGGGTTGGAAGGTCAGATGGCAGTCGCTTTCGTAAAAACTAAAGCCTACGCCAAATCTTGGGATTAGTTGTCAAGCGGACCCCAGGCTCCATGAGCCGTAGCAAATTGCAGGGACAACGCGAGGAAGAAGAAGAAGAAATATCGTAGATGGGATCACAGCGGAATCAAAATGAATGTCAACTTTGACATGTCGTTATCGATCTTTTAAAGATCTTTCCAGGATCTTAAGCGTGTCTTCTCCTCTTCCTCGAATCGGGCCGCATAACATGTTAATAAATCTGCATCAGGGACTCCTGTAGCAGTGCTGTGCTAAATCCTGTCGTGATTATGTCGTTATTGTTGGTCCAAGGGCACCCCATAAGATCCCTCCACGCCTTCATAGGGTCTCCACAAGATCCTTCCACCCCTTTCTATTATGAGCAACCGTCTTGGCCTCTTTCCAGCTCAGTCCTACAGCTCGCAGCTCGTTCTCTGCGCTCCACCTCCAGGTGTATACGGGGCGTTAGCGGGCTAGCTTTCCGCCTAGAGGCCGCCACTCAAACGCGATACTGGCGCTGTTCGCAGCTCCTCTTCGAAGGGAATGTCAGATCCATCTCTATTTCCGCAGCCCTACTTCTTGGGCGATCGGAGGTTGTCGGCACATATTCCACAAATCCTCATTTCTTATGGTCTTCAGGCAGAAAATGCGGAGGAAAGACTGGAGGGACTGCCGCAATTACAATATAACTTTAATGCTAACCTGGCAAAGTGGCAAAAAGACTTCTCCAATGGAGTCATCCCTGGAGAAGCGATCGTAGTCGAATACGTGAAGATGCAGTACCTGAAATAATAAAAAATAAATATATTATAATGCTTTAGTGGAACTATTAAAAAAAACCTACGGCTTAACCTGACACCGAATTGAGAAAACCATACCGAATGTATACTATTACCGCCTTATTAGGTGTTATATACAGTTCCCTATGCCGAGGATGCATGGAAAATAGCCTCTCATGTGTCCTGGAATGCAGCGTAGTGGCTTCATATAGGACAAAACATCTCGAATCTCCGAGAGACCACCCAGAAGTCCTCCTCAATATTGTTTGATAGGATTCCTTGAGGAGTTGGGCTGGCAAGACTAGCCTACCTCCCACCCCGTCACGCAAAATAGCCGCTAGTCATCGAGTTGCGGATAATTCCCGGGCTACAATACAATACCCCCTTTCATAACACGCCCTTATAATTATTCACGTCCTTTAAAACTATTAATTCCATAACAATTTTCTTCCGTCATATTTCAAATTAAGCCCTTTTTTAAATATTATCACAAATAAACATAAAATAAGTTTAACCCCATTTAAAATTTGCAATGATGTTTCATTCTTATGCTTATTCAAGGGAGTTTAATGATATAACATTTAATGACGGGGTGGTTTGCAAAAAGTATTTTCCACCCTAATTTGCATTGTATTACACAGCTGATAGCAGTAGAATGTTTCATTTCATCACATCAACGAGGACAATGTTTTGGTGGTTGTGCGTATAATACACCGTACGGTACTGATAAACAAGTAGGTGTAGGGACATAATATTGTATAATCTGATGATATATTATTTGGCCATATTGTGGGTTTTCAGTGCTATTAATTTATTTTACTGGCATCCTTCAATAGATGTTAAAATCCATCGAACAAGAAGAAAATGAAATATTTCGCAATTAAAAAGGATCTTCCAGATGAAATATTTTGATAACAATAAAACATTCACACCTTTAGTCTGTTTTGATAATTAAATTTCGTCATTGGCTTCGTAAGAGGAATAAAGGACAGGACAAAGGATCGCGTAGCATTCCAATAGGTAAATAATGTTTTGAAATTCTTCGTTGACTGATATGGACTGATATTTTATTTGACTGACTATATATGACGGAAGCACATTATTGCCATACGTAAGCAGTAAGCTGCTTGTAGCAACTCTATCTCAAGTCCAAATAGAATCTTGTCAGGCTTTCAACGTCAAACAGTGATTGAGGTATACACACGGAATATACTTTTGTTTGAACTCAATTTAAACTTTCATCTTCTCTGAATAATAATTAATAAGTCTCTCTAAGATATGAATTCAGATTGCCTCCCTCTGAGGTTGGTTCCCAAGCGTTAAGCAAAATAATGACAGCCTTAAGTTGCTACATTGGTAAAACCACTCTACCTCTTTTATTCCTAGACAATATAAAGTTAATAAGTTTGTTGCCCCAAAAGGTTAAATAAGAGTGTGTTGCTTGACTTGATGTAACCTAAGTTGACTACCCTGTGGAACTCTAAATAAACTTTAGAGCATACCCGAATTTGCTTTCGAATCTAACGAAATAACGGTACTTTTTCTACAAAATTCCATTCCGTGAGAAAACGTTTTCCACTAACTAAATCTTAACAAATGACTTTGATTTTGATGTCGATCGCTGTAGCATAATATATTCTAGGTCTATAAGTTTCGCTTTTTTTTGAATGTATATATTTTTCTATTTTTATATCTACGTACTAAAAAAACCATGGAGAATGGAAAATATTTAAGTGGAAAAATGTTTTCTCTTTGTGGTATATTTCCCTCTTAATTAACAATTCATAAAATAAAAACAATACAGGCCCAAAGTGGCTACCCAGTGGAACTCCAACATTTAGTACTAAACTCACCCGACTTTGCAGCTTTTGTATAGGAAAGCCTTCAAAGTAGAAGGTCTCATTCCACCGCGGGTTCAGAGTTCGTCGCTTGATCTTGGTTTCCAGCCGATGTTTCTTGTCTGGGAGGAGCGTCACTCGGACGTAAGGGTCCGAAGTGCCGCTTAGATCTTTTGCAGGTAGCTCCTTGCCCTGTAAAATCATGTATACTAAAATGATATCCATAAAGTTACCCCTAAATTCTTACAAGCGTCGATAAGCACAGAAAACCAAAATACAAACAGAAGATACCAGAAATGGAGTGGCATTTGCAACTATTTTCTGAAGACGGTGTTTTTATAAATGCTTATAAAGTTTTTTTTTATAATAATAGCAAACTTCAAATGTCTTGAATTTAAATCTTTGTTTAACACGGGAATTGTAGGAAATTATTTCCATTATGTTTGAACGTGATACTTGTGTGCATAAAAAATAACACAAACCGAGCAGCATAAGTATTTTCTTTTGTTGGTACAAATAATTTACACAAACGTACATTAGATGTGAGAATTGAAGGTAGTAATAACAAAATGGTCATTGCCAATTGTCAAAATTGGAACATTTAAATTTTCTTTAATATTGTCAGTTGCTTGAAGGTTCCCTGTCACACACGAGAGTAACAAATATTTTTGTGACCCGTTTTAATAAATAAAAAGAATACAGAAGTGCACTTATAGGTATACAGATAAGCTTTCAGGTACCAATGTAGGTATAGCTTTTAATCTAATATAGGTTTTTTACAATCAAGTCTAGTCCGTCTAAGTAGGCCGTGCACAGAAATTTAAGTGCAAAAATGGAAGTAAATTTTCATAGGAGTTCAACGTTAATGGTGGTACTTCCACACTCTCTCACTGGAAAGTCTGTGGAGCTTGGCACGACTCTAGATTACGATTTCTATATTATGTTTAGACTAGTGTCCATTATATAGATTGATAGGTAAATTAATATCAGTGGCCCAAAGACACTCCCTTGTGGGACTCCATGTCCTTGTGGACTAATGTTTTATCGCAATTTGTAACAGCGTAATGGGAAGTTGCCTCGAAGTTGCAAATTATCATTAATCATACATATTTAAGTAATAAAACCTAAAGCACTTGCTTCGTGTTCCAACGATTTTGTCTTATCTTTCCCTTTTAATTTTAATTAAAATTAATTAAGCTTAAAATTGTCATAAAGAGTGATCACCAAACTAGTGGCGAATAAGGTATAATTTATCTAGATAAGGCGATGTTATGACCTAAAAGCGAATTCACAAAGGGGTTTTACATATATATCACCATAAAATTTAGAATTTGGAAAATTCAACGAATTGAGAACTGTAATAATCAGTCAACTATATTCCAGTATATCTATGGTTCATAAGTTCAATATTTTGCGTTAAAAGTTACGACATTCAGATAATAAATTAAGTTCTACAAGCAGCAAACGTTCTGCGAATGATGCTATTAATCTTAGAATAAATTCAAAAGTGGTAAAATTACTGCCTTGGGTGGGACTTGAATACACGGCCTCTGGAATCAACATACAATGAGACTGAAAAATCTCCTCGTTATAATATCATATGCAAAGTCAATTATCTAACATAATGGGGTATTCCTAAATAACTATTTACAGAAATAAGTTTAATGTTTCATTATCTTACTGCTGGTTAGAAGATCTAAACATATTGTTACGACATCGAATTGGACGAACACCTAGCCCCTAAGGCACAGGTGCTTACTTTACCTAGGGTCAAAAGTTTGGCCACCCCATACTGTCATGTTTGTACAAACTTTTGTGTACTGTGTTCTATATGTAACGTGCTCTTTTATGTACAATAAAGTTATTATATTAGGTATATTATATTAAGTCTCACCACAAGGCAGTAATTTCCACGTTTAACATATATTCTCTATGCTCAATAGCATCGTTCGCATACGTTTCTGTTCGTTAAAAACTGTGTAACTGGTGAATTTTCAATATGACTTGGAGCTCTGGTAGCCGTTTAAGAAGTGTAACGTTTCTTACGGTAGATTTCGCTAGGATCCCTAGACCAATATGGTGGGAAAATTTGCTGGTTATGGATGAGGTCTGTCACTCAGTTGGAAGAGCGCCGGAGTATCTATCCAGAGGCTGTGAGTTTCAAGGCAGTAATTTTTCCACTTTAAATTTATTCCTATAATAGTCACGATTGAACAAAGTTATATGAGTTCAAACCAAAGTTTGGACCAAAGTCATCAACATTAAGCATAGTTGGGTGATTTTAGGAAACCTTCTCCTTGAAAATCTGAAAGATGATACGCATGGCAACTCACCTGAATGATCCTCAATATAAGCGTCGTATTCTGGAAATCGTACTCCAGCG